>NC_077224.1:82544105-82868259 GCF_024763615.1 Phlebotomus papatasi | reverse complement strand
TTTTATAGAAAATTTATTCATCTACACCTTTGTAAAACACCGTTTTCTCTGCGAGAAAAGTGAGAAAACGAGAAAAGCGCTTTTCAAACTATTTTAGAAAAAAACATACAAAAGACTGCAAATCGTTTGACCAATGCAAACAACAAGCGGCGACACATGATAATGACGTTTCTTTTCGCCGTGAGACATCAGAAATTGCTTCACTTGAAAAAATAATTATTATAAAAATAATAATTATAAAAATTTTAAAAAATTAATTTATAATATATTTTGAATAATATGTACAATTCTTCAACCTTTTTTGACCAATTTAATCTTTGTATTGTTTACTAATTTGTATTTTGTATTGCCAGCATTATTATTATTATTATTGTTTAATTTTATCAAAAAAATTAAAAATTATGAATCCGTTAAATTCCATTAAATTAAAATTGCATTGCCAAGAATTCTTGTCCGCTTATTTCATAAAATTAATAACCAAAGAAATTCTTGGAATTTTTCAAAATATTTTAACATTTCATGAATTCTAAAATCGAGAAATATTGAAAAAGCTTCGGAAACTCATTTAAATACTAAAAGACTAAGAACATATGAAATTTAGAACCTATATGATTTTCATTTAATGATACAGTCGACGTTAAATAATTTCCAACTAATTGGCATATTTTCCTGACTTTAAAGGTTTTTAAAATCTCTCTTTTAAAAAATATTAACACGTGTTATTTTAATTTAAAAAATAAATCATCAAATCGAATAAATTTTTGATTTAAAAAAGAATACTTGCAGTATTAAGAAAAACAATAATTTGTTAATTTGCTATTATACTGCGATAATAAAAGTAATTTTTTGCGCAAAAATGCGCTTCAGAAAATTTATAATCCAATGTTTTATTAGACCAATACAGCATTGGTCTAATAAAAATTTTTCTAATAGAATTTTTTGTAATATTTTTAAAACCATCATTGAACTTACTAAGTAGGGAGCCACATCTTTTAAAACGATTTTTAATGCTTCTGCAACTTTATTTACCATAAATAACTTAAAAATGTAGAAAAATCCTGTTTCACTATCAATTACAATATTTGTTGTGACCGAATGTGAGCATAATACGTCGATGGCTGCCCCAGGAAAAATGCTACTATTTAATTGCGAAAATTGAAGAAATTATGCTTTTTTCAAAGGAAAAAACATATTTTTCATAAATAATGAATAATTTCATAACCCCCGACTGAATATTTCCTCAGAAAAAAGTATTTTTTCTCAAGAAAATAATGACGCAATTCACTAAAAATGCAGAATTTTTGGTCGGGAGTATTTTTATTACACCTATTAGACCATTCTCTATAGACAGCATACCGCAGCATAAATCCTATAACAATATAGATAATAAAAATCGTGATTATAATATCCCCCAAGTTGATATATAATTTCAGGGGAAATTTTAAATTCATTTTGAGAGAAAAAGAAAAAAAAATGAAAGAGAAAATCTGCTAAATGGTTTCCAGCGCCATCTACCGGCAGTGTTTAGTTCTGCCATCATCCGCCGCGAGCGCTAAACAGTCCCATTTTCATGTATTTGCTTAGCACTTTTTGTTCGAGAGCTGCTGATTGGCCAGCAGACCGATTCAGCAAAATAAATGCTGAAAATGCTGCTTTTTTCTGCTAACTGTGCTCACTGGGACGCTAATACGTACTCCTGTTAGGAGTCCTTGTTGCGACTCACCTTTTCTCATTTGCAAAGCGCTTCATTAATTTGTATTGTACATGACAACTGTTTATAAATTTATTAAATTATTGTACAGATTATGTAATGACCTATACGACTAATGATTCGGGATTTTCTGCCGTCTTGCCCGACGAAGTCGGATGTGAAGTCGACGGCAGCCGCAGATGATAAAAAGAGGTAACTGAATAGCAGAGTGTCGAAGAAGGTAAGGTATCAAGGAAATTTATATTTAAATAATTCTAAGTTGATTAAAGTTACTTAGCTCTTTCAAATAATGCCTCAAAATCAAAACACGAAAAAGCGTCCCAAACATCCCCGGTCTCCCCTATTTTACTCCTCTGCTTGCAAAAATAAGACAAATTATGGGATTAACAAGAGAATACAGAATTATTAAAAAAAAATCACTAACACTTTTGCTCAACAGAGCATTGCTTGTTGCTCTTTTTTAATTTTTCCTTTTAGAATAATTTGATTATCATAAAGATAAATCACTCCATACTATCTCAGTGAGCTTACTTTCGGTGAAATAGAAAATTTAAACTTTTAATATTTGTAGAAGTTTGTTAGAAATCGTTGAATATATATGACAAATATGCGTATTTTATAAAGAGATATTTAGATATGAAGTTTTAGTAGCGCCGTAAGGTAAAGTGCCCTCGAGTCGACCGGTGGTCAATATTTGAATGTTTTAATGGTGAATTTTCATAAAATTGTCACTGATTCGTATTTATTTATAGAATAACTCACCTATTAATGTTAGATCATAAGCTAAATATTAGTGCAAATATAAATAAATTGAGTAAATAACTCTACCGGTCGAATTGAGGAACCGGTCAACCTGAGGGCACTTTACCTTATGATGATTTGTCCAATAATGTTTCGGAGTATCCGATGTAAATTTTCTTATCAAAATGATATTATTTGAATCTACTAAACCGAGCGTAGGGTATAATTATATATTTATAGACGTTATAGACCATGCTTCAAACGATCCCAAGCTTCGTAATGACTAAGTTTTTCCTATGTTTCTGAATAAATGTGACTCTGCAATTTTAAAAACTGAATATTTTCCCCTAGTTTTGAAAATATGGGCGCGATGAGTGACATATATTGAAAAACAGAGAAGAAATTTAGCATTACAAAGCTTGCTTGTAATAGTACGAAGCTTGAAAACTTCCCCCTAATAAGCTTATTATAACAATAAATTAATATCTAGAATTTCTGTTATATCCTTTCAGATACACAATACCTCTGTAAGACATACAGGACATAACTTGACTTAATATAATTCATATTCATTGATTTTCTGAAGCACAAAGTTGGAATTATCAATTGTTCAATAATTTAAATAACTTAAAAGTTTGAAAGTGTCTTTTAATTTCCATAACGTCTTCAAACTTTGTAACTTTCAATATTACCTGCAAGGTAATTTTATCAGAGTAAATGTATATTTTAATAAAAATATTAAGAGTGACATAGCACAGTGTGTATTGGCAAATGTATTCTGTGTTATCCCATTTAAAATACAATGATTTAATAACATCAGAAATATTCACAAAGTTTTGGTATTTCCTATAAAGAGTTTCAAGAATTTTTGTATATAAAAAGATTTTGCATAATTTTTCTTCGCAGTTTTTAGGGGTTTGCATACACAAAAGAATTCACGAGATAAAGAAATCTATCTCAGGAAAGAGAATAAAAATTCAATACACTCAGAAGAGTTTCGGCAAATAAAGTCTCTCTCTTAGAAAAAACTCTCCAGAACCCTCGATCTTTTGTAACTTTGCAACTCTTTTGGAGGGGAAGGCTTGTTCTTACCTTCAAAAGGATAATACATACAATAGAATCATTCAACCACGAGAATAGATTGGGAAAAAAAGCAAGGGAATAATCACAAAGAGCTATTTCATTGTAATCCGTTTTCTCGTACGAATCTGTGTACCAAATAAACGGAATGAAAATAAATGCATGATTAATTTTTAGAAAGAATAAGTAAATTAATTGGTTTAAGTGGTAGGCACGTGAATTTTTTTTTTGTATTTAAAAATTCAAATTTTATTGCTCTAACTCCATTGAGGGAGTGTATTATAATCTCTGGGTTTTTTTTCACATTCCCAAAATTTGCACTTTTCTCCCCTCGGAAAGCACTTTTCTTAACAAATCTTTGCGCTTCAGACGATTTCTGACAAATGTCTGTCCATCTGGCTGTCGCCTACTCTAGAGGCTAAACGGTTAGAGATAGCGACTTGGGACCCAAGCGAACCACCCATAAGTTAACCCAAGGATAGTTAACATGCCTCTTATTTTCCCCCCACACTTCCCCACCAAAACCATATTTTTTCATGTTTTCCATGTTCGAAAACGTATCATGCGAAGTTTATCAGTAACAGAAAAATCCATGGAATTTATCTTCTATTTTTCCGCGTAAGTTTCCGTGGAATTCTGCGGAGTTGTCAGTTCTTTTTCGCGTGGATTTCTTTGAAAAAAATTCAAGGTATTTTCTTGCAATATATCTGAAAGCATTCCCTGAAAATTGCCTTAAAATTTCCTTTGAACATTCCGAGTATAGGGGAAGGGCTCATACTTTTGGATAGTGGATAGTGGCAAACTCGTACGATATTTTGTACATAAATAATGCAAATTTTGTTTAATAATTCTTAAACTGTATGTAACATATTATCGTTATTAATAAGTAAAATTGAATTAGAAATGCATAAAAATATCTAACAAACTTTAAAGCCGATTATCTCGAAAAAATCCGCAAAAATTCCTCGATCCACGAATATTTGCTAAAAGTTCCACAATTCGCGAAAAAATACGTCGCTCGCGAAAAACTACGAAAAATCCGTGAAAATAATAGCTGGCCGTGAAAACCTGCGTTAAAATTCGCGCCCCGCAGAAATCTGCGAAAAAATTCGCGTCCCGTGAAAATCTACGTAAAAATACGCACCCCGCTTTATGAAAATCCGCATAAAAATTCATTCGAAAATCTGTGAAAAATTTCATTCTTGCGAAAATCCACATAAAAATACACGCCGCGCTTATATTCGTGAAAATTCGCGAAAACATTCGCCCCCCGGGAAAATCCGCATAAAAATCCGCATAAAAATTAGCGACCCGTACAAATCTGCGATAAAATTCGTGCTCCACAAAAATCCGCGAAAAAATTCCCGCCCCGCAAAAATCCGCGAAAAATTCGCGCCGATGAAAATCTGCGAAAAAATTCGCGCCCAGCGAAAATCCAATTAAAAATCCGCGAAAAAAATCGCGTCCCGTAAAAATCCGCGTAAAAATACACACCCCACTTATATCCGTGAAAATGCTCGAAAAAATCGCGCCCATGAAAATCCGCATAAAAATTCACGACAAATTTCACACTTCGCGAAAATCTGCGAAAAAATTCCATTCTTGCAAAAATCCGTGAAAAAAATAACGACCCGAGAAAATCTGCGATAAAATTCGCGCACCACAAAAATCCGCGAAAAAATTCGTGTCAAGTGAAAATCCGGGTAAAAATACACGCCGCGCTTATATCCGCAAAAATGCGCGAAAAAATTCGCACCTGCGAAAATCCGCATAAAAATTCACAACAAATTTTACGCTTAGCGAAAATCTGCGAAAAAATTCCATTGTTGTGAAAATCCGCAAAAAAATTAGCGACTCGGGTAAATCTGCGATAAAATTCGCGCTCCCAAAAATCCGCGAAAAAATTCGCACCCCGCAAAAATCACCGAAAAAATTCGCGTCCCGTGAAAATACGCGTAAAAATATACGCCCTGCGAACATCCGTATAAAAATTCGCGCCTTGCTTAAATACGCGAAAATGCGCGAAAAAAATCGTGCAGTACGAAAACCCGCATAAAAATTCGCTCAAAATTTCGCGGCCGTGAACAAATTTGCTTGCAATAAAATTCGTGCCCCTCGAAAATATGCGAAAAAATTCGCGCCCCGCAAAAATCCGCGAATTTTTTATAATTGGTCTAAATTTTCTGGGCTATTAGTATAAAATTTCCAAAATCGCTTGCTTAGGTTTCGAGATAAACTACAAAGTGTATTTTTTTTACCGGTTTAACCCTTTAAAGACGATTGGAACACCGGTGTCCCATAAAGAAAATAATTTTTCCTGACTACCTAAAATTATTTTTTTCTTTTGTTTATACGTAATTGCAAAGTAGAAGGTTGAATGAATCTAGGATATTTTTTGCAAGTCTCCAGATAGGGTAAAGTGGTGCAAATGGACAGTGGTCCAAGTTGGACAATGGTACAATTTGGACAGGGCTTTTTGACTTGATAAATTTAGTATTTCATTTTTATTTGTATATTTTTAATGCTTTTGTTTTATAATTTTGTTCCTTTTGCTTAAAAACAAATTTTGTATTGTATTTATAAAGAAAAAAAGCCATGTTCAACTTGTACCAGCGAATTGTCCAAATTGTAACACTAATTCCAAATTATATCACTTTACCCTATTTGCTATATAGTAAATTTAAGCTTAAAAATGATGAATTGAATATTCAAAAAATTATTTTAATTATTTTTTACACTGCCAATTTTTTTTAAGCAAACCCGTTTTGGAAAATGAAACTACAATAGTTACTCATACATAATATTTTTCATTAGACTGAAAATTTTATTATTCATTGGTATAGTCAGAAAAATTACTTAAATTTTTCGGCTATTTTTGTCCCTATCGCTCGTAGAGGTAAAAAATGCACCGAATCAGACTCTGTTGGATTTTCCAAAGTCAGATATAAGACGTTTCATTTATTTTGTTTAGCGGTTAAATTTTTATTGTTGATTTTTGGTCCGTAAAAAGTGTCTCATCGTTAAAGGGTTAAAGACGATATTATCAAAACCTAATTTCAGCATCAGGGATGTTCAAATCATATACCCTGTGAATTTTAGCTCAATCTGAGCACTTTGAGAGAATCGGAGGATTACAATAGGTGTGATTAGAAGGAATTATACCTAAAATATGAGTTCCCACACTAACAGAAAATAAGCAGGGGTGCGATTAACTTTTTTTGCTTATAACTTTAACACTTCTTATGTGTAAAAATATATCAACATTTTTTAGTGTTCATTTTACACCTTTTTATGGGTAAAATTAATATTTCCGGAGTGTTATTTTTAACTTTTTCAGATTTCTCTCAGTGCAGAAAATGTGTAGGGTAACGTGTGGTATTTCGGGATACTTTTTAGCACGTTCAAGTTTCAAATAGCTTAACGACTTCTCAAATTATTTTTTTTTGTTTATACAAATATTTATGTTCCTTATACTATCTAGAACAAGATTCTTATCGAAAAATGTTGAAAAATGCATTATTTGTTATACAAAATAGCAAAAAATGTAAAGAAGTAAGAATGGTATATTTCGGGACAGTTGGGTATTTCGGGATAGACGAAAGTCGCTATTATGCAAATAAATTTCACCGAGCCTGATTATTTATCTTTAAGTAGAAGGTCTAAACTTCACTCTTCCATAAAAATTTTGTTTAAATTTCACTTGTAAAGTGTCTTAAATAGAAGAAAACTAAACACTTTTTGTGTTGACATCTCCAAAATTGACCACACTGAAGGTTTTGTAAAAAGTGGAATGTGACACTCAACAATTCACGTGTATTTCACCCTTTAAATTAAATAAAATTTCCGAAGTTTTATGTTTATCTGATACGTACAGACCTTAATATTTCGTGTGGAACTTAAAAATATTTAGAAAACTTATATTTATAGGATTTTTGATGTGTCCCAAAATACCCACATTATGTCCCGAAAAGTACCTTGTCCAGAAATACCACACGTAACCCTATGGTATGTTTTTCTACACACAGAAAAATTTTAACTCTAAATTTAAGAATATATATGATCCTGGGAACTTAAATTGGACGTGAATCCCCGACGCGTTTAAGTTTAGAAGCTCTGAGCGAAAGAAATGGGCTAGAATCCCTAGCTCTTTCAAATTAAGAGATCGGGAACTTAAGTTCTGCATTATCTGGAAAATGAAAAATGTCTACAGATTTGCAAATTGCAACTAAAAATAAATGATCAAGGATTTAGAATTAGGGCATTAGCATTCATTGGATGAAATTTGAAATTAAATTCCTGGGTGTTTCTGTTTAAGAATTTTCTATTTTTCTGTGTGTAGGTTCTCTGAAAAATGTATACAAGTTCGACAAGTTTCCTGTCAGTTCATCGGGTTCACCGTGGGTTCCTCGGGTTTTCCTTGGGTTCCCTGGCCAGATCAGCTCGAGTTCCCAGAAACTAAGTTAACTTTTCTTTTACTAAAGCTACCTTTATGCCAAAATTACGTCAAACAGGAATGGTCTAAATTTCTTATATTTACTCCCTCTTTGGGTAATTACCTTGGTAATTACGCATCATGTGAACACTCCTTCTTATTGACGGTTTAAATTTAAACACTCTGTTGCTCCTTTTCAATTTTAGTGCCCCAGGGCAACTTCCTAGATACACCACTTCAGTGGTTATCTTTTTGAGGATGCTCTAAGGACTAAGTTTGACCACAATGTACCATTAAATGGTCCTCATGTGTGTGTGAATTTGACCATTGAACCCAAAAGGGTGAGTCCAAGATAAAATCTTCATTATTGAGTCAACGTATTTACATCACGAAATTAAATAAAAGGAATTTAGGAGAACCATAAGCTTCGGGGTATTTATGCCATACTTGTAGCGTCAGATTTAATATTAAATTCCATACGTGGGATATAATGAGTTCTCACTTACACCCTCGTATATTAATATAATTTATTATCTGTGCTTTTCTATTATCTCACGAACAAAATGTTGCAGAGTGTTGCGATAAGGTTTGCTTTTTGTGATAAAATGGGCTCAGGTTATTTTAGGCACAAGGTAAATTAAAACTTATTTGTATTGTGAACTTAATTACCTTTTGCTGCACCTCATTATTATTTTCTGCATAATAATCTTTTAGTGCGGGGAAAATTTGGCATATTAATGCAAAGAGGATTTTCCCCATCATAGAAAGTGTATTGAGAAATGTGCCTGTCACTAATTATATGCATTAAATATTTGCATTTGCCAAATAATTCCCATGTATATTTCATTTTCCGCTCTTGTGGACTAAAATCTTATGCTGTGAAATCGTTTATTAATTAGTGTATTCCAATTAGAGTCACACATTTATATATTGCCTAAATGGTGAGTCATACTCACTCATAAATGTTATTGTATATGGAGACAAGAGTGCGTGTTTGTTAGTAAACAGGTCCACATAGAACAACCACCCCTATATTTGATTAATTTATGATCAATTTATCAAACCTCCATGTGGACACTTGCGGTGCCTTCACATTATATGTAACTTCAACATCATTTACACCACATAATATAGTTTTTGCTCTAAATAGAGAAAAAAAAGGCTCCACACTCCACATAAAATTCAATTTAACGGCAACATGCCCCTTAAATAGAATTCAATTAACACTACATTACATTACCTAAAAGGCCAAAAAGCTTTTCTTGGAGATTTTTGCGATAACGATCAAGATTACGAGTGACTGGCAAATTTTCCGGATGGTAATGAAGTAAATCGAATTAAAATTAAATAAGAACATGTTATATTATGTATCGCTACGAGAGTCATTAAATATGATGACCTGTATCTTTAATGGCCACTTCACGTAATCGTTAACAGCACAAAACATAATACTGCGAGTTAAACAAGCAATTAGCAAATATCATAAAGACCAAGTGAAACTTGAGAAATGTTCCATATTTTTCAAGTTGCTCCTACTTAATCCACCTAATTTTAAGTGTCCTGAACATTTTCATGACTTTCTCATTCGTGTCAAGTTTGTGACGAAAAATCAGCTTTATGCTCTTATGCTTTCCGCTAAAAGTTTAGTGAGCTTATTGTCAAGCATTCTCCTCAAAATTCTTTGGCTAGATGTTTCTCAAGTGGAGGAAAACTTTTTTTTTAGTACAGGGAATTAATTATGTAACTTTTATGAGTTTGTCATCACTTGCAATCTCATTACTAATAACATTTTTCTATAGTGTACTCATCTATGCTTTAGCATGGCTTGAAGCTGAACAATTTTCTTCCAATTCTTTGGCAACAATTTCTCTTATGAAGGAAAATATTTTAGTACAACGACCTATTCTATAACTTTCATGAGTTTGTCATCAGTGACAATCTCATTTTAATTCTTTTGTTATTTGTTTATCTATGTTTTAGCAAGATTAAAACAGAATATTTTGCTTAAAATTTTTTGGAAATTATTTCTCTTATGAAGGGAAAAATTTTAGTACAACGAAATATTGTATAACTTTCATGAGTTTGTCATCAGTGACAATCTCATTTTAATTCTTTTGTTATTTGTTTATCTATGTTTTAGCAAGATTAAAACAGAATATTTTGCTTAAAATTTTTTGGAAACTATTTCTGTTATGAAGGGAAACATTTTAGTACAATGACCTATTCTATAACTTTCATGAGTTTGTCATCAGCGACAATATGACTCTGATTCTTTTGTTATATATTTATTTACGTTTTAGTAAGTTTAAAGCTGAATATTTTGCTTGTAATTTCTTGGAAATAATTTTTTTTACATAGAAAAAAAAACTTTTAGTACAATTATATATTCCATAAGTTTCATGAGTTTGTCATCAGTGACAATGTCACTCCAATTTTTTTATTACGTATGTTTTCTGTGCTTTAATAAGATTAAAGCAGAAAATTTTACTTCTAATCCTTTGGAAACGATTTGTCTTATGAAGGGAAACCTTTTAGTACAATGATATATTCTATAACTTTCATGAATTTGTTTGTCATCAGTGACAATATCATTTCAATTCTTTTATTACGTATGTTTTTTGTGCTTTAATAAGATTAAAGCCGAACATTTTACTTCTAATCCTTTGGAAAGGGTTTTTATTATGAAGGGAAACCTTTTAGTACAATGACATATTCCATAACATTTATGAGTTTGTCATCACTGACAATCTTATTTTAATTCTTCTGTCATTTGTTTATCCATGTTTTAGCAAGATTAAAACAGAATATTTTGCTTGTAATTCCTTGACAATAATTTTGTCTATGTACAAAAATCTTTTAGTACAAGGAGAGACTTTGAGTTTATGATTAGTGGAAATCTCTGGAAAAAAATTATTTTTTTCTTTTTGTATTCTATGATATTCTACTATTTAAAGAGAAATATTTCATTTGTAATTCTTTGATAATACTTCTTCTTTTTGGAAGAAAGCTTTTTAGTACAAGAGACTATTCTTAAGTTAGTCACCAGTGGAAATGTCATGTGAAAATCTATTGTTTATATTAAGTAACCTCTCTGCCTTAACAAGACTGGTGGCATACAATAAATTTCTTACAACCCTATAAGTTTTAAAGGACAGTGCTTTTGTCTAAGAAAACTTTTTAGTACAAACAATAGGGACTGAGAACTAGTAAACAGTGATAATCTCATGAAAAAAATCTCAGTAACTTTTCTATTCTATGATTTTTAGTTCTTAATTCTTAATCAAAGTGAAGTATTTTACTTTGAATTGTTTGATGACAGTTTCTCTTGTGGAAGAAAACTTTTTAGTACAATGAACTATCTTTCAACTTTCATGGGTTTTTTTATCAAAGAGCTTTAGCTTTACGCTTTAGCAAGCTTGAAGTTTTATAACCAGCTTGTATGTTTTGATAACACCTTTTTTTGTAGAGGAAATCGTTTTAGTACAAATATTAGGTATTGAGATTGAGAGTTGGTCATCATAGACAATTTCACAAACAAAAAATCTAATTTCTCGACTTTTTTCCTCTATTTTTTTGCTTTAGTAACATTAAAGTTGAATATTTAACTTGAAGTTATTTGGCAACTGTTGCTCTTGTGCTGAAAAACTTTTTAGTACAGAAGATAAATTGCCTCATCGCATTGTGGTGGATTTCTCATCAGTGAAAATCTCAAGGAAATATACTTTTTTCTTTCAGGTTTATCCACGATTTGATAGGCGTCAAATGATCTTTGTACAATTATGTTACAATGGTACATTTTAGTACAATGTACCAATTCTCTGACTTTCTTGAGTTTGTCAACAGTGATACTCTGATGGGAATTTCAATTCTTCTCTAATCTGTTGTTTATGTATGCTTTGTCTAATATTTTTAGCGTAATACTTTGACAATAGAACAACGAGAACAACAGTGTCTCTTTGTGTTTTTAGTACAAGTGGTCAATTCTCTAACTTTTACGATTTTCTCATCTATGTAAATCCCATAAAAAATCATATTTTTGATACTATTTCCTCTACGGTTTAGTTATATTAGAGTAAATTATTCTAATTTGTCTTTAGTGCTGAGATAACATTTTTATTTTTAGTACAAGATGTCAGTTATTCAAATTTTACGAGTTTCTCATCCCTAACATTCTCAATAAAAATCTGACTTTGCTTTTATGCAATTTTCTGCAAATGCTTCAATCAGCAGTCAAATATTTTATTTGTTAACGTCATCTTTCTAGGTACACGAATTATGATTTTTCAAAAACTTCATACTAAATTTTTCCATTTTGACTGAAATTACTCCACTCTGCTGCACTGCTTCTATAAGGAAAAATTTTATATTTTAAAGTTCATAAAACCAACGAATTGAATTGCTTTGCAGTTTAAATTTAAGTATTCTGTGCAATGTACAAGTTTCTTGGTAAGGAGAGTGATTATATAAGGGTACCCAAGTAACAACACTTGCTCAACCACAACCGATCTGATGACACTTGGGGATAAATAAAAATAACATGATCTGCAACCATATAAGGTAAAGTGCCCTCAAGTCGACCGGTTCCTCAATTCAATCGGTAGAGTTATTTATTCAATTTATTTATATTTGCACTAATATTTGGCGTATGATCTAACATTAATAGGTCAATTATTCCATAAATAAATACGAATCAGTGACAATTTTATAGAAATTCACAATTAAAACATTCAAATATTGACCACCAGTCGAGTCGAGGTACCGGTCGACTCGAGGGCACTTTACCTTACATATTGCAAGAATCACAGAGTTGGGTATCACTAATAAATAATTCTGTACAAATGCACATTTACTCTGGTATGATTGTTTATCAATTATGCTAGATAGCACAATTTCTGTTCTAGACAGCTTTCTACAAGTTCTAAACTACGCCTTAACTCCAACTTTAGGTAAAACAGAATGGCAAAACCTGTCTAGCTCTACAAAATCCCACCCATCCTGCCATACTTGCAAAGAATGGTCACTTATTTTGCCGTAACATCTGTTTCAATTTGTGAGAAAAATACCGTAATTACGTATTCTTCCCACATAGACATTGCTATCCGACTATTAGTGTCTTGTTCCTTAATCTGAACCATATCCTTTTTTAAATTGCGGCTGCATTTTAGGCATCGATAATAAATTGGTACCTGCAATCCAGAGGCATTACTCCCGCCAAAAACCTCAACAGAGCCATTTTGTGTACTTGGCATCAACCCAATTGATAGTTTCAGAAGATTGATGTTGGCAGCACACCCGAATCACGACACGGGCATTATGGTAGTTTTGTCCAAAATTAGCATAAGATGGGGATAAGCACCCCAGGACAAGCCAGAAACTGCCCTATGAAAACTAATTCTTAAGCTACAACCCTTGACAATTTCCCTACAGTCAGTGGGCTCCCAATGAACACTTCCTATCAGAAATGATACTAAGGGCCGGTCCTGAAAAGGACCTCTTTGTGTTGAGTATACACTGAGAGAAATCCGAAAAACTTAAAATAACATTCCGGAAATGTTAATTTCACCCTGCATTATTGATCCGAAATCTGTGTAAATACTATGTTTTTTAGGTATATTATGGGTTAAAGTTACTCTTTTTCATGTTAATTTTACACATGAAATAAGGGTAACTTTAAACCATAATACACCTAAAAAGGGAATTATTTACACCGTTTTCGGATCAATACTGCAGGGTAAAATTAACATTTCCGGAATGTTATTTTCAATTTTTCGGATTTCTCTCAGTGTATATACTCGATTCTACTGCACACGCTGGCGCATTTTAGGACTCTAATTCATGTGAGACATTAGTTTTTTTCGCAAATTTTCAATTGATTAACTTCTGCTTAATAAACAAAGCAGAATTTGACAATCTGGCAGCGTCATACAAAAAAGCACAAATTGTATACAACTTGTCTCCTTTACGGATCAAATAAAACTAAAATATATCAGAACATGATGTTCATACAATTTAACGACATTATGTGAACATAATAGCATGAATATGTTGATAAATATACTTAAATTTTTGACATAGTTTTATACATCTTCACTCAAAAATAGATTATATTATGACTTGTTTATGACCAGCGCACAATAACTTTTGTTTAGTAAACATGTTTTTGACATTTCAATGAGAGTGAATGAAATGTAGATCTAGTCATCTCGCTCGCTCTCACAGAAAATTTTGAAAACATGTTTACAAACAAAAGTTATTGTGCGTTGGGCATTATGGATCTCAAAACATTTAGTCGTAATTTTAAGAGGAAATACCAATATATCAACTGGAATTTATCAAATAAAATGTGTTATACTTATAAATAGAAAATAACTGATATTTTCAACGTATTTCTTAGTTGAGTTATTTTTCTGGCAAAAACGCACATAATTTTAAGATATAATACTTCCATCATGCTCATAAATTATATGTTTTAGAATTAGCTCGATTACATTAAAAATATATTAGTTACATTTGAGACATACATTATTTGGATATCAAATGCCCGCTTGGGTTGACATTGACATCTTCCTAATAACTTTTAAGATGTTGAAACGATTTTTCAAAGTCAAAGGTTTAAAAGGCTCTAATGTGCGCACTTCTCAACCGAATGGTATAATGTTTGGGCTCGTTGGAAAGGTCTTGGAATTCCTGATAAGACAGAACCAAGCCCCTGGCAAGTTGCCTGAAATTTGAAGCCATTTTCTCATACTTCGATTTAAATTTATATGGGATTTTTTTTGCACTCGCAACCGTTACGCTAAATATCTAAAAAGTGAGAAGTTTTTTCGTATTATGAGATAACTTACCGTATGAAGGGATAAATATACTAAATTTTTGTTTAAATACATTTTTTCCTTGGAACACTGTGAGCTGAGTCCGAGATCAATTTAGGAAATTGGCTTCAAATAGCTCCATAAAAAGGCCATCTTGCTAGGCGCTTGGACAGAACCAGTTCCAATCGGTTATGAACCCGTAGTGTACCGATTAGAAACTGATTAGTAGTCTTTGTTTAAAAATCTATTACATTATTCTTAGGTTATTTTAAGAGACTTTTTAAGAGCCACTTCCAAAACAGTTATGATTTCATTAGGTTTTGTAATTTCTGATAAAATTAAACCGGTTCCAATCGGTTATGAAACGGTAATGAACGACTTCCTAACCGATAAGTAATTTTTATACGAAATTCAATTATATAACTCCTGAGGTGTTGAGGCAATATTTTGAGTGATTTATAAATCGGATGTGAACCGGTACTGAACCAGTTATGAACCAATAAGTAATTTTTGTTCGAAAATAAATTCTATCGGTTTTATTAATCTAATCGGCTTAAAACGGCTGTCAACTGGTAAACGGTAAATTATGCGAAAGCACTTTTAACCATTTAACGACGAGACACTCAACAAATCAACCGAAAATCAACAATAAAAATTAAACAGATAAACAAAATCAGTAAAAGGTCCTATATCTAGCTTTAGAAAATCCAGAAGAGTCTGATTCGGTGTATTTTTTACCTCTATCAGCAATAGACAATACCATATGAATGATAATTTTCACACTAATGAAAAATAATATGTTTGAGTATTGTTCGTTTCTTTTTCCAAAACAGTTTTGCTTTAAAAAAATTGGAAGTATAAAAAATAATTAAAATTAATTATCATTATGAGAATTTAAAAATTCGTCATTTTTGAGCTTAAAGATTTATTATATAGCAAATAGCTGGATACTTGCAAAAAATATCCAAGATTCCTTCAACCTTCTACTTTGCAATTACGTACAAACATAAGGAAAAAATAACTTTAGGTGGTCAGGAAAAATTATTTTCTTTATGGGACACCGGTGTTCCAATCGTCCTTAAAGGGTTAAGGTATATCGTCCAAGTCACGTGTTCGAGCATTTCGCAAAGCATGGAAAGTTTGGAAGCTTTGTCACCTATTTTTATAAGAAAATGTTACTGGGGTATTTTTTAAATCCATTCCAAGATTTCTTCCAGTCGGAACTGTTTCATGACTGTTTCAAACACCCAAAATTTCTTCTAATGCTTCTTTTTATTGCGAAAATTTGTACTAGTAATCTAACCTCTATTTTGCAAAATGTTATGATAAAATCGTGAGAAGTGTTTAACAAAATTTCCCATTAAGAAGTTCACATGACAATATTGTGGTAATCATCAATTTTTAGTATACATTTCCAGATTTCACAAGGTTGGATTATTCACCACCTAATATAATATTTGCTCACCCACAATTTTTGTGATTCATATTTCATCAATAATTCAGATTATTGGCAACCATTGTGCTGGTCAGGTTCCTCATTGACTAAGTAATATTTTTATATAGTTAAAAGGGCAAAAGTATGTAAAGACACGCAATAATAATATCAATTCATAAATGATATCGAATATCATGAATTCGTAATTAGAGCATGCAACGTGAGAAAGAGAATCAAAATACTGTATAAGACCGAGTATTATGGCTTAGGTATACATAGAATAGAATATATCCTCAATAGCAACCTCTCTTGGGTGGAAATTCTATCTCCCCGAAGTCCATCACGATGAGGCTGTGTAGAGTTCAAATGAGAAGCGATTTTTATTTTAGCCTGAAGAGGACTTTGATTTGAGCTTCTGGGCGTATCAATGTCAAAAAAATTCAGCTGTAAATTTTCTTCTAACATCTCCACGCTACTCGGTGCATGATAAACTTAATAAAAGAACTGTCGAGTGCCAAAGCTATAAATTTTCCAACCAAAATCATCGGTTAAAGCTGCACTGACCTACAAAAGAAAGGAAAAGAAAACAGCTTTTTCCATTTTTTGGGAATATTTTTGATAGCAGCATTTTATGGACAGTAAAAGCATTTGAATTTAGTCAATAAAAAGGATAAGAAATCATCAATTTCGAGCTCAAAAAGCAATAAAATAGAGCTTTTAAGGTAAGGTGAATTTGAACATTGATTTTTTGCAATATTCTCAGAATACCTTCTTCACCTGACATTACTTTACTTTTTAAAAAAAAAATTATATGAAGGTGGTATTGTGAATAAGCCCTGCTCAGTCTGCCGATCACGTTTCACCATCTCAAGATATATAATATATAAATTATAATACGTACATTTTATTTAAATTTTAATACTTGACTTTAATATACTACAAGTCACTCTCTTTATATAATTTCCCAAAAGGTTCTAGCTTAAAAAGCCCATTGTGCAAAATTAGGCCACGCCCACTTGGCAAATAACATATCATAAAGAAGCAAAAGCTTTGCACTGTTTAACACTATTGCTACTATTATTTAATTTAAAAGCAACCGGTGTTGATTTTTCTTATTACTCGAAATATTAAGCCTGGCCTACAAAAGTGATTTTTTTTTAAATTTATTTAATGCATCCATCGCCGTCTTAGCGCTGATTTAAGCTTCCCGGATCAACCAATTGCTAACCGATATCTATTAAGCTTAAAATATATGTATTTTTAGCTAAATTCTGTTAACCTTACCATGGTATCATACTAGAGAATTTCACATTAAAATTTTAATGTTATTCACATTAATTGTTGCTGATATGTGTCCTAATGTGTAATATTCGTCAAGAGCTTCAACAAATCGATTCATTTGGTGATAAAAAAGTGGACTCGAGTCACAAAAATTGGTTCAAATGGATTAAAATAGCATAAATGCGATTGATAATTAATGAGCAAATTAATGAGAATTGAGCAAATTTATGAGCAAAATTTGCTCATTAAATTTTCATCAGATACTACTTTATTGCAGTCATTCAGGTAGTTTCTGCGCCACAATTTTCTCACCAATTTATTCGTGATTAAATTGTGATAAAAAGGACAAGACATTGAAAAAAATCGGTGAAGAGGATAAGTAAGAAAAAAGCTAAACAAAAATGTGTTCGATCTACATTTTATATTCCTTCATAAACTTCTAGGATTTCGTTGTCAAATGAGATGGTGGCCGAATTAATTGAGGCTGTGCATCAGGAATCCGTCATTTGGAACTACAACTGCCGCGGAATACAAAAATAGAGGTAGCCGATCTGATGGTTTTTAGGCCGTTTGCGTAGATTCACCAATTCCCGGAACTCACACCTCAGTCGGGATTTGGGTGACACACTGAGAAAAAAAAGAGGGTGTGATTAACTTTTTTCCTCATAACTTTAAGAATTTATACACGAAGCAAAAGCTTCATTTGATACCTAAATGTGCCCTGGTTTCTTCTACTTAAAACTTCAAAGTCTCAACTTGAATTGACACCGGAATTTCTTAAGTGGTATGTGGACTTTCTAACTCTGGAGATTAATATCTAACTCTAACATGTAAAATATTAACAAATTAATAAAGTTGGGCAATTCAACTGAGATTTAAGATCACAATTTATATCTCCTGAACAAACTTATAATCCATATCACGTGAAGTTTCTGAGATATTCTCAGATGAAGGTTCTTAAGAAATCGGTAAAATTATTTTATGAAACTTGCTTTGTTTCAATAATGCTACACCATAATTTTTTACGTGCCAAAGAACGATTTCTCTGATTTTTTTCATATTTTTCTTATAAATTCTTAAATATCCTTTAATTACGTGTAACAACTTTATTCTTTACGAAAATGTTCTCCTTCAAAAATGATCTATAATTACTGAAAATCGTAGGTTAGAAAAAAGTTATGGGAAGGTTAATAAAAAATCCTATAGAAATATGCGAAAGAATCGTATATCAATCGAAAGAATCCTACCTTGAATCCTACCACTTTTAAATACCTTAACTCTTTTTCTAAAGGAAATATTTTAGCATACGAGATACATTTCCACATGCTTTCATGGATTTGAAGGATATTCAGGGATTTATGAGAAAAATTTGGAGAAATATAGAAAATGAAAAGATACCAATATGATTTGTTCTAGGAAAATCTCCTTGAGTCCTCATTTACAAATTGTACTTTCACACCAACAACGTAATGGTATCTACACACTAGAAGCAATTTTCGTCAAAAATTGCCGTTTTTTTTTTAAATCTGACGTTTCTGTCTACAAGAACAGGGGAAATTTTCTTTAAAAAGGCTTTTTTTTTAAAGAAATTGCTTCTAGTGTGTAGACGCCTTAACTCTTTCGCGTCTTTAGGGTCATATATGACCCGGGGAAAAAAGTTTCTTTTTGGCTATTTACATTAATTGAAATCTAACTGGAGTCTTGAGAAAATGAGCCAAGAATCTTACATCCTTCTATTATGATGTCGTGCACGAACAGATAGATTTCAATTAATGTAAATACCCAAAAAACACTTTTTTCCCCGAGTCATGACATTACCCTGACGCGAAAGAGTTCAGGTAAAACATTATTTAAAAAAAAAATGAGTTTTGTAAGATAATTCAACCTAATTCTTAATCGTTATGTTTTATGCTTTAGTTCGTTTTCTATTATATATTTTTTGGATTACCTATGCCATGGTTTGTTCGCGGTACCAGTCAATATCCCAAACATCTAAATCCCGAAAGCCGAAATCTCGAAAAGCCCAAATCCCGAAAACTGAAATCTCGAAAAGCCAACATTTCGAAGAGTTAAAATCCTGAATGTGTCTAAGAAATACCGAATGCGTCAGAATCCTAGAAACCGAAGTCCTGAAAGCTAGATCCCTGATTTGATTCACACTTGTAAGTTCCAATACCGCTTGGTGAAAATATTTCAATGATTTATGGATAATTTTCCCATCTAAAAAGGAAATATATTTAAGAATTTGTTTCTTTTGCTCTTCCATGTTTGGGAGCACGGAAGGCAACAGAAGGAGCATGCACACCGCGGGGAGGTGCTCCTGGGTGGTCTATAGATACGGACTTACCGTCTTATCTTGATACGATTAAATAAAAAATTATGAGAGATTTATAATTTACAATCATTATAGGGGAAAGTTTCATTATATAGTTAATTTTGCTCCAAATAAAGCGAAAATCCATTCATATTCACAAAATTTAATTTCTTAATTTCTCAGAAAAATTAAAAGTGTACCTTTTCCCCATCGAATTTTTCATCGATTGACCATGTTTTCCAATGAAAAACACAATAAAGTGACTGTTGTTTATTCGTTTTGTTTAACATTTATGTCATATTTCTGGCTAATTTTAGTTAAATTAAGTGCTAACCTTTATTGTTAACGATACGTGAAGTTTTCAAATGAAATTATTACCTATTTCGTGAGTAAAAAGGGTTCTTCAGAAGTGTCTGCAAATGCTTTAATTGGAAACCCAGGAAATATAATTTTTTGGAGAGATTTTTTTTATTGTTTTAGATGGGAAAGGAGAAAAGATCAGGGATAAGAATAAATCCTACACTCAAGAGCAACTTAACAAGGCTTTAGAAGCCTTTCACCGCGGTTTCACTTACTCTGTTTGTCTCCAATTAGAAAATTCCCCTTGTCTCCATTTGGATTAATTTGTTTCCAATAGAAGCATTTTACGCTCGCATATTAGGTGAGATTCTTAACAATCTCACCTACTATAATCCTAACAAAATTTCATGTCGTCCGATCGACCTCAAATTTGGCCAAAATGCGTTTCAGCACTTCCTGATCACGAATATATATGTGGCTAATTTACGTTCCCGGCCGGCCGGCCGGCCGGCCGCTCTTTGGAGCTTAATAGCTCCTAAACTAAAAAAGATATCGACTTGCGGTTTTCGGCAAAGGTTATATATCGGGTGAAAATTGCAACTTGGTGCATAGACCCCCCACCCCCCACCCCTCCTTCCGCCATTTTGAAGACCCCCCTTTTTTTGTTTTCTCAATAGCTCCGCCCCTATGGCATTCAGCGGGCTCAAATTTTAGTATGTTATAGCTGGGCCTTAGAGCTTTCCATCAATACCAAACTTAAGGTCTCCCGACCCCCCTGACCCGAGCTATAAGGGTCCAAAAAAAATTTCTTAAAATGGCCATAACTCCGGTTCTAATTGTCAGAATTTAAAAAGTGAGGGCTTTTTGGAAAGCTCTCGTAAAATTCCACTTCCCCTTCTAACATCGGAAGTTCATAAAACCACCGCTAGGGGCGCTTTTTTTAAAAAGAAAATTTTTAAATCTTAAAAGTTAAATAACTCAAAAATTCCATTGTGCATCGGGCTGAAAATTTAGTATGTTGTAGCCGTTGATTATACCTATCAAACAAAAAAAACCTTAAGTCGATCCATAACCCCTGACCCGAGCTATAAGGGGTCAAAGTTCGAACATTGACCGGCCTCTATCTCCGGTTCTAATTAACATAGCGACCTAAATTTTACCTTTTTGGTTTCGTCTCGATGAGCACTTTCAGATGGAAGTTCAAAAAGTCACCACAGGTGGCGCTGTGATAGCGTCAAAATTCATCGAAATTCAAAGTCACTTTTCTCAAAAACGGCATTGTGCAAGTTAATGAAATTTTAGTATGTTGTAGTCCAGTCTAGGACGTTTCCAAAATGGTGCGTATGTGCGCTGTGGTTTCAATAGAACCGGAGATATGAGGGGTCAAAGTTCACAAAATTCAAAAAATCATATCTCCGGTTCTATGTGACCGATTTTGATGAGTGAGGGCTTAAACGAAAGATCTCACCAAATGCTACAACTTTCTAGAATATTTGAACTTCGTGGGACCAACACCAGGGGCGCCACAGTCGAGAAACCAATTTCAATATCACATAACCTCAATTATCTCGACTGTCGCTGAACCGATTTTGATGATTACTTCAACATAATTGTAGAGCACATTTGTCTCTACATTTCGTCCATACATCATTTTCCGCTCAGACTACGCTATCACTCCGATTTTGCCGTTTAAGTGTGAAAAAATTGATTTTTCCCATAATAACGCTTTGAAATCACTCAGATGCCGATTTGACTGCCTCTACTCCACCAAGACACTTAAAATAGGGGTTTAAATGGAAAGTCCCGCAAAATACAACAATTCTTTGATATAGTTGAAGTTCAACAAATGACTACTTGGGGAACTCTGGATGAAAAAACGAGTTAAGAAACAAAAAACCTCGCTTATCTTGGCTTCTGAGTAATCGATGAGATCATGTTCTATGGGAAAATTATAGAGAACATTCTGGTCTACATTTCACCCATATATTACTTTTGTGCCAGTTCATCCAAATCCTTGATATTTTGGTTCAAATACAAAACTTGTATAATTTCACGAATTTTATTCAAGATAACTGAATGGCGTCTCCCAACTTCAGCATCAAATCGAATTTGCATGCACTCCGAGTTAGCTCACGTTAAGAATCTCACCTACATAAGCCGGTTAGGATTATCTGTCCCTTTTTCTTGTATTTAAGAAGTTTTCAAATTATATTTAAAGAATTTTCACTAAAGAGTAACATTCTAGAAGAGTCATGGAGCAAATTTATGTAATTCTCTTCAGAAAAAATATGAACTTAATGTATTGAATCTTCTGTCAAAGTTAAAGCGTTTGGAAATGGTTTTGAATTAGGACATTTATCCTAATGATTTGATTAAATTCCCATCAGTTACCCACTAACTAAGTCGTTTCTCGGCTTAAGCCGAAATAGTGTTAGTCAGAAACTGATGGAAATGTACTCTGATAGGGGAGGGTGGGGCAGTTTCACCCCTAAATTTGCAAAATGGATTTTAGGACTACTTTGCAAAAAGATGATAAACAAAAGTAAAACTTTGTATATTCTGTGAATTACATTTTGGTTTAGGGTTAATAAAAATAATAATAATAATCTTTTAATTTCATTGGTCTATTGTGGAGAAGATGATTTTACTTGAATGGCAGAATGCGTGAAAGTCCCCCGTTGTGGGGCAATTTCAAGATAAGTATGAGCCAATTTTTGAGAAAGATAAAACGTGTTTATAGGAAACTTGCGATTCTAGAATTGATTAAAATTACTATTTTGAAGTCTTCTAAGACTCTAGACCTAAAAATATAATCGAACAAAAACTTTATAACAGAAATTGAACACTAATTAATGATACAGAGAAAATAAAATATCGCCAAAG
This sequence comes from Phlebotomus papatasi, assembly GCF_024763615.1. Lineage (NCBI taxonomy): Eukaryota > Metazoa > Arthropoda > Insecta > Diptera > Psychodidae > Phlebotomus > Phlebotomus papatasi. Next base: position 82,845,270 of record NC_077224.1, on the reverse strand, counting down.
ATTTTGAAGCCTATTTCTCATTGAATGAGCAATTTACTTTGAATTTTTATACGAAAGAAATGTCTTTTGTAGTGCTAGGCCAATTCTGCGCATTATTGGATCATTATATCGCCTTAGAACATGTATTTTTTAGTATAGCAGTTTTATAATATTATTTTAAAGTCTTGAATTTTTATAATAATAAAAAAATTTACAATATCTTGCTGAAAATATTCTGAAAAGATATTATAACAATTAAATTTATCATTTTCAAGCACTTAAAAAACACTGAAAGATTATTTTTAAAATTTTTTTTTATGAACTTTTAGGAAATACTACTTTCCATAATTTCGAACTTTATCGACAAAAACAGCTACAAAATGTTTTCAATTATTATTTTGAGTTAATTTTGATTAAAAAAGTAAATTGTTAGACACTGGAAACTTCTTCGTGTGCTTGCATGAAACTGCCCCTCACGAAGTTTCGGAACTCAAATCAAAATTGTCAGAAACGTCTTAGATTTCCTTTAACGCTAAATGCCTTATAATAAACATAAAATCACTATTAATTTAATACAATTATGTTACTTCGATAGATAAGTGCAATAGTTCAGAATTTCTTGAAAATAAAATATTACAAAATGTTTCATTTTGATGCAGTTTTATAAAATCAATTACAGAATTCAAACGAGAAGCGTCACGAAATTAATTATTTTTATAAACATGGGTCTCAGTTATCTCTTCCATAACATAAAGGTTTTATCCCATTCTTTTCAAAGGGATAAGAAGTATATGCAAAAATTGAAACTGCCCGTCGTTAACTGCCCCACCCTCCCCTAAATCATTTTGATTATAATTACGTTAAGCCGTCTCTCGGCTTAAGTCGTAAGTGTGCCTGGGGCATTATGGTGCTTCTTCAACTCTTGGTCCGGAAGGGTTGAGTTAGTCCATTTCGTCTCTTTTAGGACATTTTTCCGGAATACAGAATCATAATTTGATTAGCTGTTGGAGTGAGCATCTGAAAGCATCGTTATGATTGAGTTTTTTTTTCTCAAATTGATGTGTTGTCTTTTTAAATTGCAACAACTGTGAGATTTTTTTTTAAACGACTTTCAGAGCTGGTAAAAAAGGATTCAACGGAGAGCATGTTTTATTCAAAGGAACCTAATTTTATTCCATGTTTATCAAATTTCATGGGGCAAAAGAGCCGGATTTTCATTTATTATTTCGTACAAACCATCAGCATTTTTTTTCTGTAATGTCCTGTTTGGGGGTGAAAAAGCTTGGGCATAACTATCATTTGCAGCTTTGTCGTTCAATTAAGAGTGTTGCACAATTGTAAAATCAATTTTTTTTATTTTTGTTTTATGCTAGGTGCATTTGAAAAGGAAAAGAGCTTTTGCAATGGGACAAAAAGGCCAGGTGAGTTTTGTAAAGAAGAAAATAACAATATAACCGTGTGGGATTTCTTCTTAACAAATGCGTTATTCTGGTAGAATGTTCTATTATTTTCAAACGATATATGCTTTTCGATTTCTATATAAAAAAAGGCGCATATGAGCAGTAAATCGTGACCATGTAAAATAGAATCCATCAGTCAGATGACAAAACAGGGAGAAGGCAAAACAGAGATGTGGGTGAAAGTGGGAAAAGCTCTTTCTCTCCTGCCGTTTTTTTTTTTGCACTTTCTGCGCCCGCGCAGAGTGGCACTATTGAAGGTAAATCTCGACCTATACCAGTCTCAAATATGAATTGTATGTGACTACTTCAGTTTTATTCCCAAGGAATATCGAGCTAAATGTGCGAGTGAATTTTTGCGCTTCGGAAGAAGATACCGCGATGGTGTTGTGTGGGGCAGAAGAGGGGCTATTTGTGTGGTAGATTGCCCGAAGAAAAAAATGTAATTTATATTTTTTTTTCGGGTGGCCCAATAGCATTTTTTTTTATCTCTCACGCACAATAGTAACTCTCTACCTTTCGAAGGTGTTGCATCGTGTTCCTTAATAGCCCGCGCTATTTGTCGCGGATAAGTAAAGCGAAAGTTTCTCAAAAGCTTCTTGCATTGTGTGCCAAACTACATAGCACTAAAACCCATCAAAGGACGGGAAAAGGAGATGAATGGACTTAATATTGCGAAAATGATAACATTTTTACAAAGTCACACAATAAATTGCTGTTTGTGGGAATAAAGGAAAAAAAAGAGAGAATTTTTTTTTATGGTGTTTGTGAAAAAGAAAAAGAAATTTAGAATTGTGGCAAAAGTCTTGGCAAAAGTACCTTGTACATAAACATTTTAGATATTACATAGACAGTGAATTTTGTGGTGTAGATTTTACATCATGTATTACATATACAACAGGATATTTGACTTCAAATTTCCCTATCTATTTTCTTTTCGCAAATTTCATTTACAAAACATTCAATTTATATTTGTCTATATTTGATTAACCTTTCCTCTTTCCTAGTTTCCTTATTTGATATACATATTTTTATTTAAAAGAGACAAAGAACTTGCTTCTTTTTAAAATTGTTCATCATTGCACAGCGTAGAGAATAAAATTCTACCAGTTGAAGAATTTAAAAACCGCAAGCAATTACCAAAGCCAGTACCGTGTTTTTTTTTTAAAAAACCTTCAACAACAAAAAAAATAAAATCAAGGAAATAAAATTTTCCTCACAAATTGTGGAATAAATTTTGAATTCCGGACAAAACAATTTACACTTTGGACAACTCTTTTAAAACTTGATAAAAATCAATTATGGTAATTTTGTACAGAATCTTATTTTCTATTTTGAAATTTCCTCACTGTCTCAGATGGACAAGAAGAAAAAGAAAACCGGGAAAAGAGCAGAAAAACAAATAGACATTTTTTCTTGTTCATTTTCTTGATTTGTTATACCTTTAAAGTTTTCCACAAGGGGTTGCTCAAATTGGGTCCGTTCTATGGGCTTCAGACCTGAGGCTTAGCCATATGGATTAAATCCTTTAATACCTTATCAGGCGAGATTTTTGAAGACATTGAAACTATTTACACCGCCGCATTAGATTGGGATTGAACTGTTCCAAAATTGGATTTCGGATAATTAAGTCTTAATCTAAGACCGCAATCTGAACGATCATTCAGGTCATTTAGACTGACATAATAAATTCTGACTGAATTGTCCCAAAAACCGATTTTGGGACAATTCAATCTCAATCCAATGCGGTGGTATAAATGGCCTCATTTTTATTTTGGATTGGATATTAAGGGCAAATTATCCATTAGATTTTGAGAAATGAATAAAATTGTTTGTTATTTGGATTTTTGAGGCCTTCGAGAACTGGGCTAAACCTCCAGTCTGAAGCCGGTATTCGGTAGTAACCTTTCGAAGATACAAAGCCATTCCAAAGCCAAGCTAAATCTATTCGAAAATCTACCGGAAGCCTAAAATGCAAGTTCACGTACTCGCCGCTTTAGCGCTGATTGTTCTGTCATTTCGAATTTTGGTATTACAGTAGAGTCTCTTAAATCTGAATCTCTCAAATTCGAACGACGTTTGGATTCAAAATGTCAATTGTGAGGTTATGTTTAAAAATTCTAATTCTGGATTAATGAAGATCATATTTATGTGCTTCTTCCTGGATGTTTACACACATTATGATCGTATAAAATGAAAAGAAAGTATGCTACCATTAAGACTTATGAGAAAGTACGGGAATTTGATTCAAAGTACAATTTAATCTCACATAAATTTCGTTGGTTTTGAAAAAATCGTTCGAATTTGGGAGGTCAGAAATGTCAAAAATGCCCCCCGAGCGTTCGAATTTAGAAGACTCTACTGTATTGATACTTCAATCGTCAACAATGTCAACAAAACAAAAACGTTTGCAGCAAAAAGTGAATTTTTGAACAAATTTGTGGAATTCCTAGATGGTAGAACGTTTCAATTGCAATTTCCTTACAGAGTAAAACGGAGTTTTCCACCGTTTTACTCTGGAATAGGTTGGTCACCAACACTTAGACACCGGTGGGCGCAAAATAATGCTTCTTGACCACATTTATTTATTTAATTATTTACAGTAGACTCTCGCTAATTCGGCTCTTTTAAGATCGGGCTACTTTTTAATTCGGGCAGCAGTTAAATTTGAAAAAAGTTTGTTGACATTTTTTAAGTTTAATTATGATTATCGAATGAAGCAAATATGCTCAAATTTTCCGTGGTTGTTTTAGTATTGAAAACCGACGTTAGGGAAATTTATTAGAAGGGAACCGGATCTCGTCGGGGGAATGGAGTCACTCTTGGAAAAACGACAATCCTTTCCAAAGCTTTCGGCTCGGTCTCCAAGCCTTCATCAGTGGCTGGAGCATAAAGAGAGCCTTCTTTATTTTCTTTTTACAATAAATTTTTATACAACAATTTCACACTTACTCGAATCAATTAGTAACTTCCAAAGTTTTGTCTCTCAATCTGTCTAGGGATGGTACAGGGCATAACAGAGGATGTGGGGGCACTTTACTAACAAAAACAATTTAATTTTTCTCTTAAAAATTTGGCACAAATCGAAAATTTTTCACACAATTAGTTCCCTTCTAATAAAGTTGTTTATTAGTTCTGATGTATTTTCGGATTATTAAGGGGCTATCATGAAATTTATCATAAATATGAGCAGGGGGGTGACATTAGCTCTGAAAAATGCGACCAATTTTAGTGTAAATTTTTTCCTGTTTTCGTACACATTTCACGAGATATCTTCAAAACTACGTAGATTGCCAATTTGGGGTTTTCGGTTGCCGCTTCGTTATTAAATTGGCTTTTATTTTGTATTAGTATTTTTTGCTAATTCATTCTTACAATGACAGAAAACAGCTAATAAACTCAAAATTTTTTTCGGAGCGCTAGAAACATATGGGAAACATAGGAAATGTCATGCCTCTGAATATGAGTATGTAAACTCAATATGTGTATGCATATGAATAAAAAATCGTTGCATTTCAAAAATTTGTCGCCCGAATTTCTCTCTAATTCGGATGACATTTTGGTCCCAAATGTCCGAATTTGCGAGAGTCTACTGTATATGAAGGGTAAATTAAGCTAATTCAAAACTTGTTCCAAATAGAAACTTTTCGATGCTCCAAGTGGAAACATTTTTTTTTCCATGATTCAGTATGAAATTATTATTAATATATTTTCTATGCCTCAGTTTCATTATTTAGTTAATTTTACTGTAAACAAAATGAAAATCCATTCATATACACAGATTTTAATTCATAAATTTCACAGAAAAATTAAAGGTGTACCTTTTCACCATCGAATTTTTCATCGGTCAATCATGTTTTCTGAAGAAAACACAATAGGGTGATTGTTCTTTAATCTTTTTTTTTATATTTATGTAATATTTCTGGTAAAATTAAGTGAAATTAAGCGTTAATCTTTATTGTTAACGGTACGTGAAGATTTCAAATGAAATAATTACCTATTTCGTGAACAAAAGGGGTTTTCTGAAGTGTCTGCCAATGTTTCAATAGGAAACACCGGAAATATGATTTTTCTTAGAGAAATTTTCTTATTGTTTTAGATGGGAAATTAGAAAAGACCAGGAATAAGAAGAAATTCTGCATTCAAGAGCAACTCAACAAGGTTTTGTAAGCCTTTCGTCGCAGTTTCACTTACACTGTTAGTCTCCAATTAGAAACTTTCCCTTTTCTCCATTTGGATTAATTTTTTCCAATAGAAACATTTTACACTCGCGTATTTTTCTTGTATTTAATAAGTTTTCAAATTATATTTAAAGAATTTTCACTAAACTAGAAGAGTCATGAAGCAAATTTATTTAATTTTCTTTAGAAAAAATGAACTTAATGTATTGAAACTTCTGTCAAAGATAAAGCATCTGGAACTCTCTGTAATTCATTTTTTTGTGTATTAGGCTTTGAAAACTACAAATTCAAAATCAATTTTTGAGTAAATTGAAATTGAAAATTGAAATTGAAATTAAAATAAATGTAACTTTCGTGAACTTGTTCCACTTGTTTCACTTGCTCACTTTTGTGTGACTCGTCGGTTGAAACTTTCGAACTTCCAACGGGTTTTTAGATAAGTTCTCTGTTGATATACATTCGAATCGGTACAGAAAAAAAACTTCAACCGGAGAGAGCTCTCAAATTGGAAAGGTTATTACTGGACAAGAGGATTAAGAACACCGAACCGGTATATTCTTTTACCAAATTCCATAGAAAGTGAAAGTCGAGTAAGACATTTCGTCATTTATTCTTGAAATTTAAAAAATTCGAAGATCTGTTTCGAAAGTCAGTGTCTTGTTTTGTCCGCTTGGTGGCCAAAGTACTTCCTACTAAAATTTTGAAGTGTATTAAGTATCAAGATGTGTCTATCTTTACTTTGTTGTGAGGACAAACAAACAACGACGCTTAAAGATGAGATACTTCATTCACAGATGCAGTTTTAAAAATTCAAAAACCTATTTCGAATGTCAAAGAAATGATATATCTACTACTCGTTTTGTCCGCGTGGTGGCTGAAGTAGTTCCTGTTCGAATCTCAATGTATCATGAGTATCTTGATTCTATTGTCAGAAAATTCAAAATACCAAGGTTCATCTTTTTATTGTTTTTTTTTTGTATTTTTTCTACCCTTGTGTAAAAATTTAGTATGAAAATTCGAAATTTAATTTGAATTCCTTGAGCATCAACGACATTATTTGTAAATAAAGTTCCACCTACCTTTTGTGCATCGCTATTTGAGAATTAAAATCCAGCTGTGAATGCGGAGACAAGTTATCTCAGGTTTTTAATTAACAAAAGTAGTTGAAAAGCTAACATTTACCGTGAAATTTTACATTTTCTTTTGAATAGTATTCAAAAATTGTATGTGTTGACACTTTTAAAGTCGTATTGTGAATAGTTTAAAAGCACTATAGAAGAATTCTACAATTATTATCGCCAGATAATTAAACTCCAAACTTTCGAATTAGCTTTTCCGGAATTCTAAGCTGTTAAGAATTTCCAATTTAATCCTTGTTTTGCGAGACATTGAAGTTTATCGTCTAAATAAATTTCACATTCTATTGAGAACTATTTTGCAGATGGTTCTTCCTATTTCTTCTTACCAAAACAAGAAATAAATATACTGAAGAAATAGAAATTTGTACACTGAAGCATTATCTAAATGCAATCAAATACACTGTTTAGTCTCATAAATAATTTTAATCCAATTGTGTTCTCAATCGAATTGGTTACAGCTTTGGAAGTTGCCAAGCCAATGAAAGAAAGCAATAAGAATAAAATTACTAAAATATTTTATAGGATTTAATTTAATGAGATAATTCCTGAAAACAAATTTTGGTTAGATAACATTTTCAAATTTTATGGGTCTGGCACACCTTTTAGATCAGGAAAATCTCATTCAATCGAATATCACATCCCTTTCTTTCTTAAGAAGCTTTATATATGACTATCCCAATTTTTCGCACTCTTGTTCTTTTTTTGAACGTCATAATAAATTCAATTTAGCTCAATCAAATTTTGAGACCGAAAGAGTAGGATAGACTTATGCAATTTTTTGAAAAAAAAAACGGTACGCCAGGGGCATTGGTATAAAATTATAAGTGAATTGGCATTTTTCTAATTGATCACTTTAGTTAACAAACTGCATACAATATTTTCGCATTTTAGAAAAAAATAAACTAATGCCTCTGGCACACCTTTTAGAATTTAAAAATTTCTTTAAATCAAAGTTTGCTATTCCTTTCTCTCTCCAACGTTTTCCATATGTCTCTTTCACTGTTTCTTACTAAAGTTGGATTAAACTAAATTGAGTTTATTATGAAGTTCAAAAGAAGAAGAAGAGTATGAAATTGTTTGATACACAGAAAGAAATATTTCGTAAAATTGTTTGTAAATGTTTGTGAATTCCTACTGGGAACTTACAAAAAGCTTGTAAATCGTATAATTCACTAAAAAGTTCGTGAATGTTTATAGTTTTTCACAAACATAATTCGCCACAAGATCATTTGACGTGCATTTTCTTGTTCTTTTAGAAACATTTGTTTGTAAATGTTCGCAACACACACAAAAAATCATAAAGTTTTGTCATTGGTTTGTAAAGTTTTGCCAGACTAACAAAAATGTAGCAACAATTATAGGAAATAAATTGCCGTTGATGTAACAGTAAGGTTATTTGTGGAATTTTCAACCCTGAAACAAAAACTCAACTCTTCTTCAGAGCTTTTGACACAGACACGGAAGACACGGAGCGTGTAAAAGAATAAAAAATACTCGTCAAGTGACCATGTTTGTGAAAAAGTACATACTTTTACGAACTTTTTGTCGGTTAGGAGATTTACGAGCTCTTTGTAAGTCCCCAGTGGGAATTCACAAACATTTGCCAACAATTTGAGAGAGAAAAGGATGTAAGTTTTGATTTTATGAAATTTTCTTGATTTTAAATAAGTCATAAAAACACGAAATGACCAGTAAATTTTATAGCAATAGTATATAACCAATTGATAAACGAATTTCAGTTATTTGAAGTTTAAATTGACTAAATGGATAAGGTGTGAAACTCATATGACACTAAGAAAAAAAACGGGGATGCGATTAACTTTTTTTCTTCATAACTTTAACACTTTTTAGGTGTAGAAATATATCAACATTTTTTAAGGGTAAAATTTACATGGAAAAGGGTAACTTTAACCCCTAATACACCTTAAAAGCATAATATTTACACCGATTTCGAATCAATACTGCAGGGTAAAATAAACATTTCCGGAATGTTATTTTAACTTTTTCGGATTTCTCTCAGTCAGTCAGACATTACTGTCTATAAATACTGTTTAAAAATAGGTGATATTATGAAAAAATATCAAATTTTAATCATATGTAATTTTTGTAATGCAAATAAGTTAAGACACAAACCAAAAAGAAAATATGCATAAACTTACTTGAAAGCACTATAATAAATCATCTTTTTGCTTTTCAATTTTATAAAACTTTTCTAATCTATAATTTCCTGTATTTTTCGGGCACTAAAAGCACTATTAGAATCAGACACACAAAAAGAAAGAAATGTTATTTATGGTAGCATAGATTATTCGCTTTTGCGGTTATTTGCCTCGGCTATGTATAAAAGTTTATTGTACAATTTATTTAATTGTATAATTATGGTCAGCTGCGCTCAAGTCGGCTAGTGGAATTCTTTAACCAATTTTGTAATATTTTATAGTCAATTTCTATAAACTTTCGATTGATTTACATTATTGTAATAGACAGTGAGCCCAAACAGAAGTAGTTTTTGATTCTCCAATAGTGTCTTGGATAAAAGGTAAATGGAACTCTATTTGCACAGAAAGTCGTTGAAGATCGAAGAATTGAAATTCAATTTCGAATTTTCATACTAAATTTTCGAACAGGGTGGAGAAAATTTATCAAATTTCTCACTAAAAAGCAGGCAAAAGAGTTACTCAATGATTATGGAGTGATTAAATAATGGGACAAGAAGAGAAGCATCGTTGTTTTGTTTTTTTCTTCACAACAATTCGTTCTCTGTTCGAAATTCGAACAGGGTGTACTTCAGTCACCTTGCGGAATTATCAAGAAGTAAGAATATCTCTTTTTTGGCTTTTCAAATAGATTTTCGAATTTTTCAAACTCAACTTGTTAATGATAAGATTATAGCGAATCTGTGTAAATTGAATATACCCTACTGGCTGAGATGGGAACTGGCCGACTACAGGGCACTTTGCCTTAATGCCCTTAGGCAATGGGAGCAATTTTCGTCAAAAATTGCTTTTTTGAAGGAAATTGTCTGCATCATTGTAGGTGGAAATGTCAAAATTCTGTCAAAAATGCCATTTTTGACGAAGATTGTTCCCAATGTGTAGAAGCCTTTATCCTTCTCACCTTAATACTGTACTTGCCGCATTTTGTTATTCAAATTCTGAATATTAGCACGAATTAAATCGCTCTAACTGTTATCCACAATAAGAATATAAAGACGAGACACACGCCAATTTTCCATTAAAAAAATCGTAATAACCCTGTTTTTAAAACGATCTTTGGAGTGAATAATTTTTCCTAAATCACATTTGGCAGATACAATAACTCCCCTGAGCGTTAGTCAGGATATTATGATTTCTTCAAAGATATTAAATGTGTGTCTCGGATAAATGAAATATTTTCAAGTGATTTATTTTAAAGTTTCTGATTGAAACTTTGACTAAAGTTTGCATTTAGATCTACGAAGGCAAGAATTCTGTCTTACTGTTGACGAAGCTTTTTGATTTCTATGCACAATGCATCAGGATGACAAAATGAGAAAACTATAAAGCCGAGACACATACCAAGTAGCACTAAATAATTTTCTTTATTAAAATTGCGGTTAAAATTCTGCATATCACTTCACGAAAATTTTAAATGTCACATAAAAAAGAATTTGCAAACCCACAAAATAAATAATAAATTTCCATAGTGGCAGCTTACTAGCTTTTATGGTGGGTGTCTCGACTTTGTGTAAAAATTTTAGCACACAGCATTTTTCCGTTTAATCTTTATGTACCTTTTGATTTATTTTATTTACAAGAATGTTGAACACATGGGAGTTTTTAATTAGTTTTCTTACTGAGATGCATTTAAAAAAAAACTGCAGAACAATGAAAAAACATTTTTTTGGTAGTTGTACAGATTAACAGGTGACCTATTTTTTACCTACATTTTATTCTAGGACTTTTATTAATTCACTAGTTAAATAAAACTTTTTTAATAATCAAAATATCCCACATGCTTTCGGAACAAATAAAACAAAATGCAGTAAAAATTAATTCCTTTTATTTTATGAAATATTGGAGGTATCATCGATATATTTTGTGAATATTTCAGTGCAAAAAAAACCTTTATTGTAATTAAATGATAATATTTATATACCTTATGTGTTTGCATCGGCCTGAATCATTACATAGTGTTGACAATCTAATGATGATAGTGAAAACATCGTCTAATTGAACATGATAAAGAGAAGCCTAACCATGAAACTGAAAAAAAGTCCATGTGCAGACTTCAATATTGGAAATGATGGGTGGATATAGATGCGGAGAGAAAATATGGGAAAATTGTAATATTTATAATGAGATATTCAAAACAGAATGTGCTTACAGCTCTCATGAAGATTCCTACTGTGCACATATCTATGTTTACAATCCTAATACATATCTAATTATGTACTAAGAGAGAAGTCATATATCTCGTCCAATACATATTTCTGACCTGTATGTATAATTCATGTAATCATTGGTAAATGAAAATATAATCTGTACCATCGGGCACAAGTATAGGCGAATATTTCACGAAAACTACCATAACGTAGAATTTTTTTTTTTCGTATGAAAAGCTTGGGACAAAAATAGAAGTATCATTAGCTGGTATATGACTTTCTCATATAAATTATCCAAAGTGCCTCTTGAGCATTCAAATTACACTCAATATTCCACAATAATATTGCTCTTCATTTTGCAATTAGCTTTATGCGAGAGACTCCAACCGGATAGCTCAAGCTCACAGGAAATGCGGAAGTGATAAGCTAGACTAATAAACCAAATTATAGGCTGAATTACATCAATTTTTGCTATAAAATCAATAGAGGTCTAATTGACAATTTGATTATCTTACAACACTCAAGATCAACCATCAAATGCGTAACACTGAGGAAAATTTCAGGGAAATTACACAGAGGGATTTATGTGAATTTTAATAAGAATTAGGGTAAGTGTACCAAATTTCGGCCAGCTTATAATTCCGGTCACTTCTTTACTTCCTCAAATTTCAATGAATTTTTAGTTTTTGCATACTCCAGAAATTATGAGGTGAAAAATAAAAACGAGATGATGTGAAAAAAGACTTTGTAAGAATTCCGGAACTATGAGAATCATGGTGGCCGAAATATTGCCCAAAGCTATGTCTATATTTTGTTTTTCTCTCATTTCACTCTTCTCTTTATGATGTGGGATTATTCATATTATATTTCTTTTTTTCCTCTTTTCTTAAACTTTAAATTTACGATTTAATTTTTTCGCACAAGGTGGAGAAAATTTATCAAATATCGCATTAAAAAGCTGGAAAATTAGTTCCTCGGTGTTTATCATGTAGCTTAAAAATGATACAAGAATACTAAACATTCGTTATGTTGGTTTTTTTCCTTATAATAATGTGAAGACCGACACATTTTGATATTTCAACACTTCGAAATTCTAACAGGATATACAGTAGAGTCTCTCAAATCTGAATCTCTTAAATTCGAACACCGTTTGGATTCAAAATGTCAATTGTGAGGTTATGTTACAAAGGTCGTATTCTAGGTGAATGAAAATCATATATATGTGCTTCTTCCTGAATGTTTACATACATTATTATCGTATAAAATGAAAAGGAAGTATGTTACCACTAAAACTTGCGAGAAAGTACGATAATTTGATTCAAAGTACAATTTAATCTCACACAAATTTCGTTAGTTTTGAAAAAATCGTTCGAATTTGGGAGGTGAGAAATGTCAAAAATACCCCCCAAGCGTTCGAATTTAGGAGACTCTACTGTACATCAAAGCCACCTTGCGGAATTATCAAAAAGTAAGAATGTCTCTTTTTTGGCTTTTCAAAAAGATCTGCGATTTTTTCAAACTCTACTTGTGAATGATAAGAGTGCCTACATTCACAGTAAATAGACGTTTTTCATTGTTTTTCGAAGATGCAATGGAAATGTCAATTGCACACCTTCATTATTTTCGAATTTAGAACACAAGAACGCAGCGCCTCTAGTGTATAAAAAATGTCGAAGATGGGAAATATTTTTAGGTTTGCACATTATACACGTGAATTTTATACTACAGGCGAGTTTCTCAAATTTGAACGACCGTTGCATTCAAAATGTAAAATATGAGGTTATGTAAATGAAATTTTGCATGGAGTCTGCATTAGAACTATTTTTCTCTAGTGTTTCCTCAATATTGTCGTATTATATTAATGTCCTCAACAAATTCCACCTATTTAACAACAAATTCAAGTGATAAACTTCTCAAAAGTTATTTTCCTTAATTTAGGAAAAGTGAATTTTGCATGAATTCCGTTACGTTTTTGAAAATATTGTTCAAATTTGAGTAGTGAGAAATGTCATCTATACACCCCAAATGTTTAAATTTGAGGAACTCTACTGTAAACTTTAATTTCACTAATGCCCAGGTTCATTTGAAAAGTATTTAAAAAGTTTTCACAAGGGTTTTATTAATAAAAACTGTAAAAACTCCTTTGTTTTGATTTTTCCTGATATCAGCTGATAAAAATTATGCTCAACGAAATTTCGAACATTTTTCGAACACTAAATTTAAACAGAGAATTTCAGAGAATATTTTATAATAGAACAATTGACTGGTATTCGAATTCGCAAATTTTACTAATAAATAATTTTTTTTAATGAATATTGTCTTGAAAAATATTTTTAAAAAAAAAGACCAAAGCAATGGCCATGGAGAAAAAAACCAGTCTGTTCGCTGTGGTTGAGTGAAATCAACGAAATCAATGAAATTGCAATTCAAACGTTCTGCTATCCTGAAATTCCACAAAACTACACAAAAATTCACTTTTTGCAGCAAACATTTATAAATTGTTTTTGACATTGCGGACGACTAAGTGTCTAGACTAGAGAATATCTAAATTGGAAATGGCAGAACAATCAGCACTAGAACGGCGAGTACGTGAACTCACAATTTAGGCTTCCGGTAGATTTTCGAATAGGTTTGGCTTGACTTTGGAGTGGTTTAGTCCCTTCGAAAGGTTACAACTGAACAGAACCAGTACTAAAAGTCTGGTAATGGAAGTCTATTTGGATAAAAAGTTGATTTGCGAAGAAATCAAACTCATTTTCGAATCTGTACTCTAAATTTTCACAGAAGATGAGGAAGATTTATGAAATTATTACGCTACAAAGCTCGCAAAACAGTTGGGTAAGATGGAGTAATTTGGAACCTTATATAATTTGGAACTGTGAGATTTCTTATCGGATTTAGATTGCAAAAGAAAAAGCAACTAAGAAGTAGGGTAAAGTGATATAAGTTGGACATAGTGTTACAAGTTGGATAATTCGCCGGTACAAGTTGGACATGGCTTTTTACTTGATAACAGTACAAAATTTGTTTTTAAGCACAAGGAACCAAATTATAAAACTAAAGGATTAAAAATAGACAAATAAAAATGAAGTACTAAATTTATCAAGAAAAAAAGCTCTGTCCAAATTGTACTTGTACCATTGCCCAACTTGTACCAGTTTACCCTACTTTCGAATGTAAAGTCCTGTACTTCTTCGTGGGTTTTTTTCTCTTTGACCATCTCAAACAGTGAAGAAATACTAAAATTCCAAAATAAAAATGATTCCAAATTACCTTATGTTACCCTACGCAATAAATATGAAGAGATTTAATAATGGAACCGGAAAGTCAATAAATAATGTATAATTGATCAGAAATCACTTTAATCTATGATAAAAGTCATTTAGATGCTTAAAATCTTTCTGTTTTCTCATTGTCAATATATTTATTTATTTGTATTTGTTTTAATGCACTGGCCTAATTCTGCTACTTGTACATTGTTCAGTTTAAAAATTTATTATACAGTTGCCAGTGTTTCGTGAAAAATGTCCATTCAGATGCTTCAATCATTTGCACTGGGCGGGGTTCGAACTCACAACTGTGACAGTTCAGTCGGGAGCTACACCGCCCAAGAACCGAACGCTCTTACCAATTGCACCATGGACTCCCCTTTTGTCAATATATTTCACTATTTTCATGTTATTCAAGAATCTTTTTATTATTTGACATATCTTCTTATAAAAGAAATTATCATAAAATTGATATTTCCATTCCTTGCTTCTTTAAACGTATTACTTATGTCTATTCTTTTGACGTTTAGAAGAAAAAGAAGAGTACGAAAGAGTGAGATAGATGTAGGCAATACGATTCAGAAAGACAGAATCTTTTAAAACTGTTTCTTTTATCAAAATATTGCTCAATTGAATTAGATATGAAAAAACTGGCCCAAGTATAGAGTTCTAATGCCTTTGAAACACCTTTTAATTCGGTAAAATTTCGTGAAATCAAAATTCACATCCCTTTCCATCTCAAAAAAAATTGCACAGGTCTATCTCACTCGGTCGAACTCAAAAATCTATTGAATTAAATTTAATTCGGTGTGATGTTAAAAAGAAGAAGAAGAGTGCGAAAGAGTGAGATAGACATATGCAAAGCTTTCAAGAAATAAAAGGATGTGAATTTCGACTTTGTGAAATTTTCCTTATCTAAAAGGTTTGTCGGAGTCATAAGGATTAAAATGGCATGAAATTAAGAGCAAAATAATAAATTAAATTGCTATAGGGGAAAGTACTCTCCCTTCGAACGGTCATGCCTTCGAATGATGTGAATTTTATTTTATTTTTCCTAGGAAACTACGCATAATTATCACGTATATATCAATAATTGAAATTAGGAAAAATAAAAGAAAATTCACATTATTCTAAGACATGAACGTTCGAAGGGAGAGTACTTTCCCCTATGTAATTTTTGGATTTAAGTAATTATCAAATGGGAAAGAAGAAACATATTTAAAGTCCTGCTTTTAATCTTTAAACACAAACTCGGAATTTGTAATTAAAGAAAAATATTTATAATACACCCTGCAAAATTCAGATTATTCTCACTTCATGAGGTGAACTTCGAATAAATTGAGCATAATATAATTTACGGTGGTGTATAAATTACTAAATAATTATTTCAACAAATTTATAAGATTAAATAAATATTTATAATACGGAAAACAAAGAAAGAAATATAAATTTTTACTTAATCAAAAGTTTTTAAAAGATAATAATAAAATAACTTTTAGATTATTATACGGATATTAAATAAAAATGAATGAATATGAGAAATGAAGTGTATATAGTTTGTTAAAAAGTTAAAGTGATAACAAATAAAATTATCTTTATCTTCTTTGCTGTTTGGAAAAAGCACTACTGCAATATATGCTTTTTTTCTCGTGCTTGCAGCTTCAGTTGTGCAAAAGTTTAATTTAATACCTAAACTTATTTTCTCCTAATGCTTTACCACAGCAAACACCAAATGCTAAGCCGTATGAATACAAACGTGCTTATTAAAAATATGCTAAAATATGCTTATTTCAGCTGTGTTTAAAGCACCACACACTCGATATCATGCCTGACTTAAGGTGAATTTAATGTTTCGTTAATTGGTACCTTATAACGACACTGTTATATGCAATTTTTGTAATCTGAGTCAAAAATCTTCAGAAAAACTGTGAACGAATTTCTCTTGCAAGGACGATAAAAATGGAATTGCCTTAGGAGGAGCAAACTTGTTGCTTTTTTACAAAATTTCTTTTATAAGAATCATATTCAATTAAAAAAACGTAGGGTGGAGTAAGCCCTTTTTGTCACTTTAACACATTCATATTAAAGGCTTTTCGAATTTGAAAATTAAAAAGGCTCTAGAAGAGCGTATTTCTCAACCGAATGGTATCACGTTTCCACTCGTTGGAAAGGTCTTGGAATTCATTACAAGACTTAACCGATTCCAAACAGTTATAAACCGGTAATGAACCGTTTCACAACTGATAAATAATTCTTATCAGAAATTTAGTTATATTACTCCTAAAGTATTTTGGGTAATTTGTTGTTTGATTTATAAATCGGTTATTATTAATCGTATTATTAATCGGTGTAAGCTCGTATATAGACCGCCCATTAGGGGAATTCTTTAACCAAATGACAATGACACATGACACATTTGAAAACTTTCAAATATGTAGTAAATTCGGAAGAACTATTTGGATATTCGATTGGTATGAGTTACTGAGAGCTTCATAGATCCGCTTATAATGATCAATCGATAAACTGAACACTAAGCTTTAATATTATTCTACGCCTGAATTTACCAAGAAAATTTCTCATATCACATTGTCATATTGGTTCCGTTCAGTAATAACCTTTCGAAGAGACAGACTCCAAAGCCAAGCCAAGCCTATTCGAAAATCTATCGGAAGCCTAAAGAGTAAGTTCATTTACCTGCCGCTTTAACGCTGGTTCTGCCATTTCGAATTTCGATATTCTTGACACTTCAATCGTCAACAATGTCAACAACAGTGTGCAAAATCTTGCTGCAAAAAGTGAATTTTGTGTAGTTTTGTCGAATTTCAGGATGACAGAACGTTTTAATACCAATTTTATTAAGATAAATGTCCTTTTCATGAACTTACTCACTTTTGTGTAACTCGTCGGTTTAAACGTTCGAACTTCCAACGGTGTTTTAGGTAAGTTCACTCTGATATACCTTCGAATCGGTAAAGGAAAAACCTCAACCGGAGAGAGTTCTTAAATCGGGAATGTTATTACTGAACGATAGGATTGTTACAGAATTCCCCGAATTCCCCTACAGGAACGCTTTCCTCGTAATATGGATGCAGTACATTTTTATTACGTTTTATTTCACGTGAAAAAGTCTTAAATAAATCGGCTAAAATCGTTTGTGAACCGGTAAAGAACCGGTTCCGAACCGATAGGCAACTTTTGTCCGAAAATCAATTTTATTACTCTTAAAACTATTTCGGGGTATTTTTTGAGTGATTTATAAATCGGTTCAAATCGGTTAAAAACTGGTAAACGGTAAATAATGCGAGAGCTTTTTTGAAGTATAGTATCTAAATTACGAGTTCGAGCACTTCGCTAAGCCTGAGATGCTTTGCCACCCTTTGGCAAAATGTTTAATACTTGTGCATTGTTATTTTCAGTTTTCTTCCCTATCTTTTGCAGGACTTGAATCGATATAATTTTTTTAGGGTACAGATTTAAGGTTTCTGCCTGCAATGATACCATCTTCTTAATCTGCTATAAGTAAACTTACAATGCTTTTATTTGAGGCTGACGATATTATATTTGTTGCAAAGTTACATTCATAAATGTCTTGAACTAGTTATTTCATCTCAGGTGACTACAAGGGCATTAAGTATTAAAAACTTCTCAAGTGCTTTAAGTATTAAAAGTTCTACATTCAAATTGTGAAAGTGTAGAAAATAGAGATGCAGATATCCATAATCTGAGCGCTCAGAGCCGGAGTTTATCCTTAAAATTATATGCGGTTCAAGTATTATCTATTCGAATTTATAATTGTTTCGAGTCTCAACACTTTTACCTCTTCAGAATTTTAAAAATTCGAAGACTGATTTCGAAAGCCAAAGAAAAATACATTTTTACTTCTCGTTTTGTCCACATGGCGTTAAAAGTCCTTTCTGTTCGAATTTTAAAGGATCTCGAGTGTCAAACTGTATGTGTTTTTTGATTTTTTTTTGGTGCGGAAAATCAAAGCGACAAGGTTCATTTCACTATATTATTTCATATTCACTAAGTGATATTTTTAACTCTTTCTTACTGTGATATTTCATATTTTTTCCACCTTGTGCGACAAATTTGCTTAAAAATTCGAAAATAATTATGAATTCTTCGAAAATCAACGATTTTTTGTGTAAATAGCAATAGTGTTCCATCCATACACCTTTTATCCAAGACACTATTGGAGAATGAAAATCTACTTGTGTTTACACTCCATGAGCCCAAACAGAAGTAGATTTTGATTTCCCAATACTGTATTGGATAAAAGATAAATGGAACTCTATTTCCACAAAAAGTCGTTGAAGTTCGAAAAATTCAAATTCAATTTCGAATTTTCATACTAAAGTTTCGAACAAGATGGGGAAAATTTATCAAATATGACACTAAAAAGCTGGCAAAGGAGTTACACAGTGATTATGCAGTTATTAAATAATGGGACAAGAACAGTAAATGTCGTTGATCTGTTTTTTTCCTCACAACAATATGAAGACCGTCAGATTTTGACACTTGAGCACTTCGAAATTTTAACAGGATTTAACTTACGCCACCTTGCGAAAGTATTAAGAAGTAAGAAAGTCTATTTTTTGGATCTTCAAATAGATTTTCGAATTTTTCAAGATCTACTTCTGTACGGAAAGAATAAAGAGATTCGAAGATCGGTTTCGAGAGCCAAAAGAGGTCTTTATCTCTCGTTTTATATACATGGTGGTTGGTGCTATTTCTTGTTCGAAATGGTTTAATTGTAAACATGTTTCTGTCTTGACTTCATTCTAAGAGAAAGGTTATTCGAAGATCGGTTTCGAAAGCCAATGAAAAGACATTTTTACTTCTCTTTTCGCCCACGTAGTAGCTGTAGCTTCAACCCATAATACACCTAAAAAGGGTAATATTTACACCGATTTTAGATCAATATTGTAGGGTAAAATTAACATTTCCGGAATGTTAGTTTAACTTTTTCGGATTTCTCTCAGTGTTGTCAACCGAATAACGAAGAGCTGAGAGTATAAGCACTTTACTGTTCTCAAGTGCTTCTGTCTCGACTCAAGTGGGTCCTGTCTCGACTATTATACCCATTCTCACCGTGTTCTAAACTACCAAATACGGGAACCAACACAAAGAAAAGTCGATAGTGCAGAAGCATATGAGAACAGTAAAGTGCTGAAAATAATCTTCATTTTTAATTGAAATAGGGTGAGGTGGGGCTACTTAACTGTAGGGCTAGACTTTTATACGACTTTTTCGCCTATTTCTAAATGAAGCTGGGTCTTACAATTATTTTATTTAGATCCACAATTATTTTGTCTATCCAAATTGCATCATGATAAAACCCATTTTCCATTACCATAATTCATTTCACTGCTTAATGTGGTATATCATAATTTTTCACAACCTTGGGCGATTTTTTTAGTATAAAAATTTGAAATTCTGTTTAATATTTATGAACATCGACAATATTTTGCGTGAATGGAAAGCAATTTATCTTTCTGTCGAGACACTTTTGGAATATTAAACTCAAACTGTGAGCTCACCTATATTTCTCAAAAAAAAATTGAAATAAATTCTCAAAGTTTTGAAAAACGTTTTGGAACTCTGTAATTTAGTTTGTTAAAATCAGGAGGAAATGATTTAAAAGGATGATATTCAGGACAATGATTCTTGGCACTGCATCAATTTTTTCTTGGCAGTGGGTACTTTTTCTTAATTTTGGTGGCTATTTTTTGCTGTGAAAAGAAAAGTTTTTATAATGATGCTTGTTTAACGAAGTCAATTAACTAGCCAGACATTTCATCAAGATATTTCGGATATTTATATGAAAATCACTTCTACTTGGCACATCTTGCCGATGGTATTTATTAAAGTTTTTTCTTTTAGGGTAGGGGAGGTATGGGGTACTTTAGCGCAGCTGAACTGGCTGAATTTTTATTAAGACTGATTTTTAGGTCTTTTTGAGTAAGGACTATCTGAAGTTATACAGCAGAATTTGTAGTTTAATTATTTATTGCCTAAAAAAATTCCATTTTCCAAAACAAACTATTCCAATATTCCAATGAAAAATAAATATTTTTTTTTTAATTCTTACTGTTCTCATATGCTTCTGCGTCTGCATTGCCGACTTTTCTTTGTATTTTTTTTCTCTTACGACGGTTTAGCGGTTTCAGGACACAGCGAGGACAGGGAAAAATAGTCAAGACAGGAACTAACACAGAGAAAAGTTGATAATGCAGAAGCAATAGAGAACAGTTAAGTGCTAAAAAAACATGTTCATTTTTCATTGGAATAGAACCATTATTTTTTAGTTCCACAAACCAATTGTGGTAAAATGTATTTAAAATGTTAAATGTGAGAGTACCTTTAAAGTGCTATTCCAATGAAAAATGAATATATTTTTTTCTAGCACTTTTCTATGCAAATTTTCTGTGTCACTGGAGTGAATTCATGGGATTGTTTGGTCCTGAAAATGCCTTTCAAAGCGGAACTCCCTGTATATTTTTTAGTTTAGTTTAGAATATTTCATTAAGCTACATTTTGTACATTTACAAAAGGCATTTTTGCTTTTTTACATTTTGACTGTCTTCCCCAGTTCTTGTAGCTTAAACAAGACTAAAACAAACATCTAGTCATGATATGTAGAAAAAAAGAGATGTCTTTCTACTGAACATTTTTTTCTATCATTTTACTGTTCTCAAGTACTTCGGCATTATCGACTTTTCTTTGTATTGGTTCCTGTCACGACTGTTTGGTGGTTTTAGAACAGCGAGGACAGTGAAAAATAGTCGAGACAGAAATCAACACAGAGAAAAGTCGATAATGCAGAAGCATTTGAGAACAGTGAAGTCCTAAAGAAAACATGTTAATTTTTCAATGAAATAGCACTACTGCACCATAATGCGTGCGTGAAACTACCCCACCCTTCCCTACATAGATATTTTAACGTTATTTCTTTTATTCAGAGATTGGCTATGAAAAAGAGGTTCGTAATCCTAAACCCATTCAGTCAATGTACTAGAAATACTTGAGAGAGAATGTTTATATTTTGGAATTAGTTTCTTACAAACTACACAGAAAAAAATATTTTGTAAAATTGTTCGTAAATTTTTGTGGAACAAAAAAAAATTTTACAAACAAGTTCGTAAAATTTTGTAATTCTTTCACAAATATTGTTCGTAAAATGATCATTTGACGAACATTTTTTGTACTTTTACAAACATTTGTTCGTAAATGTTCGTAAACACACAAAAGAATGTTCGTAGAATTTTATCATTTGTTCGTAAATTTTTGTTTGGCAAAAGTTTACGAACAAATGACAAAATTGTACGAACATTTTATTGTGTGTTTACGAACATTTACGAACAAATGTTTGTAAAAGTACAAAAAAAATATTCGTCAAATGATCGTTTTACAAACAATGTTTGTGAAAAAAGTACAAAATTTTACGAACTTGTTTGTGGGTTATACGATTCACGACTTACGAAATATCTGCCATAGGATTTCACAAACATTTACGAACAATTTTACAAAATATTGTTTTCTGTGTATGATTTTTTCGAAAAGAAAAAAAATCTATTATAGGGGAGCAGGGAGCCGCTCTCAAACACACGTAATTAACGGTCACTGAATTTAAATTATTTACATTAATTAAATACAAACTTTATTAATTTAGTTAGAATAACTATTCAAAAACACAAATTGGCAATCAGAATTCAAATCAGGAAAGAAGATGAAGGCCAATTTTAACAAATTCGACGGGATGTCGAATTTTCCGTGCGCTATTTTGAGCAAAGATTTTACATGACTTTCCGTGAAGCAAGAAAAGAACAACAAAATGTATTTCCATCTCGGTCAGACTATTTTTCCCAAGTAATTGAAGAACTAAAGTTACTAAAAATCTGTTCCCGACACCAATTCGGATATCAATTGCCCAGAAATAAATCGTCTAAAATCAATCAATTTGCGTATGATGTATAATACCATGGTAAGAAATGGGTTAACCCTTTAACGACGAGACACTTTTTACGGACTGAAAATCAACAATTAAAATTAAACTGAAAAATATAATCATTGATGAGTCTCACATCTAACCTTGGAAAGTCCAACAGAATCTGATTCGGTGTATTTTGTGCTTCTATGAACAATAGGGACAAAAATAGCCCAAAAATTTAAGTAATTTTTCTGACAATACCAATGAATAATATTTTTCGCTTTAATGAAAAATATTACGTATGAGTATTGTAGTTCTTATTGCCAAAAGGCTTTTGCTTCAAAAAATTTGGAAGTATAAAAAATAAATAAAATCAATAATGTATTTGAGAATTTAAAAATTCGCCATTTTTGAGCTTAAATATTTAGTACATAGCAAATAGCTAGAGACTTGCAAGAAATATTCTAGATTCCTTCAATCTTCTACTTTACAATTATGTGCAGACATAAGAAAAAAATAACTTTAGGTAGTCAGGAAAAATTGTTTTCTTTATGGGATACCGGTGTTCCAATCGTCCTTAAAGGGTTAATAGAAATTTAGGAAGCATCAACGAATAAGCGAATGGAATCACGTAAAGAAAGTTGAAGATAAGCAGTGTTATTTTCCACCGTGAAATTAAAACATTTTACAATAATATTTTTTATTATAATATTTTTCTAGGTGAAAAAATGAACGTTCTCTTTCGTTATTTCTGTGCATTGCTAATAAGAATGAATGTTTTTGGTTGTTCCCGCTACGACTTTTGCATAATTTTCTTTAGCATCTTCATTTAAATTTTCATTTTTACATCTCTGTACTTCCCATGTCATACATGTTGTAAGATTTAACTTTCTGCTTTTATAAAAAAAAAGAGATGGAAAAACTGCAAGCGCCTTATAGGCTCAGCGTTGAACTTTTTCATGGAAAAGCAATTTTGATAGTACAAAGCCATATGCAAAAGCACTTTGAAGTGAAGTTTTTTCCGATACAGAAAGGAAAGCCTTTGTATCGAAATTTAGAGCATTTTGTTATCATTTTCATGGAAACTTTAATGTTCTTAAATCTTTCCCAATCTCCCATATAAAGTGAATTGATGGGGTAAACATTTGTCTTTCGCAGAACAATCTCTCAACACTTGGCTTTAAGAATAAAATTGTATTTCTTTCTGCACATTTTCTTGATAGTTTTACTATTTTAGGATGAAAAATTGCATTTGAAGTGGCTTAAGTGGGGGACGGAGAGGAGGAAAAAGAATGTGAAAATGTGAAGTTGAAATGCTAACGAAGTGGAAAATCTCGAGGAAGGAAATATTTTTTGGAGAATCTTTCAAATTAAGCTTATTTAGCTTTCACAATCAATTAATGTAAGACGTTTTAAGCAGGAAATTCATCAATTAAGAGACTAGAGACTTTTCTTAAGATATTCCCCTGGTTTTGAATTGAACTTACCAAGACATCCCATCCGTATTCAAGCATCCCTCAAATACATCAACTTCCCTTTCAAATGGAACATAGAGGAGTCTTGTTGAGTTTGTAGGAAAGTTAATTTTCTATAAATAGTATTAAATCACATTCCATCCTATATTTACCTATTGGCATAGGTGTTGAGCGTGAAAAACATTTTCCATCTACACAAATCCATCGTTCAAATAAAGGCAAAACGCACCGGAATGAACAATTGAAAATTCGCCTAACCAGAAATAAATCGGAAATGTGTGGCTATTCGAAAATTAATTGAAAATTGACGTTAATATCAATGAGCTAATTTATTTGTTGAAGAGTGTTTTCTGTGATTCTCATAAATAAATTTTAGATACATTGCACAGGAGGGGAGGATGGCAAATGACAAAAAAAAACCAGTAGTATTTTCAAAGAGGATTATGCTGTACTTTGTTAAATATTTATGAGATTATTTTTTTTGTTGTGTTCTCAAAATTTTCATTGGTACCTCCGGGTATCCCCTGGATGAATGGACTGGAATGACGTGGAAATATAGGTAGGAGAGAAATTGTGGATGTGAATGATTTAGTTAGTGGGAAAAAAATGATACTTGAAATTGGTGAAGTGATAAAAAACATTGAACATGATGAATTCATTCAACATGATAAATAAATTGGTAATGTCAACGGATACGCATTTGGACATGGCCTACAAAGTGTCTACAACAACAATTAAAAATAATGTACACGATGGTGTAACACTGCTGGAGGATTTGTCTAAATTGCGCACAAGTGAGAGCACAAGTGCGACCATTGATATCATTTATGATACGACATACGCCACAAAAACCAACAAAACGGACGATGGGACAATAGAAAATCGCATTGGTGCATTGTATTGGACAGATATAGCTCTTGTGAGCCTCTTCTGTATCCTCATTGTGATAACAGTGATCGGAAATACCCTTGTGATATTGTCCGTGATTACCACGAGACGCCTAAGAACTGTAACCAATTGCTTCGTGATGAGCCTGGCCGTGGCTGATTGGCTTGTCGGTATCTTTGTTATGCCACCTGCAGTTGCTGTTCATCTAATGGGTGAGTGTTTTACCTGTACCTAGGGTGAAAGGAACGTCTATTGACACTTTAAGAACTCGTGTCAGCACCTATTGACACCCTACTCCGTACCATTTGGGATATGAAATTTTAACATCTCTGTTTATAGTAAAAGGTGTATTACAGAAAAAACGTTATATTACTTATATTTTACTAGATACATTAAATAATTTTCAATATTTTGACAAAAGTGTCAATAGGGGTTCCCTGTCGAACAGACGTTCCTCCGACCCTATACATATTTAGTCATATAGGGTAAGTGTGCCAAATTCCGGCCAGCTTGCAATTTCGGCCACTGCTTTTGTTCCTCGAATTTCCATGAACTTTTAGATTTTACGTACTCTAGAGATTATACAATGCAAAAAATAACAAAAAATGTAGCTTCGACAAACGAGATGACGTGAAAAAGATATTGGAAGAACTCCCGAAGGGCAAGAAACTATGAGAATGAAGGTGGCCGAAATAGGGCACCAAAGCTATGTCTATATTTTTATTCATTTTAAAATGTATTAAGAATGATTTTCAGAGTAAATAAAGACGGTAAGCTCTTTACAAGGTTCCAAGCAACACTCTTACAAAAGAAAGAATAAAAAAATCAATTTGTATTTAAAATATTACATTTCAAACTTGAGACTTTGACGCTTGCATGCAACTATGCCGAAATTTGGCACACTTACCCTAAGTCCCCGAGTCCCCAAAGTTTCTACACTGAGAAAAAAAGAGGGTGCGATTAACATTTTTTCCTCATAACTTTAATTCTTTATAGATGTAAAAATATATCAACATTTTTTAATGTTAATTTTACACCATTTTAGGGGTAAAATCAACACGAAAAAGGGTAACTTTAACCCCTAATACACCTAAAAAGCATAATATTTACACCGATTTCGGATCAATACCGCAGGGTAAAATAAACATTTCCGGAATGTTATTTTAACTTTTTCGGATTTCTCTCATCAGTGTAACAATTCAGTATCTTGCACTAGAGAAGAGGAATTATGGTGCCACTCCAATGAAAACTTAACTTGTGTTTTTAACTACCTTTCACGTCACGACTGTTTGATTATTTTAGAACACGGCGAGGATTGGGGAAATAGTCAAAACGGGAACAAACACAAAGATATGTCGATAATGCAGAAGCACTTGAGAACAGTAAAGTGCTAAAAAGACATCCTGTTCTCTTCAATTCTTCCGGTGTTCGTCAGAATCTACTTTCTTTTTTCCAAAATAAAAAGATTCAGCTTTTTCTCCAGACCTTTCGACACTTGGTGAGGGTCTTCTTCAGTGAGCTGAGAAAATATTTTTTTTTTTATTTGGAAATCATTTTAACAATTTGAACTTTGAAAAACGTCTAACGTCGTCGATATTCACTACTTTAGTAATTTTTTACAATTTTTTAAAATTTTTCTTTCCTCTCAACGAGTTGGATCTATCACTGTCGCTTTGTGTACTAAATTCTCTAAATTTTCTTTCTTCTCCCCCAATGTAAAATTGTTAAAATGATTCTCAAATAAAAAAATCAGACCACTGAAGAAAAACCACACTAAGGGTCGAAAGCTCTGGAGAAAAAGCTGATTCTTTTTATTTTGGAAGAAAGAAAGTAGATTCTGACGAACACCGGAAGACTTGAAGAAAACAGAACATCCGTAAGATCCCATAAAAAGACATCCTTCAAGATGTTTCAACATGTTCACAAGTCCATCTGCATTATCGACTTTTCTTTCTCTTGCTTCCTGTCTCGACTGTTTTCCCCATTCTTCGTTGTGTTCTAAAACCACCAAACAGACGATACGGGAACCAACACAAAGAAAGTCGATAATGCAGAAGTACTTGAGAACAGTGAAGTTTTAAAAAAGATGTTCATTTTTCATTGAAATAGCACCATTAAGCCTTCACGGTATAGTGATTTTTAAACAAGTTTTAGGGTCATATTAGGTGAGATTCTTAAAAATCTCACCTACTATAATCCTAACAAAATCTCATGTCCTCCGATTGGCCC
Source organism: Phlebotomus papatasi (assembly GCF_024763615.1). NCBI lineage: Eukaryota > Metazoa > Arthropoda > Insecta > Diptera > Psychodidae > Phlebotomus > Phlebotomus papatasi. The sequence goes on along the minus strand of NC_077224.1, from coordinate 82,818,357 downwards.
CAAACTTTGCCAGAATGTGTTTTGACACTTCCTGATCACGAATATATGGATGGCTAAAAACCGTTCCCGTCCGTCCGTCCGTCCGTCCGTCCGTCCGTCCGGCCGCTCTTTGGAGCTTAATAGCTCCTAAACTAAAAGAGATATCGACTTGCGGTTTTCGGCAAAGGTTATATATCGTATGAAAATTGCAACTTGGTGCATTGACCCCCCACCCCCACCCCTCCTTCCGCCATTTTGAAGACCCCCCTTTTTTTGTTTTCTTAATGGCTCCGCCCCTATGGCATCGATCGGGCTCAAATTTTAGAATGTTATAGCTGGGCCTTAGAGCTTTCCATCAATACCAAACTTAAGGTCCCCCGACCCCCCTGACCCGAGCTATAAGGGTCCAAAAAAAATTCTTAAAATGGCCATAACTCCGGTTCTAATTATCAGAATTTAAAAAATGGGGGCTTTTTGGAAAGCTCTCGTGAAATGCCACTTCCCCTTCTAACATCGCAAGTTCGTAAAACAACCGCTAGGGGCGCTATTATTAAAAAGAAAATTTTTAAATCTTAAAAGTTAAATAACTCAAAAATTCCTTATGCAATCGGGCTGAAATTTTAGTATGTTGTAGCCGTTGATTATACCTATCAAACAAAAAAAACCTTAAGTCGATCCATAACCCCTGACCCGAGCTATAAGGGGTCAAAGTTCGAACATTGACCGGCCTCTATCTCCGGTTCTAATTAACATAGCGACCTAAATTTTACCTTTTTGGTTTCGTATAGATGAGCACTTTCAAATGGAAGTTCAAAACGTCCCCATAGGTGGCGCTGCGATAGCGTCAAAATTCATCGAAATTCAAAATCATTTTTCTCAAAAATTTCTTTGTGCAAGTTAATGAAATTTTAGTATGTTGTAGTCCAGTCTAGGACGTTTCCAAAATGGTGCGTAAGTGCGCTGTGGTTTCAATAGAACCGGAGATATGAGGGGTCAAAGTTCACAAAATTCAAAAAATCATATCTCCGGTTCTATGTGACCGATTTTGATGAATGAGGGCTTAAACGAAAGATCTCACCAAATGCTACAACTTTCTAGAATATTTGAACTTCGTGGGACCAACATCAGGGGCGCCACAGTCGAAAAACCAATTTCAATATCACATAACCTCAATTATCTCGACTGTCGCTGAACCGATTTTGATGATTACTTCGACATAATTGTAGAGCACATTTGTCTCTACATTTCGTCCATACATCATTTTCCGATCAGACTACGCTATCACTCTGATTTTGCCGTTTAAGTGTGAAAAAATTGATTTTTCCCATAATAACGCTTTGAAATCACTCAGATGCCAATTTGACTGCCTCTACTCCACCAAGACACTTAAAATAGGGTTTTAAATGGAAAGTCCCACAAAATACAACAATTCTTTGATATAGTTGAAGTTCAACAAATAACTACTTGGGGCACTCTGGATGAAAAAACGAGTTAAGAAACAAAAAACCTCGCTTATCTTGACTTCTGAGTAATCGATGAGATCATGTTCTATGAGAAAATTATAGAGAACATTCTGGTCTACATTTCACCCATATATTACTTTTGTGCCAGTTCATCCAAATCCTTGATATTTTGGTTTAAATACAAAATTTGCATAATTTCACGAATTTGATTCAAGATAACTGAATGGCGACTCACAACTTCAGCTCTAAATCGAATTTGCATGCACTCCGAGTTAGCTCACGTTAAGAATCTCACCTACATAAGCCGGTTAGGATTATCTGTCCCTTTTAAATTTCGGATAAACAAATTTTGAGTTCGATAACTACCATAAAACTTAATAAAATAAAATCAGTTAAATAAATAGAGGAAACTGGGGCAAAATTTTTCAAAACGAAAATTTCAATATTCACTATTTTCTAAAATAACAGAGACTGAGGCTTAAAATTTTTATTATAGATAGCCTTCATGAACCTTCTTAAACTTACAAAGTTTCAAGGAATTCGAGGAAGGATTATGTAGAAAAAAAAATAATAAATTTTGAGCTCTATTTTTGGAATATTTGACTTACAGAAAATATCAATACTAATTAGCTCAATTTAAACACATTTCTCGTTAAGATTAAGATAGAGAAAAATTATCTTCGACAAAGTTGTAGAGGAACAAATTTCCTATAAAAATATGTCTATTTGATATTTTTACAAGTATTTTCTATTTTTAACGTTTGGGAGAGTAAAACGTTACAAATTATCCGAAGACTGACAAAATTTTCCCCAGCAATTTTTAGAAAATGATTCGAAAATCACATTTCTTTCGAGATAGAGGAAAATAGTCTTCTTCAATGTTGTAGAGCAGTAAATTTCCTATAAGAATATGCTCATTATAAAACGTTTAAGTTTCCTCAGAGCTCGTAAAGGAATTAAGTATGCGTTTTGACAAGTTTTGCCCCAGTCTCCCCTAATCTTCGAAGTAACTCGAGACTTGCATAATTACTAAATTATTATAAATTTGTCAAATTCGAATGTTATTCAAGGCCTTAGGCCTTATTTATGCAGGGTGGTATCCTAAAGAAGAAGAGGATGCATCAGGTTCCGTGTCATGGATAAATTACATTATGTCATGATCCAGGGCAACATAGAAACATGGGACTTATTTCTTTTACTTAAATATTTACTGATGTTTTTTTACAATCTTGCCTTCTGTTATCTTTAGTCTAAGGTGAACTGGGATGTTTTAATGCTGAAATTTTTAGTCGTTTTGTTTTATAATTGATTTATCTTTGATACAATCAATAATATAATTTTATTTATAATTTACTTGTACCATTGTCTTTAGATCCAAAGACAATGCCAATTGTCAAATTGCATAAGATCGTGTGTACCAGTTTATTCAATGTTGTTGTATAGCAGTATTGAATGTGTCTAGACTTATTGTCAAAACTATATTATAGTCAGGGGCCTCTCGACATTTCATTTTTCCATACGTTTTTGCATAGAGGCACTGAAGACTATTGGCAAGTTTTTTCCTCAAGAGAATTGACTTATCAGTCTGATATATTTCGAAATCGTGCAATAAAAGCTATATAAAAATACATATTTCATAATGTTCGCCAAAATTATACAAGAATTACGAGGAAATTTGTTTAAGTCGCGGTGCAATAGCTGCAAAAATTTTACAAGGAGAACTGAAAAATAGCTTCATTTTTTATTGGGCTTGATGGGCCCCTGATTATAGTTTTCTTATAGTACTATTTATTTTCAAATTATTCGTACCTACAGCAATCTCGGCAAAATTTTATGTCCTATAATAAAGATCAAACGTGTCAAAAAATGTCCTTGTCCTACTTTTTATTATTATATTTTTTTATAGTGTTGGTTTTAGAAAAAAAATAAATTGAAAATTTTGAAAAAAAAGATTGTAGCAAAAAATACCTCAAGTTCAGAGATATTTAGCTTTTATGGCACCCGTTCATTATTTTTATAGGACATTTTATAGCACAATTTCTTTTCATTATGGAATAAAACTTATCTTTCTCGATGCAATAGTAATTTCAAAAATTATGGGATAAATTTTATAGGATACGATAAGAATAATTTCTCGAAGTTTAGAGAAAGGGAAGTTTATTAATAGAATATTCTAATACAGAATTTATTTTAGAATGTGATGAGATTAATTTTATAGGAAAATGAGAAATCTGCCTCATGGCATATTTGCTTTATTTTACATTATGATATGGTGTGAATTTTATTATCTATTGTGATTGGAAACCTTTATTCAATTTAAATAAAACAGAGATTTTGAATTCTGAAATGCATTCTACAGGTTCGTCGTATTGGATTGCTTTTATAGGGCGTTGTGTGAGAACTTTGTTTTCCAAGACAATTGAATTTATTTTTACATGATAGTATTAAAATTACTTTAGGGTATAGCTTAATTCACTTAAGGGTATATAGAGTTTTATTTCAGAATTTACTGCTGCAAAACTAATTTTACAGACTGCCTCGCTATTTATTGAAGCAAATTGAAATATTGATTTTCAAAGAGGGGCTTGTTTTACAGAGGATTTTGTAATAGATTTTATAGGATATTGAATTGTAATTCTGGCATAGAAACCACAATAATAAAGTATATAATGGAAAATAGCTTAATTGAGCTCAAGTTTAGCGACACCATAGCGTTTATTTCAGTCCAAATTTAGCTACTCATTGTTTGTGTTACAGATTTTCAACACTTTGTTTGATCTTCGAGCCATTTTTGTTCAAAAAGACTATCCAAGCCACATTTCTTATATTTGTGCTTTTAATAAAGAATTTCATGTTTGCAGGTTCATGGGAACTTGGTTGGGTACTATGTGATATATGGATATCACTAGATGTTCTCCTCTGCACAGCATCCATTCTGAGCCTCTGTGCTATTAGCATAGACAGGTGAGACATTATGATTTTCTAAATAAGCACCATCATAATCCAACTAGTCGCACATATTTAACAAAAGCACATGAGGTGGTAGATTGCATGAAATTTAATTAAATACCAGCTGCTTACAATTTACACGCAATTCCTTATTTACATAAATCAGAAGTATTTTGTGCGCGACAAAATGCAAAATATGAACATGTCAACCGCACAAAATGAAAGTTTCGCGGTATTTTCTTACAAGGAGTCTTCTCGAAAATTTCAGGTATTTGGCGGTGACACAGCCTCTTAACTATTCACGGAGGAGGAGATCAAAGAGATTAGCTCTCCTCATGATACTTGTCGTGTGGATCTTGGCACTGGCAATTACCTGTCCCCCCATACTTGGATGGTTTGTACAACAAAAGACAACATTAACTGATTTGCCAGAAATTTTCAAAAAATCCTTCTACTTTCCATGGCACAGGTATGAACCAGGACGACGAGATTTAGTTGAATGTCGCTACAATCAAAATGAGGGCTATGTTGTATTCTCCGCAATGGGCTCCTTCTTCATTCCAATGACAGTTATGATATATGTTTACGTGAAGATATCATGTGTCGTTGCATCCCGACATGACCATATGGCTGAAATTGAGGTACACAAGGTAAGCCTGATGACTTGATGTTGGTTACACTACATGGGTCTGCACATAGCAGAAAATCTGGCCACTTGATAAATAATTCAATTTTGATGGACAACTGAATATGAACTCCGTTATACACTCGGAAAAAGACATTGGAAAATGTTACTATGCTCCTTATGGTTCTGGTACATCTTTTAGATCAGGAAAATTTTATGAAGTCGAAATTAGATTATTTATACAACCTGTGAAGGAGTTTTCCATCGTTTTCACTCTGGAGGTTGGTCACCAACGCTAAGACGTTGATGGATGCATGGAAGGTGGGAAATGTGAAATGCAAGATGAAAATAAATACAATACAATACAATACAATTCGAATCCCTTTCTTACTTACATGCTTTTAAACGTCACTTTTTCTTCTTTTAAACGTCACTCTAAATTCAATCTAGTTTAATCGAATTTGGAGTGCGAAAAAATGAGATAGACATATACAAAACGTGTAAGAATAAACGAGATGTGAATTTTGATTTCATGAAATTTTCTTGATCTTAAAAGAAGAAATTAGAATTCAACATCCAATTTCATCTAAAAAAGACTAATATTGTGAATAATCTACTGATCAAATACGTTAAAAGTAATATGAATGGTATGAATTTATTACAACTTACCGTCAGATGGTGTTATATCAGCCAATTTGCATCGGGCAATACCACTTCTTCGTGCAGCGCCACTATTAGGGAAAGGTGAGGCTACTTTGAGATGTGGGGCTAGATTGTTATACGAATTTTTCGCCTATTTCTAAATGAAGCTGGTGCTTACGATTATTTTATTTAGATTCACAATCATTTTGTCTATCCAAATTACGTCATGTTAAAACCTAGCTTCCATTAGAAATATTAGAAAAATTGTATAACAATGTAGCCCCGCACAGCTCAAAGTGGTCCCACCTTCTCCTAAGCTTTTAATATGTTTGTTTTTTTTTTAAATTTTTAATACTTAAAAAAACATTCTTATGCACAAATTAGAAATTCAAAGTTTTGTGTCCTAGAATTGCATAAAAACACATTTAATCATTTTATATTTGCAGACACACTCAAATAACCTATAAAATAGTACAAAAAACATAGAGAGTACATTAAAATTGTCAAATTGACAATAAAATTAACCTCTAGCCATAAGATGGTACTCGACTCTGCATCGTTCAAATTTTAGTGTATGTTCTGCCGAATCAAGACAAAATTAACCTCTAAAATTTAATGAAAATTATTTAACGCATTGGGATTGTCAAAAACACTAAACTAACCTCTAAAAACATAAACATCACACTGAAGTTGTCAAAAACAATAAACTAACCTCCAAAATGAATTAATTGAAATTGAATTGAAAATATTCAACCTATTAATACACAGAAAGAGAAAATGGACTAAAATGACTAAAATCAATGCATTTTTACGCTATTTATGGCATCAAAACGGCTCCTATACCTTTTGTGATTGATTTTAGTGCATTCTAACAAAATGCACTAAAATTGAATGCCACAATGCTCTAAAATTTGATGCCACAATTGCTCTAAAATTTTATGCCCTAGCCATGCTCTAAAATTGATCGCACAATGCTCTTAAATTGATGCTATAATGCTCTAAAGTTGATCGCACAATGCTCTTAAATTGATGCTATAATGCTCTAAAGTTGATCGCACAATGCTCTTAAATTGATGCTATAATGCTCTAAGAAGTTGATACCACGATGCTCTTAAATTGATGCCACTAATGCTCTAAAAGTTGATCCCACAGATGCTCCTTAATGCTCTTAAATTTATGCTTACAATGATCTTAAATTGACACCGTTCCTTTAGAATCAATATACCATTTTGCTACTAAAATTCAGGTTTTCAAATCAATGCCAAAATGCTCTAAAATTGATGCCAAAATCTCTTGGAGTTCAATAAAGGATTCTCTAGATTCAATGTTATTTGTTGCTAAAATTCGGGTCTTTTAAAATCAATGACAAAATGTACTAAAATTAATGGCACAATTTCATTAGTTTTGAGCATATTTCGAAGTTAATGCCAAAATGGATCTAAATTTAAGAGATCTTGGCATACTTATGGCATTGATTTTGATGTCATTGTTATTGAATCTCTCTACTTCAAAATTTTGTACATTGTTAACCTATTAAAATTACCAAAAAAAATAATAAACTAACCTGTAAAATTCGACAGAAAAGATAGTTAACTCATTGGAATTGTCAAAAACAATAAAATAACCTCCAAATTTGCAGAAAAAACATAGTTTACCTACTAAAATTGGTAAGAAAACTTTTAAATAATTTCTAAGACTGAAAATAAACTTAGTTAATTAATTGAAATTGCCAAAAACACTAAAATAACCTCTAAATTTGCGCAAAAAATATATAGTTCATGTATTCAAATTACCGAAAGTAATTTACTAACCTCAAAAAGTGCTTAAAAACAAAATCAACACACTGAATTTGTGTAAACTATTAAAATAACCTCAACATTTATATAAAAAGTCAAAGTTTACGAATTCAAAAAAATATCTCCGGTTCTATTTGACTGATTTTGATGATTGGGGGATGCAAATTAAAGATTTTTTAAATTTAAAATAAATAAAAGATTTAGATGAATGAGGGCTTAAACGAAAGATCTCATCAAACGCTACAACTTTCTAGAACATTTGAACTTCGTGGGACCAACACCAGGGGCGCCACAGTCGAAAAACCAATTTCAATATCACATAACCTCAATTATCTCGACACGTGCTTAACCGATCTTGATGATTACTTCGACATAATTGTAGAGAACATTTATGTCTGTATTTCATACATAAATCATTTTTCGATCAGACAATGCATTCTGTCCGATTTTGCCGTTTAAGTGTGATAAAAATTATCTTTCCCATAATAACGCCTTGGAACCACTCATATGCCATTTTGACTGCTTTTACTCGACCAAGACACTTAAAATAGGGGTTTAAATGGAAAGTCCCACAAAATACAACAATTCTTTGATATACTTGAAGTTCAAAAAATGAACACTTGGAGCGCTCTGGGAGAAAAATCGAGTTCAGAAACAAACAACGTCGATTATCTCGGCTTCTGGTTAATCGATGAGATCTAGTTCTACGGCAAAATTATAGAGAACATTCTGGTCTAATTTTCACCCATATATCACTTTTGTGTCAATCCATCCAAATCCTTGATATTTTGGTTTAAATACAAAATTTATATAATTCCACGATTTTGATTCAAGATAACTGAATGGTGTCACCCAACTTCAGCTCTAAATCGAACTTGCGTCCATTCCAAGCTATCTCACGTTAAGAATCTCACCTACATAAGCCGTTAGGATTATCTGTCCCTTTTATTGTCTTTTCCTCCCGAAGTATACGCTTAAGTGTTGATCTCTTTGAAAGGATCGAAATGAAAAAAAAAACTTTGAAGGTATAGTGTTTCTTTAAGCTATCTAGGGCCTAGAACCAATTACAGCAATCCCCTATCTGCCATCTGGGATGCGTTTGATGGATGCCTCTAACCACTCAGATGTGTAATTTATTTCCAATAAAAATTATTGCTCATCTTGACGTTATTATTTTTTAATGGCGTTGATAAAATAAAAACTATTTTTATAATTCAATTTTTTTCTTATTCGTATTTTCCCATGAGAAGCACTAGAACTAGAACAGTTTTTTCCTTGAAGAGATTTTATTCTAGCCTGGGGAAAGCTTAATATAATAGTTTCCTGTTTGACTATCATTTTTATGTAAACGAGAAGATGTAAGCTTCACTCAATTTTTTATGTTATTTTTTCTATACTTTTTTAATGCTTTCTTGAATATTTTTATAGTATAAATCGCAAAGCATAAAACAATAAAGGTTCAATTAAAATTTCTTCTGAGTGCATTTTGAATATCAGAAGTTACCTATCTCTTTCTTTGGGTGTTGCTTTGGGTACATAAATCGTATTTTAGGAAAATTTAAGAACACTTTAATGCTTATGCAATGTAATAATTCATGGAAAATCTCCGAATCAAATTTTGAATATTAAATATATACAAGGAAAATCGTGAGTTTTGTAAAAATGACGGATGAAACGATCCCACCCAATCCTCCCACGATTGACTCAAATCATCACAATTACTTAAAATTATATACCTTACATTTTCATTGTAACAGAAAAAAAGGTCCAACGAGCTTTAATGTCAAGTGAAATCCATCAATCAAAAATGCCATATTAAATCCATCACGTGGAATAATATGAATTTGTGTGAAAAGTAGCAATTTTTAAACTTTTCACGTCTGGAAAGAATCATGTAGAGCTTATTGCTACAAAATACCTTTTTCAGTCAATTAGCAATAAATTAGACAGCATGGATTTGCTTGCAATGGTATTTTCAACAACCCACGACGATTTTAGCATAACTCATAAGGCAACATTTTCAGGGATTCAATCTAAAAGCAGTCCAATTTGTACATAAACTTAATATTTCATTACCCTGTAATTGTGTTTTAGTATACTTTTGCGAATCAGGAAATTTAGGAATAATGCAGTAGGGGAAAGTACCCATACTTCGTACGATCTCAAGCATCGTGATGATTTTTTTTAAAATTATATTGCGAAGTTATATTTATTTAGAAACATAGGACAAATCTAGTCATTACAAAGCTTGGAATCGTACGACGCATGGGCAGGGCACTGTCCCCCTATAAGGAAAAATGAATTAATTCGGAATTATTCGGAATTTTGAGATTTTCTCACTGTTTCACCTTTTATGCTTCACCTAAAGATCTTTGAGTGTAAAGCGGTCTTCAGACTAGAGGTTTAGCTTTAGCTTAGTTCTTCAAAGTCTCAAAATCTTGAACAGCAACCGATTTTATCGGATTTTTATGGAACCTAGGATCATATACCTTTAATTAGGTATCACACAAACAAGCATATTTTTCCCATTGACTTTCCGTCATTTTGACAACAATCGACTTCTTTTTGGTAAGCAGCGCCACTTTATCATGGCGAACATTTTACTCAAAGTTCGAATTTTGCGAGCTCTTCAGATGTGTTTTGATAAAATCGTAAAATCATCCACCAATTCTTGATTAAAAACTCATTAAAGATAAAATCAGGTTCGTTAAACTACATATTTCACCCATTTCTCTTGAATTTTGAATGAAAGGGACAAACATCCCTATGGTAGGGGAAACTGGGGCAAAAAGTCACAAATTGAAAATTTTAAAATTCAATAACTTCCAAGATAAATAAGATAGCGGCTTAAAATTTTTACCACAAATAGCTTCCATAAACCTACTTCAATATTGTATGTTTCTTCGAATTCGAACAAGGAATTAATAAAAAAATATCAAAATTTTAAACCTATTTATAAAATATTTTCCTTGAAGAATATATCGATTATTACCTACTTATCATTCAAAATTTATGCACTGATGATTATTTCCTAAATGACTTGGATTCTTTGAATTCGAAGCCGCTATCTATTTTACAAAGATTCTTCTCTCAAGAAATCTTTTTATTAAAAACGACCACTTGGGGTAAAAAGTAACATAAGGTATGGAGCTAGAAGTAAGAAAAACCGAAACTATTTATAATGTCTCACAGTGAAAAGAAACGTCAATGCCATGTGTCGCCGCTTGTTGTTTTCATTGGTCAAACGATTTGCAGTATTTTGTGTGTTTTTTTCCTAAAGTAGCTTGAAAATCGTTTATATCGTTCAGTTAGAAAAAATGTGTTTTACAAAGGTGTAGAGGAATAAATTTCCTATGAAAATATGTTATCTAGGTATTTTTTTTAATTTACGGAATCCCGTAACAAAGCGAATCAAAATATAATAATATCCCAGGGGTATGACATTTCCTATGCTTCCCATATGTTTCTAGCGAGCCAAAAAAAACTTTTGAGTTACTAGCTGTTTTGTGTCATTGTAGAATGAAATAGCAATAAGTACTAATACAAAATAAAAGCCAATTTAATAACGAAGAGGCAACCGAAAGCCCTAAATTGGCAATCAACATAGTTTTGGAGATATCTCATGAAATGTGTACGACAACAGGGAAAAATTACACTAAAACCGCGTCGCATTTTTCAGAGCTAATGTCACCCCCCTGATAATATCCCATGCCTGATACTATTTGCCCCAGCATTTTTGAAAATGGTCACAAAATTACGTTTAGAAAACGGCTCGATAAACGTATTTCCTTACAAAATAGAGGAAAATTACTTTCACAAAGTTGTAGAGCGGTAAATTTCGTAGAAAACTGCGTTAATTAGAAATTTCTGAGGCGTTCGAGTAGTGTGTAAAAAAATAAAATATACGTTTTGTGACTTTTTGCCCCAGTCTCCCCTATCTATGATTTCATGTAAGTCTTATTCTCTGAAATCTTATACCTATTTAAAGAATCGCAGTGTTTGGAGGTACCCCTGTTTGGTGGTGCCCCAGTTTCCCCTACTCAGAGCTTCACACAGTAGACTACAATGGTCATTAGACTTACTTATTTGTATCACTCTAAAGAAATAAATTTAAAGATAAGCTCAAGTATTTTCGTCGCCTTTAAAATAATGTGAATAGTTCTCTTTATTTATAGTCATATACCTTTACTTAATCTTCCTTTTTCATGCCACAACTTTAGGGGATTATCAGATCCTGAGTAATTATTGTGGTTTCAAGAACTGAGTGAAAATAGCTCTATATTTTACTTTATAAAAGCAACTATTCCATACCATACATACCTTACTATTCTATCTCAAAATAATAAAATTCCACCAATTCACATGAAATTTCAGGAATTCTTTGTGCCACTTGTTAATCGAATATCTGTTACACACGATTACACATTGATTGTGCATGGTAATATCATACCTCTCGCCGTAAAACTATTCTGGTTAAGTCGTCTTAGAATAATATTGAATGGAGCCATCTATTCATACGAATAAATAAAGCGAAGGAAGTAATATGATCGAGTGAAAAAAATATTTTATGGATGTTATATCTAGCCTTTTGTGGCTTAATAACAATCAACCACATCGTAATTTATTGTGATTTTATTTTTATTTCTTTGTTTTGGACTGTTCGTGCTTTACAGCAGTTTGCTCTATCAATAAAAGCATATCAATTTTCCCACCAATTGCCTAGAACCGTATTTATTCACCAAATTTTATTCTCAATAATACTCTTTCATTCAGAAGTGGCCATAAGGAATGATAAAGTATATACAGTCATTGAACACTGTATTTGATAATCTTTCAAAATTACGAACAAGTCAGAGTACGAAATCTAACTTTCACGCTCAAGAAGCTATTATTGTTTATTTATTTTTAAATAGATTAAGTAAAAAATAACTTTCGAAAAAAATTATTCAAAAATCGGTAATTAATAATTCACTGCCGATGAATATCGATGCAGCCGGATTCGAAATTTCAATACCTTTGAGAAAAATCCAAATTTAACCAAGTCGGTTGAAAAAAAGGCCCCCTAAAGTAATTAAACTTTCTACTTAGAAAATACAAAATGGCGATTTTACGGTCACAGATATGTTTAGACGAAATGTTCTCCTGGGATACCTATAAAACATTTCTAAGTCATTGAAAAAGCTTGGGCCAATTTTGAGAATAACCAAAAAAGACATGCTTTTGGTAGACATGGAGAGAGGTGAGGGGAAAAGGGAAAAAAACGTCTGGACATAATGTTTCTTTATTGGGGGTCATCGAAAACCGGAATTAGATATCTCTTACCGTTTAAGCCCCAGAGCAGTGACAATTTTTTTTCTTTCCCTTACGGACTTTTCAACCCTATAACAAGTGTTTTTAATAATTCTTCACAAAAACAAACTTTAGAAAAATTGAACAACGACTTAAAGTTAATTAAAAATATCAAATATAAGTTCCTAATTTTTAATACAGGAAGTAGAAATTCGTGCAGAATACATAAGAAATTGCTTTAAAATTAATTTAAATATGTAGTTACTTTTAACAATTTTATTACATTCTTATTTGTTTCTTATTTTATATATTTTTTAATTTACATTTTGATAGAATACTACTCAGCGAACAATAATATGTAAAAATTTAACAAAAGTTTGCTAAAAAAATGTCTTGTTAATTGTTCGAAAAAGTTCTTCTGAATTACAAAAATCTCTTATTCTTTTACTTGCCTAAAATATTAAATTTTCGAACTCACTAACGCTGAAGAACGAACACGCATACGATCAATTTTCGACTGAGGTTTCGAACAGCTTTGCAAAATCGAAAGATATACTGAGCCCAAACAGAAGTAGATTTTGATTTTCCAATAGTGTCTTGGATAAAAGGTAAATTGAACTCTCTTTGCACAAAAAGTCGTTGAATTTCGAAGAAAGAGTTACTCAGTGATTACCCAGCGAGCACCAAATGCTAACCGAATGCAATTCAGCTGAAAACATATGTATTTTCAGCTGAATTCTGCTAACCTTGAAACAAAATTGGCGATTCAGTGCCATTTCCATATATTTGGTTAGCACTTTTTGTTCGACAACTGCTGATCAGTCAGCAAATTTTTGCTAGTCGATTCAGCAAAAATATGCTGAAAACGCTACTTTTTTCAGCTAAGTGTGCTCGCTGGGTATGGAGTGATTAAATACTAGGGCAAGAACAGTAAACGTCGTTGTTCTGTTTTTTTTCCTCACAACAATGTGAAGACCGTCACATTTTGACACTTGAGAACTTCGAAATTCGAACAGGATGTAACTTCCGCCACTTTGCGAAAGTGTTAAGAAGTAAGAAAGTCTCTTTTTTGGATCTTCAAAAAGATTTTCGAATTTTTCAAGATCTACTTCTGTACGGAAAGACTATCTTTATTTACAACTGGAGTTTTAAAAAAAAATCGAAAATCGGTTTCAAAAGCCAAAGTAAAGACATTTTTATTTATTATTTTGTCCGCGTAGTCGCAGGAATACTTCCTGTTCGAGTTTCGAGTACATTCGAATGTCAGTCTTGTGAAGAAAAGCAAAGCAACAACGCTCTTAATTTTCTTGTTCTATTATAATTTCCCTCATAATCACTGAGTAATACTTTTAAAAGCTTTTTAGCATGATACAGTAGACTCTCTCTCAATCGGAAATATGGGGCAAAATGTCATCCGGTTTAGCGATAGAATTGAGCGTCAAAGCCTTTGTAAATTCCACAAAAAGGCGCTCATTATAAAGTATCACGATAAAATAGGAAGAAATACAGCGAATTTGATCGAATTAGCTTCATAATTAAACGTGAAAATTGTCAACAAAATTTGTCACCCGATTGAGAAAGAGCCGATTGAGCGAGAGTCTACTGTATTTCACAAACTTTACAACGTTGTGCGAAAACTAAGTTCGAAAATTCGAAACTGACTTTGAGTTCTTCGAATAATAACGATATTTTTTGTCCAATTAGAGTTCCATTTACCTTTTAGCACAGACACGATTGGAGAATCAAACTCTAGCTCTGAGTGAGAAGATTTAAGTGTGCTCACAGCCGGAGTTTGATTGTCAAATATAGTCTCGGCTAAAAGGTAATGCAGTAGTGAGAAGTGGGGCATTTTTGAATTAGAGTATCTTTGAAATTGGGCTTTTTCTTTTATTTTCAAAAGAAATTGAACCTTATCATTACATAATTTAGCTTCACAAGTGCTATGTCGAGCTAAACAATATCATGGTTAGGTCCAAATCCAAATCCGTTTATAAATAGGAGATCCCATTTCATAGGTACCTCAATTCAAAGGTACCCTACTTTCCCCTAGAGTCTTCCAAATTTCTCATAAGACTGTCACATATTGACATTTGAGAGACTAAAGAAATTGGAACAGACACTTCAGCCACCTGGCGGACGAAATGAGAAGTAAAAATATATTTTCTTTGTCTTTCGAAATATTGATAATAAAATAATAAAATAAATTGACTTATTTCATTTCTTTTTTTTTAATCAATGTAACAAAAAAGAATTAATTAATTAATCGATTTTCGAATGTCTTTTTTACCCAGAGGTAATGGATAATGGGATAGGTCTTCCAAACTTTAATTAAATTTTAAAATAAAAATTAAAAACCAGATTATTGCTGTGAAACTATTTGGAATTTTAATTTATTTTACAGTAAAAAACAATTTAGATTTTAAATTATGCGGAACTAATATTTATTTGCATTCTAACTTGTACAAATATTTTCAGAAGAGAACCAATGCAGAGGCAGAAGTTTACCTGGACCACGATACATCGGAACAGGAGCCCCCAAGTCCCAAGAGGTCACAATCATTTGGTCAATTAACAAAGCGCGACTACTTTGTGAAGACAAACTCAGCCGAGGATATCGACGGTCGGAATGCAAAACAATCCCGAAATGGACTATATGAACTTGTGGATTGCTCATCGAGAACACCATCCCTGAAGCGTTATGGCGGTCTCAATTCCAAACAGCCTACAAATGAAACATGGTCAAATCAATTAAGTGCCACTAGTAAGGACATTCCGGCATCTGGATTTGCAATTTCCAAGCAAATTCGCGTACATCAGAAGTCAATGTCCAATAGGATCCTATCCCTCAAGCGAGAAAATAAGACAACACAGACCCTTAGTATTGTTGTGGGTGGTTTTATAGCGTGTTGGTTGCCATTTTTTGTACTGTATCTCATTACCCCATTCCTACCCGATAAGTCCGTCAATCCAATGATTTCGGGCTTCCTCACATGGTTGGGTTGGTTCAATAGTGCCGTCAATCCATTCATTTATGCTTTCTATAGTGTTGACTTTAGGACAGCGTTTTGGAGACTGACATTGAGGAAATTCTTTAAAAATAAAAATTCGCACAAAATTCCATTTGCCAGCAACACCATGTCTATTAAACGATAAATTTAGATAATATTTTACATGATATTTAGAACTTTAGGCTATTTTGTCCTTCTAAAAAGAAAGAAACTGATACTTTAGGAGCTTTTTTTCTTCTGTGAGCGATATTCTAATTAAGAAAATTAAGCGATATTTAATAAACTTGAGGTTAATTAAAAAATTAGAGAATGTATTTAATATTTTGTTTTATGTTTACCTAAAAAAAAAAAAACAAAACAGTGAAGACAGGGAAGAACAGTCGAGACAGAAACCAACACAAAGTCGATAATGCAGAAGCACTTGAGAACAGAAATGTTCTAAAGGAAATATTAAAAAAGAAACATTTCTCCTTTTAATTACAATAGCACTATTAGTCAGCAAGATCAGAACAAATATCACAATTACAAAGCACAAGTTTGTAGAATAAAGATGATTTTTTTCGCTTTCTTTAATCCTTTCTCACAAAACCATTTTTTTTTACTATTTTAAAAACTCATGAAAAATCAAAACGCACAAAACTTAAAAGAACTATAAAGCGATATTAAAATGCCTTTGAGAACAAAAAAGAAAAATGATAAACATTTGTGAAAAAATTAGTAGGGGAAAATGGGGCACCTTTGAATTGAAATATATTTGAAATCAGGCTTTATAACCTATTTTTAAAAGGAATTAGAGCTTTCTATGATGTTATTTAGCTCCATAGTTTGTCAAGCTAAATTGATAAAGTTCAGTTCCATTCAAAAATAGAAGAAAGAACCGGAAAAATCTTTTTGGTCAGTAAAAAAATCAAAATGGTTAGTAAAAAATTCAAATTGTTCAGTAAAAATCAAATTCGGTCAGTAAAAAATAAAATATAGTCAGTAAAAAATTAAATATGGTCAGTAAAAAACTTTTAAAAAATCAGCAAAAAACTTTTAAAAAAATCAGTAAAAAATAAAATTTGGGCAGCAAAAACTCAAATTTGGTCAGTAAAAAATTAAATATTGTCAGTAAAAAAAACTTTTAAAAAATCGGAAAAAATTAAATTTGGTCAGTAAAATGTCAAATTTGGTCAGTCAGAAATAAAATTTGGTCAATAAAAAATTAAATTTGGTCAGCAAAAAATTAAATTTGGTCAGTAATAAATAAAATTTGGTCAGTAATAAATAAAAATTTGGTCAGTAAAAAATAAAAATTTGGTCAGTAAAAAATCGAATTCGGTCGGAGAAAAGTCAAATTTGGTCGGTAAAAAGTCAAATTTGGTCAGTAATTTTTTTTAAATATTTTTTTTCAGTAAAATGTAAAATTTATTCAGTGGAAAATTAAATATGATCAGTGAATAATAATTTAGTCTAATAAAAAACTAAAAGGAAATCAATAAAAGTTATAACTTTGCATATCCAGATAAAAAGTATTGCACTTTTCGTATTGCGGAAATTTCGTATTTTAGTATATTTCATATTTTACTATTTCGCATTTCATATTTCGTCTTTCATAAATTTTGTACAAAAATTAAACAGGTGATACTGATAATAACTTTCTAAAGCACAGAAAATTTTCCTTTGTCCCAACAGAAGATACTGATATCTTCTAAAAACACAAAAAATTTCCCTTTGCTTCAACAGGCGGTGCAAATGACTTTAAAAAAAACGCAAAATTTCCCTTTACCTTAACAGGCGATACAAATTACTTCCCAAAGCACGAAAAATTTCCCTTTGCCTCAACAGCCGATTTAGAGCTTTGAATATTAAAAATTGACCATGAAAATTTACTGACCAAAATATTTGCTGATAAAATTTGATTTTTTACTAACCAGATTCTTTATTTTTTATGGCTCGGGCACACCTTTTAGATCAAGAAAATTTCATGAAGTCGAATTTCGGATCCCTTTCTTTTTCACATGTTTTGCATATGTCTATCTCATTCTTTCGCACTATTCTTCTTCTCTTAAACATCACTCCAAATTCAATTTAGCTCAATCGAATTTGGTATGCGAAAGAATGAGATAGTCATATGCAAAACATGTGAGAAAGAGAGGGTTTCGAATTTCGACTTTATGAAATTTTCCTGATCAAAAAAGTGTGCTGGAGCCATTACTGACCATTTTTTATATTTCACCGACCAAATTTCATTTTTTACTGATAAAATTTGACTTTTTACCGACAAAATTTGAATTTTCTCCGACCGAATTTGATTTTTTACTGACCAAATTTTATTTTTTAGTGACCAAAATATTTGCTGATAAATTTTCATTTTTTACTGACCAGATTCTTTATTTTTTACTGACCATATTTAAATTTTTACTGACCGTATTTTATTTTTTAACTGACCATATTTGAGTTTTTACTGACCATATTTTATTTTTTACTGACTAATTTTTATTTTTTACTGACCAAAAAGTCGCAGCTGAAAAAAACCCTATTTCATAGGTACCCCACATTCCCCTAACCTGAAAATCAGTGTTATTGACTCCGACATTTAGATATTTCAGCACAATTTAGGACTTAGAGAAAACTAACCATCAACAAAAGAAAACAGTTCTTGACAATAAGAAATTTAAATTAAAATAAAATAGAACATTTTTTCCTCCTGATTAAAAGGAACTATTGTCGGAAATTGTTACATTTAAAATGAAAAGAGAATGCAAAATTACTTTCTGTAATTGCTTCACATTATTTTGCATTTTAAATTGGCAATTTGTGCAATATATAGTTGAAAATTTGTTGAAATTGTATTAAGAATCCCACATGCTTGTTTTATTGGATTAATTTCACATTGCTTTTTTTTCGCAGAAACTGTATTGAATTAAATAAAATTAAAGGATGGAAGGATAATACATACTGATTGTCCAAACTAAAATTAATTAGCTGAGACATACACCAAAATAAACACAATAGAATTAATTATGATTAATGTTTTTCTTTTCCTTCGAGTTTAAAGTTACTCTACCTTCAAGTTCATAGTCAAGCTTAAGTTTCTTAATTGGTTTATCGCAATTAGGTAAAAATTTCCTTAACAAAACAATATTATTTTAATATTTTTCTAATTCTCAATGCTCCTATAAATAATATTATAAAATCTTTTATTTAATAAGTATTTCTTTTCCCAAAACTAAAATAAAAAGCAACTGTAAATACTTGTTTTTTTTAAAGATTAGTTATATGATGAAAAATTAAAAATAGTATCAGAAATCAAAGAAAATGGCCATTAGAATGATGAAAATCAATAGAAATCTAGTCAAAAATTAGATTTAAGAATAAATAGACTTAAGACCTAATTTTAATATATTGAAAAATTATATTTTAAGAAAAATGAAAATCAAAAATATAATTTGACCTAAATTTCTACTCAAGACATTACATAGAATAATTTATATTATATTACTAATTGTATTTGTTGTTGAAGTGAAGTTTTATTCACATTCCATGTCCTAAAAATCAATTTATACTGATATGAAGGTATTTCAAACAGAGATTTCTGGTATGTTCTTGTGCAGCTAAGTAGGTAGAGTGTAAGTTTTAAAGTTAATCATCCATCAAAATGTTTCAAAA
Organism: Phlebotomus papatasi; assembly: GCF_024763615.1. Classification (NCBI taxonomy): domain Eukaryota; kingdom Metazoa; phylum Arthropoda; class Insecta; order Diptera; family Psychodidae; genus Phlebotomus; species Phlebotomus papatasi. The sequence goes on along the minus strand of NC_077224.1, from coordinate 82,798,955 downwards.
CACTTTACAAAAGGCAAGCTATAGCTGTTTCTGGAAGGGGAAGAATCGAGCAAAAGGGTAATTTGTCGTAAGTCTTTGTTAAAGACGGACGAACTGTCTCCCCTATTTTTCTCTTCCCCAAGAATCTTTCTTGGCGATAAATTTATTTTCCGAGTACTATGTAATTTGTTTACAACAAAAACACCCATTTAAGTTAATTCTGAAGGAGACGTTCCATCTCAATTTATATTGAATAAATTTTAAATGAAAATACGAGTATTTTTGGGATTTTCCTGAAAATTCTCATCTTGTGACATTCAACCTTTGCCCCAGCTTATTATAGACGAAATTGATAGAAATTATAAATAAGGTCAAATGCGAAATTTTAAAAGGGTTACATAGGAAAATCGTGTTATATGGTTCTAACATTAACATAGAGACATCGTACGTGTTAACATAATTAGAATTGAGAAAATGTTAATGAAAATTTAGATAAGAGAAATGATTTATGGGAAGAAAAACTACTGAGACAGAGGACTAAAAGAAGTTTATTATAGTGACCAAGAATTTCCAAAGTAAACTAGTCAATTTTTCAGAAATGACGCTTTTCTGCTCTACACAATCATTTTTTATATTGACACTTTTCCCATTTATCAATGATATCATGAAGAAAACATTCCATCTAAATTGATATTTTTCAGTTAATTCTTAAGTAAGAATGTTTATCTGTTAAGTACATGAGTTTTAGGGGAGAGAAAGGCATTTTCATGCAGTAATTTTGAATCAAAAAATGTTGGGTGTGTTGGTCTATTCCAATGATAGATATTTGTTTGAAAATTTATGGAAAAAATGACAATTTCTCATTGAAAACAAATTACACTAATTATACTTTAAAAAAAAATAAAAACAAAAATTGGGAACAGTTACTAGCGACACTTGTGGGAGAAAATAGTGCCCTCTTGCGGATGAAAAGGTTGTCATTGTCAGTTTATTTCTTGAAATTTACTTATTCCCATTTCACAATGAGATTAAGAAAATATTTTCCTGTAACAATGAAATTATTTAGGTTTCTCAATATGTTAAAAACAAAAATCAAAAAATCGCTAAGTGACTTTAACTATAAAAAAAACAAATAAATTTAAAAATATTGAAATTTTAGTTAAAAGTATTGCAATCAGTAAGGAGCTTCTTGTGGAGTAGGTATTGTTTTTGTTATATTCTTATATTCAAAATGTTAAAGTAAATGTTTTTGCAATGGTCAAAGCAAATGAAAGATTTTTTTTGAACACAAGATTTCTTTTGACAATTTATTTATTGAGATCCTCGAAAACACATTTTTTTTTAAATTTCTGTTTGAAATAATTTTTGAGAAGCAAGGCATAGCGTAGGAGGGGCAGCAAGATGCTAATGCCCCACGTTATACGATATTCAATAAATAAAAAAAACATACATATTTAAAGCTAAAAATAGTTCGCAGTTACTAAGATTTAGCTTAATCCTTTAAGGACGAGTGGGACACCGGTGTACTAAGAACGAAAATATTTTTTCTGACTATTTTTAGGATAAAATAACTTTCTATATTCAGAAAAAAATATTTTCGTTTTTAGTACACCGGTGTCCAATTTGAAATAGCTCTTTTTGAATCTTCTAGGCTTTCAAAAAAGCCTGAAAGTAATTGAATTTGGATTAAAAATGGATTGCTTGTGCCTTTTTTTTAAATATAAAATGTAACACAAAATCCGTTATTAAAAACTTCAAATTAATTTTTTTTTGAGGACTCTGGGAAAGCTTTTAATCAATTTTTTTCAAAGAGAGCTACAATATTGCTTTAGAAAAAATTTTAAGGGATCTTTCAAGCATGATACATCTTCCCTAAATAATCAAAATCAGTTTAACATTAAAGCTATTTACACCGCCGCATTATATTAGGATTGAACTGTTCCAAAATCGGATTTCGGATTATTAAGTCTCAATCTAGGGCCGCAATCTAAACGGTTTCATTGAGGTTATTCAATCAAACTGTCGCATTTTCGATTTTGGGACAATTCAATCTCAATCCATTGCGGCGGTATAAATGACCTCATTGACTTTTTGGCACATTTTTGCAAGAAACTTTACAGAAAATCTCTTGAGGCTTCAATAAGCATTTTTATCCAATTTTTGATAATTTTTGGCATTTTGTTCAAAAAGAAAAATTCTTCTTGGCCTTTTTAGTAATTACTCAATGAACCAGGTTAATAACAATTGGGTTTAAATTAGACCTCTTTGTAAAATCCTGGCTCCGCCCTTGCTTAAGGATGTTCATCTGACAAAAAAATCTGGAAAAAATAAATTTTCAAGTAGCTGTATTTGGTCTTAAAAAATATTTATTGACAAATTTTTAAAAAAGTCCTATCTAAAAGATTATTTTAAAAATTAATCCTAAATTAACTAAAAAAGTGAAATATATAGGATTTTTTTTTGATCAAGATAAAAAGGACTTTTACAAAATTTTAAATATGTCAATATTCTTTATTTTTTGAAAAATTATCCCATATATACAATCATATTCTTGAATAAATTTATTATATCAAAAACGAGTTAAAAAGAAAAACAAAAAAGTCTAAATCAGTTCCTAAAATATTGAAAAAAGGGGTGGCAAGGCATCCTAGGCTTTGCGAAGTGCTCGAATTCGTGACTCAGATACTATACCTCAATAGCACTTTCGCATCATTTATCGTTTGGGATCGGTAATCTTTGTTTTTCCATTTTGTTTTTTAGACTTTTGTTTTTCCCAGTTTGTCTTTGGAATCTTTGTCTTTGGTAATTTTTGTTTTTTGGAAACTTTGTCTTCAGTAATCTTTGTTTTCTGGAAACTTTGTCTTTGGAAAAACAAAAGTGTAAAAAACAAAATGGGAAAAAATAAAGATTCCGCAAGCCTTATCGTTTACCGGTTCTCAACCGGTTTAAAACGACTTGTAAATCACTCGAAAGATCCTACAACATAATTTTAAAAGTAATAGAACTGATTTTCGGACAAAAATTACTTATCAGTTCATAACCGGTTCACAACCGATGTGAACGGATTTATAAATCTCTCAAAATATTGCCCAAAATACACATCTGAAGCAATACAATTGAATTTCGAATAAAAATAAATTATCGGTTATGTACCGGTTCATTACCAGTTCAAAACCGATTAGAATCTGTTCAGTTTTGAGGAGCACAAGCGATCTGTTACATTTTTTACTAGAATCTTTCCACACCGAAGTTATTATAACACAATTTTAATAGAAATGTTACCCAAAATTTACCGGTTTTAATGTTGTTGCATTCTAAAAAGAATAAGTATTTAAAGGAAAAAAAATCATTGACTATTGGAAGAATAAGATCCATAATTTTAATTAATTCAGTTGTTTGGAAGAAGTCATATTAAAGCTGGACGAAATTGTAAGCTGGACGAAATTGTAAGCTGGCCGAAATTTGGAACACTTACCCTAATTGATTTTCATTCAAATTCCTAAAATATGCATTTTTTAATTAAATAACCAAAATAAAAAAATTGTAAGCTTTCATAAAAACCTTTCTATTGCTCTTACCAGGGGTATGACGTTTCCTATATTTCTCAATTGTTTCTAGCGTGCCGAAAAAACTTTTGAGTTCATTAGCTGTTTTCGCTCATTGTAGAACGAATTAGCAAATAATACAAATACAAAATAAATGCCAATTTAATATAGAATGGGCAACCGAAAACTCCAAATTGGCAACCTACGTAGTTTTGGAGATATATCGTGAAATGTGTACGAAAAAGGGAAAAAATTACACTAAAATCGGTCGCATTTTTCAGAGCTAATGTCACCCCCTGGGCTCTTACTATTAAATTTTCAAACTTCGTAGAATTTTATTATACTTCAGCAGCACCATTAGCGGTGATAACATGAAGCTTCAATGTTTAGAACATTTGAGATATTTCACAGAGGGTCCCGGTCAAAATCCCGAAAGCCAAAATCCCGAACGCTAAAATTCCGAAAGGGCCAAAATCCTGAAAGTCAAAATCCCGAATTCTTAAAAGTGTCATAGCTACTCCCACGATTGTACCCGCGCTTACTGGAGGCAAAGGGAAATCTTCTGTGTCTTAGAAAATTATTCTAAACATTTTTCTCCACATAATTTCATCCCTTTCAGGATTTTGGCGTTCGGGATTTTGGCTTTCAGGATTTTAGCCTTTTCGGGATTTAGGCTGCCACCGTTCACAGAATATTAAATTTACTACGTTGATGAATAATTTTTGTTATGTAGGAAATGACATTAGTCACATTAATGATTTATTTAATCTTTCTCCAAGGGATGGCATAGCAAGTTGCACAAGACTGTCCCTGAATGAAAGTGCCCCACTCTCCCCTAATTTAATTGAGAAAGTGAGTGACAAGTAGAAAATAGATTTTTCTTCTATCGACTGTTGCTGTATTTTTTTTAGTATCTTAAGTTAAAGCATAAGAAATAGAATGGCCAAAAAATATTTATATTTTGTACTTAATGAGAAAGTGTTTTTGTGAAAGAATGTTGAATTTTTTAAATGTACTTATCACAATATTTTAGCCAAGATAATAAAAGAAAGCATAATTTATTATTGGAAAAGTCTAAGTCATAAATCCAGGTGTTAAAAGGCTTTGAAGGTATATTAAAAGGGCTATTGTGTGAGTATTACTCTGCACAAGAAAAAAAAGACACTCATGGCAGGTAATACTGTTTTCATCCTTTATTGCACTAGTTAATAACATTAATAATACAACGCTATATATATGGGTTTGAGTAAGAGATTTCAAGAGTGTTATACATACAAGTTGTACATGAAATAAAATTACGTTATGAAATGTTTCTCGACAGAGAAACAAATATTTTAACAATTCATAAACCTAAATGGACTCAAACTTCGCAATCTTCCAATGCAAATTTAATATCGAGCTCTGATATACCAAAAAAAAAAGAGATCTTAAATATGTATACATAGCAATTGTTACTTGTTCTACTTTTTGATCCTTAAATGTAATTACAAGTATCACAATGATGATTCCAAAAAAAAACTGAAGCCAGGCTAGTGGTTGTCAACAAATTTTAATTTCCTTCTGCTCATTTATTATTATTTTATGCTGGAATTGTGGAATGGCATCAAACGAAAACCTCAGACGTAATCCCTCTGCTACTTTTCCTTGATTGGTTTTCAGGAAGGGAATTCCTAGCAATGAGAGGAAATGTATTTTGCGTTGCAACTGAATACGTCAATTTGTACTCCATGGCACGCCTCTTGCAGAAACCGCATCTGCAAGGAATTAGTTTATTATTAAATGAATCTTTAATTACACCTATGCTATATAGTAAATTTCTAGCCTTCAAATGTCACTAAAAGCGCACAATAGGTTTCAGGTACAATATCTAATGCCTCTGATTAATTTACCTAAATTCCATTCATTTATAGATTCTAAACTTCATTTGATATTGGCATATGATAGATTCCTGAGGCTATTAAATTGATTATGTTTAAACGTTGAAATAATTAACCCTTGGGGAATACATCACAGCAACGTTTTCCCTTATGACAGGTACAGGTATCGCAGTTAAGTCGCTGCAGAACTATTAAAAATTAAATATCTTAACACTAAACCTACAGACCGTTTTTTGTTTTTGTTTTTTTTTGTGCGCTCAGTTAAATGACAGACCGCTGTAAGTAGGATAGGGGAGACCGGGGTAGATTAGCCACCAAATGAAATTTTTGATTGTGTATAATTTGTACAAAAAATGTTTGTATGAGACTGATATATATTTCAATGAATAGTAAGGGAAGTATGCATTTAGAATAAACAAATGGTTTCCTCAATATTCCTTTGAAGGCAAACTATAAGATATCACTATCTAATACTATACGTGGCTAATTCTACCCCGATTTCCCCTATTCAACATTTTTTTTTGGAAAAGAGGAATAAAAATTAGAATAAAACACTGGAAAATATATTATATGCAAATTTTAAGAAGTTCATAAAGTTTGATAGCAACATTGTACTGCTTAAAATTGTTTTAATTTTTAAAAATAATTTAAACCGGTCAATTTAACCGATCTTGGTAGGTTTTGTGTTAAAACATGTCTTTATGGCTCTTTGATTTATATTTTAGATCAGGAAAATTATGTAATCGAAATTCACAGTTTTGCTTAAAAAAATTGAAAGTATAAAAAATAAAATAAAATTAATTATGAATTTGAGAATTTAAAAATTTTCCATTTTTAAGCTTAATTATTTACTACATAGCAAACAGCTAGAGAATTGCAAAAAATATTCTAGATTCCTTCAACCTTCTACTTTACAATTATGTACAGACATAAGAAAAGATAACTTTAGGTAGTCAGGAAAAATTATTTTCTTTATGGGACACCGGTGTTCCAATCGTCCTTAAAGGGTTAGAGAAATATAAGTGAAACCGTCAGTAGAAATTACGAAATTGTCAGAAGAAACGTTAATTACAAAAAAAAACATTTCAGTAAATTCAGTAAATAGAGGAGTATGGGGCAGTTTCACGCATGCACGACTTTCAAACAAAAAATATAATTTTGGGAGAGTTGAATAGTTATTTGCAAATGACAAATATCCAAGAAAAACTATAGCTAGATTAAGCTAGATTAATTAAAAATTTGCTAATTAAGTGCCCCATTCTCCTAATGTATAAAGAGTAAGAAAAAGTGACTTGTCTTAAATTTTACTTTACTAAAATTCTCTAGTTAATTTTACTGTATTTCCAGGTTTAGATTGCCTACATTAACTTCTTCATTTACTTAATATTCCTAATTTATTTACTTCAACCGAAATTGAAAAAAATACTGATCATTGTTTAATTTTTTAGAATGATGTAAATAGTTTATTGCTTGTGCTTAATATTCCTATTGATCTTTTTAAATTTATAGAAGATATAATTCCTTTTTTTTTAGAATAAGCTGTAGATAAATAATGGTAACTATTATTTTTTCTAAGAAAAATACCGTCGCTCCGGGTGACTTTGCACACTAGGTTAAAGTGGTACAAGTTGGACAGTGGTACAAGTTGGACAATGGTACAATTTGGACAGGGCTTTTTTCTTGATAAATTTATACTTCATTTTTATTTGTATATTTTTAATGCTTTAGTTTTATAATTTGGTTCCTTGTGCTTAAAAACAAATTTTGTAATGTATTTATCAAGAAAAAAGCCATGTCCAACTTGTACCGGCGAATTGTCCAACTTGTAAAACTCATTCCAAATTATATCACTTTAACCTACTGTCCGTAAGACTTTTATTAATTCAAGCACTCATTGATTGTCTTCGCCGATCCTATCTACTACATCAAAATATATTGAGATATTTCATGTACCAAGTAGTGTTCAAGAGTCCTTAAAAGTTTGCTTGTACTTTCAGTAGTCAATAAAATGGAAATATTGATATTTTGCTAAAAACGGCTCTGTGAAAAGTTGTTTAAAGATCTAATTCCGAAAGCGATTTGAGAATAATAAATTGCCTAGATCTATTCTATATTTATCTGGCTAGAATAATCCATTTAAAATTTGTTATTTTATTTTTATTAAAATACGCTTTTTACTACTCTCTTCCTTTTAATGCGTGATTTAAGTCGTATAATGGCATGATGGTCTTTCTAAAAGTCTTAGTAGAAAAGTATTTGAAATCAATTTTTTTCCGATTGACCTGAAAGTTGGCAAGGCCTTTTCAAAACGTATCTGGGATTTGGTCTTAAGCTAAGAGATTGCCTGGACACAGGAGTTCCAAGTCAAAATTTTGACACTCTTATCAATAGAAACTATGAGCTGTTTCCTTTATTGAAACCATCACAAAAAAGACTGTGCTAGGTAATGAAATCTAACGAAGACCTGAAAACTGTTTTTTTCTAAAGATAAAAAATAATAAATTAATTTTACGTTTTTTTTTTTCAATTACGTAGGGGTAAATTAATATTTAAAATAAAAGCAGAAGACCGCCGAAATAGTCTATTTCAAAATTTAAAACTTTGAGCCTCTCTCTATATAGTTAATTGAGTGACCTCGACCGGAACGAGACCGAACGTTCTAAAGAAGTTTTGACATCAGGTACATACGAAAATTTCAGCCTAATCGAACGAGTTTTAAGTCTTGACAATTACTCAAAATGGCGGACAGAATATTGTAGATCTTGAACATCTTACGAACAAAGTTGGTTGAAAATGTATGAACTCTTACGATCTTTTTATTGAGTTATACGATTTGCAAACACTTCGAAAGTCCTCATAGGGTCGAAGGAACGTCTGTTCGACAGGGAACCCCTATTGACACTTTTGTCAAAATGTTGAAAATTATTTAATGTATCTAGTAAAATATATGTAATATAACGTTTTTTCTGTAATATACCTTTTACTATAAACAGAGATGTTCAAATTTCATATCCCAAATGGTACAGAGTAGGGTGTCAATAGGTCCTGACACGAATTCTTAAAGTGTCAATAGACGTTCCTTTCACCCTACTAGGACTTAAAATTATTTTATTTAGATCCACAATTGTCTTGTCTATCCAAATTACATCATATTAACTGTGTTATCACACTTGCACATTAAAATTTTAATATGATTCACATTAATTGTCGCTGGTGAGAGTCCAAATGTGTAATTTGTGTGTTTGAATCATTTTATATTCAAAATTTGATCTATTTGTTGATAAAAAGGTAGACTTGGCCCGCAAAATTTGATATAAATTGATTTATAGCATTAATGCGAAAAATTAATTCGATTTTCTCTTTAATTTTTTAATGTGAAAAATATTTTTGCTTTAGGTAAATTTAAATTTATTTCTGCAGGCCAAGTCTACTTCTTTATCAATAAATAGAAAAACCCCAAATATTAAGTGACTCAAAGACACGAATAACATATTTGGACGCTCACAAGCGACAATTAATGTGAATCACATTAAAATTTTAATGTGCAAGTGTGATAACGCCGTAAAACACAGTTTTCTATAGAAATGTGTGGAAAAAAACGTATAACAATGTAGCCCCACAGCTCGAAGTAGCCCCATCTATCCCTAAAGCTTAAATTTAATTTATACGTTGTTGTGATTTAGTCCACTTTTAAACGTTTTCAAAAGGAGGGAATATGGATGTAAAATATATACCATTTCCTCGTGATACTTTTTCGGTACAATTTATATATACTTCCACAATTTTTATATAAAATATCTTCAATATCTGTACACTACTACCGGTCATACTATTTCCCCTTAATGTCCCATTTCGTGATATTTTATGTGCAAAAATTATTTAGCCATTACCTTGATAGAAGCAGATACAAATCCCGTCGATATTGACTAGTGAGAATGGCGTATAAGTAGGGATTTGCACATGAATTGAGAGGGTAGAAAAAGACAAGGATGATCTTTGATTTGGCCACATCAATCAATGGATATCCAGCCAGAGCTGTTAGACCAAAAAATGCTATAGGACTCCAACAGGCAAAATTTGTGAATATCTGCAAGAAATTTGAATTGATTTTCAATGCCTTTTCCGTAATGGATTTTAGTTAGACAAAAAAAAGTATCCTCACTAGAAGAGCCATCTTCTTGGTGATGGTCATCTCTCCACTCGAAGCATTCCTTGCAGCTTGTCGAGTCTCCTTGCCCAGAGAATAGTAAATCTGGGCATAGCAAATAACAATTATAACGAAAGCCAATCCATTGATTGCAAGAACTGTGATCAAATACGAGATATCGTATGAATCTCGAGCTTCCATGGGGAGGCAGATACTTTAAAGAAAAGGAGACATGTTTACATTCTTGATGACAATAATCGTGTTGTAAGATGATGGGTACCTCGTTGAGGAGTAATTGCTGATGCCAAGCAATGGCAAACCAGCCATAACAATTGAGAATATCCAACCACCAATCATGATGTTGGCAGCCGCTTTCAATTTAATACGTCTGTTCAAATATATGGCATATGTGATGGCAAACCACCTTTCAATGGTGATTATTGTCAATGTGAACACTGATAAATGACTCGCGAAGACGGTGAGGAAGCCAGCTGCCTTGCATCCTGATCCTGATGGCAAATAAATTTAAAAGTAAGTATTCCAATATTGGCACAATTGTAAGAGATCAAAAGCATTTTATGCTCACCATATTGCCAGTCGAAGGCGAAATTGAAGTATTCTCCCATTGAATGGGCATCAATGGCAGCTATCAGCAGCAGATAGAAGCCCATACAGAGATCAGCAAAAGCCAGGTTGCTCATCAAGAATTTTGGAACAGTGACGTCAGATCTAAAAATTGGACGGAAACATTTTTTTTGACATCAAATAGTCTAAACAAGGCTTAAATATATTGTATACAACGTCTTTGAAAATCTTTAAATAGATTTAACCCTCAATTAACCCTTGAATATTCTCTTTTTTTAATATTATTTCTAAAATGATACGATTTATTGAAACTTGACTTGTCTTTACGGTTTTCTTTTTACTACTCGAACTCAAAGAAAAAAGCTTTTTGAAGCTTATGGCGTCCACACATTAGTAGAAATTTTTTTTAAATGCCTTTTTAAAGAAAATTTCTCCTATCCTTGTAGGCAGAATCGTCAGAATTTTTTAAAAAAGGCATTTTAAAAAAAAAATCTACTAGAGTGTAGACGCCATTAAACGAGATGAGATATTATCTTCCGCATTTCGAAAACCCCCCTTAAAAAAACATTATCTCCTAACATTTTTTCTGCTTTTGTATCTCATTTGTTTTTAAGTTATTATTATTAAATTGTAAAAAAAAGATCAATCAACCTATAAGTTTTAATTTCTTAATAAAAAATTTTAAAAAAATATATCAGATACCGCTCTACCTTCGGACGACTCAAGCTTTGGACATATCAATTTTTTTCCAAAAATATCAATGGATTTGACCCATGGCTATTTTTTAAGAAATTTGAGACACTGGACTAGCTATTAAAATCTAATATTAATAATTGGTCGAATTAATTAAGAACTCATTGAAAGAATCATGTGTTCGAAGCTGGAGCCGTCCAAAGGTAGCGCTCTATCCCCTGAGATTTACAACAACAACAAATTAGACATAGGCTAATAAATCACGCAATAATGTTTAATGTAGATTCATAATAGGTTTAATGTTACTTTCCCAACAACATCGAATCAATATTTGATCCTAAATAGTATAATAACTTTAATTATTGCTGTAAACAGTTTATCTCCAAATTATATATTACAATAGAATTGTTACGGGCTCCATTGGATTCATGTTTATAAACAAATTATATTCAAATGAGAATTTAAGTACGGGATAGTGTTAAATTAATATGTTTAATAGGCATCAATACTATTTAAAAGGTTCTTTATTCACTGAACGTTAAGGGCAAAATCACATTGACAGTAAAATGCTCACCGTATTTCGTTAATTAACGCATTTTCATTGCAATTCTCGATTACCGTATTACCTTATCTCATACTCGGTGGCATTAGGTGAAAATAATATAAGAAAATTGAGGATATAAAATAAAAATTCGATAAACGGTGAGCAAAAAAAAATTGTAGGGGAGACTGGGGCAAAAAGTCACAAAACGGATATTTTATTTTTTACAAGCTACTCAAGCGCTTCAAAAATTTCTAATTAGCGCAGTTTTATAGGAAATTTACCGCTCTACAACTTTGTAAAAGTAATTTTCCTCTATTTTGTAAGGAAATACGTTTATCGAGCCAATTTCTAAAAGGTAATTTTGTGAATATTCTCAAAAATGTTGGGGCAAATAGTACAGGAAAATGGGTATTGTCATATTTTTATTCGCTTCATTACAGGCTTCTGAAAATTTGAAAAAATACTTAGAGGACATATTTTCATAGTAAATTTATTCATCTACACCTTTGTAAAACACCGTTTTCTCTACGAAAAAAGTGAGAAAACGAGTAAAGCACTCTTCGAACTATTTTAGAAAAACACACATAAAAGACTGCAAATCGTTTGACCAATGCAAACAACAAGCGGCGAGACATGATAATGACGTTACTTTTCGCCGTGAGACATCAGAAATTGCTTCGCTTTTTTGTTACTTTTTACCCCAAGTGGCCATTTTTTATAAAAGGATTTCTGGAGAAAAGAACTTTTGTGAAATTCTAAAATAGATAGCGGATTCATATTCAAAAAACCCAAATTATTTAGAAAATATTCACCGGTGCATCAATTTTGGAAAATAAGTAGGTAATAATTGTTATCTTCTGCAAGGAAAATATTTCAAATATAGTGCTAAAAATTTCGATATTTTTATTTTTTAAATTCCTTGTTCGATTTCTAAGTAGGTTTTCCTTCCAGCAGATATCAATTTTTATCCACTTATTTTCCAAAAATTTATGCATCGTTCAACATTTCCTAAATTATTTGGATTTTTTGAATACGAACCCACTATCCGTTTAAGCATTTTCCACTGTTTTTTTTCAAAAAATCCTTTTATTAAAAATGATCACTTGGGGTAAAAAGTAATAAAAGGTATGGGGCAAAAAGTAACAGAAACTGAAGCAATTTCTGATATCTCATGTCGAAAAGAAACGTCATTGCTACATTTCGCCGCTTTGTTGTTGTATATACTGTGATAATAGAGTTCCGAAAAAATTTAGTAATATGGACAGCCCACACTGAGAAAAAAAGAGCTGCGATTAACTTTTTTCGTCATAACTTTAACACTTTCTGAGTGTAAAAATATATCAACACTTTTTAATGTTAATTTTACACCTTTTAAGGGTAAAATCAAGAGGAAAGAAGGGTAACTTTAACCCATAATACACATAAAAAGGGTAATATTTACACCGTTTTAGGATCAATACTGCAGGGTAAAATTAATATTATCGGAATGTTTTTTTTTTATTTTGATTTTGACTTTTTCGAATTTCTCTCAGTGCAATGTATACTTTGGAAAATAAAAATTCTTACTGAATTTAAGATATTTAGTTTAAAAAGAACACAAAACACTTTTTTATATTTTTTTTGTTTTGTTTTTATTCTGCAAGTGACATTTAGTCGACAACTCTTCGGCAGATTTCGTCAAATTCATTTCGCCATTTTCGCCTTTTCCGAATGGTTGACGAATTTTCCAATTCATTCCAAAAATGTCATTTTCCAATTCATGACATTGGAAAATGACTTGAAAAGCGCTTTTAATTTAGATTCACAATTATTTTGTATGCCTACGTTGAAGCCCAGATCCCTTTGCGGAAATATGTATGCGAAAAAGTCGTTTATCAATGTAGCCTCACCTTCCCGTACTTATTATCAAACGAATCTTGCAAAATCTACAGTAGAACCCCGCTATAGGCCATTGCTCTATAGTCCACAATTTATCAACCGTTGATTTCAAAACACTGATTTCAAGTTAAGTTATGTGTTTTAGTACGCGACATGCAATGTTGTCATAATTATTTTAATATTTTTGGCAAACTTTATTGAGTAGTTGTGATAATTGTGATCCATAATGAAGAGAGCGAGAACAAGTACCACAATCGCAAAGAAAGTGGAAGCCGTCGAGAAATTTCAGTACTAAAAGTCGTTGATAATTTTAAAAAATGACATGGTCTATAGTGCGACCCAAGTGTCAAATCTGGAACCAAATACAGTAGAGTCTCTCAAATCTGAATCTCTCAAATTCGAACGCCGTTTGGATTCAAAATGTCAATTGTGAGGTTATGTTAGATAGTTCGAATTCTAGGTGAATGAAAATCATATTTATGTGCTTCTTCCCGAATGTTTACGTACATTATGATCGTATAAAATGAAAAGGAAGTACGTTACCACTAAGGCTTGCGTGAAAGTACGCGAATTTTATTCAAAGTACAAATTAATCTCACACAAATTTCGTTAGTTTTGAAAATATCGTTCGAATTTGGGAGGTGAGAAATGTCAAAAATACCCCCCGAGTGTTCGAATTTAAAAGACTCTACTGCAGACCTGTGCTCGTTAAAAGTCGTGTAATATCGGAAATTTTGTGTTGATAATTTTAATGGAAATTACAGATATCCATACTGGTAACACTAATCCCGCTCATTCACGGTGCCATGATAAATATTTTTTCGCCAAAAAGACATAACAGACATAAAAAACCATATAGAAAGAAATTGTCTTCTTGATATCTTTATCGGAAGACGGATAGCTGTTCACTACACGTCCTTTTACTTGAATCTTGCAGAAATACAAAGAAATTAAATGCAAATATCACTTCAAATGGAAAGTTCTAAATCGCGCGCAATTCAACTGTGAGAGAGAGATAGAGACACAAATAACTCACTTGACAAACGTCTGGCGGCGCTGCGGTTGCAAAAAATCTCTGAAATGCGACAAAAAATTTTCTTCTCTATTTTATCCTTATTAGCAGGTCGTGTCTCTTCTTGTAATATGTACTTTTGCATTGCTTATTAATCAAAATAGTGTTGTACAAAAGGGTTTCTTCTCAAACCTATCCTGAATTTTGGGACAGCTCAAAAGAATATGAGTCTTCCAGCTCAAAATTTCATCCCAATGTTTTTGTTGGAATATCGACAGTTACTTACAATTAACCCAAATAACTGTATTCAACTAAATTAATAAAAGGATTTTCTTGTGAAAATGACTTAACTCTAAGGAATTAAACAATTATCACATTAAAAAAACTCTCATTTTCTCTACGTGAATTTTCGCGGCATTTCAAGGAATGTCAACAGGCACCACCAAATTTACTTCGGCTTTTCTTTTAGCTCAGGTCTGCTCTACTGTATGGCCTATAGCGAGGCTCTACTGTAATTTTCAAAATTCAAACTCATATGACTTTTCTCATAACGAAATTAATGAGTGACAATTCTCACAAGTGTACAGAATCCACCCTGAGATATTCCGTATTAAAAGTTTGTTCAAAGAGCAATGAAGGGTTAACTATCTTACCTGTTGGAGAAGAGAACAATGAGAACAGCCGTGTTCCCGAAGACAGCCAATAGCACAACTATCCAGACAGAACCCCTCAGCCAGTGACTACCCATAACATCCTGCGTAATTGAATAGCAAAATTAAATTAACCGCCTAATTGACTGCAGCACACGCTTGGTTACCTCGCACGGGTTCAAAGCATCGGGAATGGGAAAGCACTTGATGTCAATTTTCTCCTGAGTAAGATTCCCACAAGTTGCTTGAAGATGGGGCGAGACATCAGCTGAGTCGTCATGAAAGACACCAAAGTCCCCATCGTTGTCCTCAAAGGAATTACTGCTGCTACCTTCTTCTGTAGACAGCAACCTATCGAAATGTCTGTTTGATGAATTATCTGCCAATTCCCGTGCTCTTCTCATTTTGCTGACTTTCAGCATTCTTGCACCCTTAGTCCAACTGCGACGTTCCCGACTGTGCCAGCCATAGCTGGTGTTCTCGTCTATGGAAATTGTGTTGGATTCCTGATTGGTGAAAACCTGGCACTTCTTCTGAAGGAGGGATAAGTGCTTCTGGCGCTTAGCATGGTTCTGGGGATCATGTCGAGAGGGAAACTTGAAAGCACAACAGTGGAAGGGATGCGTTAGCCAGGCTTCCCTCAAGCTCTTGAACTTGTAGACAGACGGAATGACTTTCAAGGAGTGAGTATTTTGAATACGAAGAATCTCAAGACCACCAAGACCATCAGTTGGGATGGCTTCAAGCGATGTACTCGACAAGTCACTGCCAGCAAAAGAACAACATTGAAATGTTTTAAAAAACAGAACTTTTTAAATTATTCAACACTCACAGTTCTTGAATACTGAGAATACCCTGAAACGCTAGGTCATGGAAATTCCTCAATTGAGTATTGCCCTTCAGGCTTCTGAAAATAAAAATATTTTGCTAAATGAAAGAACTTTTTGACATGGTGAGATTAAATGATAAACTTACAATGTAGCAATTTCTGATCCCTCAAATGCAGAATCCTCCACAATTCTCAAGTCATTATTGTCAAGAATACTAATTGGAAAAATACAAGAAGATGATTAAAATGTTTTAGTGCTATTTTATACTCAAATTCAACAGGAATTTGATGTATTTTTTGCTAAAGAAAATTAATTAAACACTGGGAGATGGAATAAAATCAAGTGAAACTATTTAAGGATCAAGGGACAAACAACTGACTAAAATTTCATGTCGTAGAATCAATATTCACAAAATATTCACAATTTTATATGGGAAGAAGAAAATATTCGAATATTTCCCTAAATATTCGCGATATTCGCCATATTCGCAATATTCACGTTGGTAGATGTTCTAGACTCGCGAGTTGTTTCCCCCTTGTTAAGGATAGGGGGGGGGGGGGGCTACTTTGAGCTATGGGGCTAGATTATTATACGACTTTTCCGCCTATTTCTAAATAATGCTGGTCCTTACAATTATTTTATTTAGATTTACAATTATTTTGTGTATCCAAATTACATGATGTTAAAATACAGTTTCCTTTAGAGATATGCAAACAAAATCGTACAGTAAAGTAGCCCCACCTTCCCCTAATACAAGAAAAGCCTTGATCATTACGTTGGAAGCATGAATTGAAAAATTGAGCGATATTAATTGCTTCTTTTTAAAAAAGCAGAACTACTTAATATTTTATTTTAATATGTCATCATAGGCTTATCCTTAATTCGAACTCATTTTCCAGAAGTCCATTTGATTTTTAGGGCAGAATCACATTGACAGTAAAATGCTCAACGTATTTCGTTAATTTACGCATTTTCATTGCAATTCTTACGCAAATTCTCGATTACCGAGAATTAGCGAGGCTACGATGAGCATTTTATTGTCAATATGATTCTGCCCTTATCCGATCATTTTGCTTCTAAAATCTTTAAAGCTTTCTAAGAAAATAATTTCGATTTGTTTTCCTAAAAATTCTAAATTTAAAACGCAGAAGGATATTGACATTAAAGCCGCTCTACCTATTTATTTTCCAGGAAATTCATTCTGAAAATTTTCCAACATGGTGTATTTTGTTTCTAAAATATCATTTCCCGTGTATCATATTTCATCCCCTGTTTTTGATTGCCTTTTAAGAGAGCTCTATACATAAATCCCTATACGATTTTGCTTCTCTTATGAGTCCTTATATTGATTTATGTTTTAAGCATCTTAACTCTGCTTGAGATCATCAGATTGTCTCCTTATAAATCAATCAAGAATTGGAACGTGAACATTATTATCTCTGCCCTTACCGTCTATTCCTCTAGAAACATCTTGTACTGAATTCCCTGAACATTTAGTATGATTCTAATTTATTATGAACATGTCATTTAGGTAATATTAAGTTATCTGATTGCATAATTTGAATCAAGTCGAACATGCAATGAATTATGGTGTGATAATACATTTTTCTTTTAAGAGATTGTGGGTAGAATAACCATTTTAGTCACGTAAACACCTTTTCGGATACTTAAAATAAAATCATCAATGTATAAAAACAATAAGTTCGTATAGGGGAAGACTTCGAGGCTTCGTAAACACTCTGGCTTCAAACAGTTCATTTTTTCTATTTTCTATGTGTTTCTATCTTAGTTACACATTCCTTGAAAAGAATAAATATAAAGTGTTCGAAGCTAGAGTATGTGCGAAGCCTGAAAGCCTCCCCCTAACTACTAGATGAGTAGTTCTAATTTAATGAGTGTGTCCTATTTCAAAGAACTATTGCACAGTGTCGCCCACTCTGAAAAAAATGTTTTGTCAAATTAACAAGACAAGTTTGTAAAAAGGATGTTCTTCCATACAGAATATGGAAAAGTTTTGACAAATCGGTGGCCAACTGGATCTTGTTAAAAGTTCGTCAAAAGGGTGTTTTTCCATATAAAATGCAAGGAAAATCTTTGTCAAATTGGTAAATAACATCCTTTTGACAAAATTTCAGCAAAATTAGTTTGTTCGTTTAACAAGACATTTTTTTCAGAGCATAAGTTTGTTGCCGTTGTTGCCCTATGCATGTTTAAGAAACCAGGGGTGACATGATAACTAATTTTCGATACTGTCGACTGTCGATTCTGTTTAAACAATAATTGCTCTTTCTATAACTAAGATATTTATGAACAGTCACATTCTTTTAAGAATGTCATAATGAATGGACCACCAATGCGTAAAAAGTCGAATTAACTTAAACTAACTGATATAGATTTATCGATACTATCGATTCGTTAGTGTCAAAAAGTTATCATTCCACCCCAGGTGGAAAAAATGACAGAAAAAATAATTCCATAAAATTTTTCGTTTTGCAAATGAGGTTTCTGTAATCCATAGATATTATTTATGTATTTAAAAAAATTAATTCATTTTATTTCATATCAAAAATAATTGTTTTCCCAAAATTGAGTATTTCTCATCGGCCATAAGTTTCTTGACACATTCGTAAAACCTATTCAAATTGTTCAAATACGTGCAATTAACTTCTTTTAACCCAGTTATATTTTGAAGTAATGTCATTTGAGAGACAAATGGTGGGTTTGCACATTTCTAAAATTTGCAATAAATAATAATAAAATAATGTATTTGTGTTACTTAATAATTTAGATTAAAATGGCAAGTTAGAATAAGTTAAAGAATAGGTAATCGTCCGGAGATACTGCCGGAAGGAATAATTGCTTAATTTTATGGAAAATCACAACAAGTTATAGGGAAGACCAGGGTAGTATTAGCCACCAAATGAAAATTTTCATTGCGCTTAATTTGTACAAAAAATGTTTGTATGAGGCTGATATATATTTCAATGAATAGGAAGGGAAGTATATATTTAGAATAAAGAGTGGTTTCCTCAATATTCCTTTGAAGGCAAACTATAAGATACCACTATCTAATGCTATAATAAATAATAATAATAATAATGCTGGCACAACATTCCGTGAAGGAACTAGGCCTTCCCACAAGGGGATTTCTAGACATGCATTATTATTTTTTCTTGTACGGGATGAGGTTGTCAGTCCCATGCCCGTGGAATCAAGTGCAGTGAAGTTCACTGGATGTAATCCGAAATCCGAACACCTTTAACGCCAGAAAAATTCCTGGTGACCTAAAGGGGATTCGAACCCGGGACACTTGCATCATAGAGCGAGTGCTCTACCACTTAACCCATTGAGTGCCCATCTAATACTATACGTGGCTAAGGGTCTTGACAGATCTGAGGATTAGCCGACAGACGGCATACCGCGCTTATCGTAATTATATTCGAAATAATGGTTAAATTTCATTTCTAAGATTTTTCACTAAGTCGTCTCTCGGCTTAAGTCGTAAGTATGCTAGGGCATAATTCTGCCGCGGTCTCCTCTACATGAAATCGTAAAAAATTATGATAATAAGGCACAAGTACATTTGGAAAACGCTACTGACAGACCCAGGGTTTCAACTCACAGGCCTGATAACTGCATTGTAAGTATCTCTGATAGTCACTTCATGATATCAGCTCCGAAAATTCAGAATTAATCGAATGCTGAAGGAGCAAAAGCCACAAATATTACAAAAATCAATTGAAAATTGAAAATAGTGGTAAGAATGGTAGGGTGACCTTCTTGGATTTCATAGGAAAGCAAGTCCAATCTGGCTGTATTGCTCAGTCTACAGAGCATTGGTATGCAGAATTTCATTTTAATCACAAAAGATTTTTTTGCTAAAAAGGACGTTTTGGTTGCTTAATCCCATTGAGAATATTCCTGAAGTCGTGGAATTTTCTTCTTATTCATTTACTTATTTTTATTCTTAAATTATTGAATAAATTTGTCTAAATGATATTATCAAGTTTAGAAAATTTTATATTTCTTTCTTTAAATTGTCCTAAAATACAAGGATTTAAAACATTTTTAAATACATGAAGAAATGAGAAGAAATAAAGTCGAAATAAGAAAGCAAAATAAATAATACGTCGAAGATAATACTCCACTTGTAACAATAAATCCTACGTTTGGGGGAAAATTGAGATTAAGAAAAGATTTCTGGGAATTCTTTTGTTATTGGTGAAAATCCTAAATATGTTTACACATGAGGTATTTGCGGTACATTAAAGATTTACCTTAAAAGATTTGTTATTCTCAATAACTTTACTGAAAAAAAAGCAATTTTCTTTAAATAAAGTAAAGTATTTTCACAAAGGTAACGACAATTTTTTTTTGGACAAACGGAGTACACTTGTAAACAATAAATTATAATAATTAAAAAAATGTCTAAAAACTAAAGTCACAACAGGTAAGTCGAAATAAATAATCTGGTGGTTATCGTACAGTATAGGTGAGACACATAATACGTTCATGGGTTATCACAATTTAGGTCTATTTCTTAATTTTTCTAGTATTATTGATATCTAAAATCTATGAGTATCGAAAAAATTGCAAAAAAGTCTATAATTTTTAGCAGAGGGGACAGTGAAATAACTAGACAAATAATAATCGTACAGTTCAGCTAAAACACAAACCACGTACACCGTTTATCACAATTTTGCTTCATTTCTTGACCTTTTCAAGGATTATCATTACTTAATATCTCAGAGTAGCATAAAATCAGAAAGGAGTAAGAATTGGTAGGTAAATTCTAAATATTGGACAGTCAACTAAACAAATATTGATCGGACAGTTTAGTCGAGACACAAACCACGCTCGCCAATTATCACAATTTATTCTATTTCTTAATTCCTTTTTGCATTATGGCATCTACACAGAAGCATTTTTTATCAAAAATTTCATGTTTTTTCTTACAATGATAGGATGAATTTAAATAGCTTTTTTTTAATTGCTCCTAGTGTACAGATGCCTTTATAGTTACCAAATGTATGAGAGTATTATAAAATCAGGAAGGAATAAAACTGATTGACAAATTCAAAACATCGGATGGTTAAAAACCCAAACAAATATTAATCGTATAGTTTAGCGGAGACACAAACTACATCCACGGGTTATTTAAATTCAGCTCTATTTCTTAATTTTTTTTAATATTGTTATTATGCATTGTAATATTGTAATATCTGCTATTAAATCAGTCGATAATTTAAAGCAGAGAGGATAGTGGAATTACTAAACAAAAACTAATTTTAAAGTATAGCAGAGACACAAGCTATTTCTTAAATCTATTTTTCTCCGTTTTTCACAGTATTGCCCTATCCTTATTTTTATTATATACAGATTTTTATTATAGATATTTAATAAAGTCATAGTTGAGTAAAAATTGGCGGAAAAATGTAGAACACCGAACCGTCTAATAAATAAACGAATCAAATACTAGTCGTACGGTTTAGCTGAGACACAAACACGAATTTTGACCCCTTTGCCCAATCTCCTAATTTTTTTTTAGAATTGTTGTTATTTCAAATCGAAAGATATCGTTATAACAGAAAGACGTAATAAATCATCGATAATTCGTGACAGCGTATAGCAAAAAAACTAAAAAATACTAATTGAAAGATTTTGCTGAGACACAAACTACGTTCATCGTTTATACAAATTTTTATACAAATTTAGTTTTTGTCTTATTAATTTTGAATATTCCTATTATTATTGTCTCTTAATCACAACATTACGATAATTATAGAGGATAACAAACAAGTCGAAAACGTTAGAAACGGAGAGCAAAATAATCGCACAGTCTCAGTTTAGCTGAGACATAAACCATGCTCACTTAATCACTCCGTTGATTTCATTTTATTCAGTAAAATTATTTTATCTTGTTACATCAAACTATCACACTATCAGAAAATAAAAACCGAAAAAGGAAAAGACAAAGAGAGTTTTTATAAGTGTAAAGTTTAGCTGATAAAGTTTAGCTAAGACACACTTTATCTATTGTGTTTATCACCATTATATCTATTATTTCTTAAAATCTTCTATTTTCAATAACAATTTCTGTTTTGCTGACCCTGAATCTCTTCTCATTGTTTCATTTTTGTGCTTTTTGTAAATTGTGATAAAGACTTTAAATATAGTTATTTTTTAAATTCGACGGTTAATGTGACTCTGCCTTTATTTTTACATTTACGACCAATATATTTATAATTAATTCTATTTTTGTACCTTGGTTAATATAAATCGTAAACTAATGTACCCGCATAGGTTAAGCTTTATTTTCTTAATTTGTTTTCTTTAGCAAAAAATGCAACAAATTTTGTATATAATAAAAATTAGATAGTTTAAACAAAACTCACAATTGTTCAGTCTTCACTCTCACAGACTTTTCCTCTATCCTGGATATACGATTCCCCTCCAAGTCACTGCCTTTCCGAATGTTGTTGAAATTGGAGAAAAGAAATTGAGAGAATTATTTGTTGATACAATTTACTAAGCATTAATAAAAGTCACAATTTAGGATGTGGTACTGCCCAATAATTTTGGTATCTTAATTGCAAACAAAGTGGGAAGTTTTTAACAAATAATTGAAACATCTTACGTTTACTCACACCATCTGTAAAATCACATCCGAATACAAATATCTCAAATCGGGTACTTTCTCTAGACCACAGTTGAGGATTCTCCTGCAGAAACAGACACCAAAGCATAGTGTTTCCAATCCAGGATCATTGGGTGGTAAATTGAGAAATATTGAACTTACAGTGTCTTGAGGGATTTGGAGATTCCTTGAAATACATCTGCTGACAAGAACTGCAAATTTGGTGCTTGAGAAATATATCTAAAGCCCCATGGGGTTAGAAATATACATTTTGATAGAAAAAGATATCAAAAATTAATCTATGTGCTAGTATCTAAACTTTCAATCTATGTGATAACTTTATGTACATAAAAGAAATCTCAATAAATAAAAGTACTAGCTTACGGAATATTAGGGTGAATTTATTTACATTGTGCGGAGTTGATTCATATTTTCAAAAGCTCTTGATTCAATTTCTCGAAAGTTGGGTAGATCGGTGAGTGTTCTAAAGTGGTTTTGTGTGTGAAAAGAAAAACTTTTTTATAGTTGAATTTGTCTTGGTGGGTAAAAGTTTAATTGGGTCAATTGGGGTGCACTTTCAACTTACAAATCTTTTAAGTTTTGTGAATAGAGCCTCAGTCCAGCTGCTCTTAGAGTTTGAATACCAGCTGATACAATTGTAAGAGATTGAACAGTTTTTGGAAAGATTTGAGGGATCCTCATTAAAGAGCTTCCGCTGCATCGGCACTCAAGTTCAGTCTGAAAATCAATAAAAAAGAAAATCACTAATTTCGTATGGATAATGCAGTATTACACAGGCGTATGTCTATATTATATAAGGTATAGTGCCCTCAAGTCGACTGGTTCCCCAATTCGACCGGTAGTTATTTATTCAATTTATTTATATTTGCACTAATATTTGGCGTATGATCTAACATTAATAGGTCAATTATTTCATAAATAATTACGAATCAGTGACAATTTTATAGAAATTAACAATCAAACATTCAAATATTGACCCACCGGTCGAGTCGAGGAATCGGTCGACTCGAGGGCACTTTACCTTACATTCAATCCGTTCATTATTATAGCATTATACTTTCTGTCTTGAGAAAAATAGCCCGACAGAGATGGAAATACATTTTTTCGTTCTTTTTTACGTATTTTTTTTGCTCAAAGTGACGCATGGAAAGTTTGACATCGCACCGATTTTGCTAATATTTTTCTTCATTCTCTTTCCTGATTTAAATTCTAGTTGGCAATTTGTTTTCTTGAATAGTTACTCTATCTATATCAATGGAGTTTGTAATGAATTAATGCAAAGAATTTAAATTCAGTGACCGTTAAGACGCGTGTTTGACAGCGGCTCCCCGCGCTCCTAAAGGGGAAAGTGCTCTTCCTTCGAACGTTCATGCCTTTGAATAATGTGAATTTCTTTTGTTTTTCTTAAGAGATTTACACTAAATTATCATAGAATTATCAAGAATTGATGATAAGCCAAATAATATTTAATAGAAATGTATAAGTCTCTTAGGAAAACTAAAAGAAAATTCACATTATTCGAAGGCATGAACGTTCTAACGAGAGTACTTTCCCCTGCTCGAAGTTAGGTGAGATTCTTAACAATCTCATATTTTTCTTCAAAAATAATTTCTATTGATCTGTAAGGACGTCATTCCAAAATATGAACATTCTATCCCCAGTATTTCTAGCACATGAAGGGGTTAATAAATCAATTTTTAAGGTTATGTATCCATATATCAGGTAAAATTCTTAACAATTCATCTACTATAATCCTAACAAAATCTCATGTCTTTCGATCGGCCCCAAACTTTGCCAGAATGTGTTTGGCCACTTCCTGATCACGAATATATGGATGGCTAAAAACCGTTCTCGTCCGTCCGTCCGTCCGTCCGGCCGCTCTTCGGAGCTTAATAGCTCCCAAACTAAGAAAGATATCTTGCGGTGTTCGGTTTTTTTTGTTTTCTCACTTTCTTCGTTCCTATGGCATCGATCAGGCTCAAATTTTAGTATATTATAGGTGAGTCTTAGAGCTTTCGATCAGTACCAAACTTAAGTTCCCTTGAACCCCTCTGACCGAGCTATAAGGGTTCAAAAATTTTTTTTGAATGGCCATAACTCCGGTTCTAATTGTCAGAATATAAAATGTGAGAGCGTTTTCGTAAGCTCTCGTGAAATGCCACTTCCCCTTCTAACATCACAAATTCATAAAACCACCGCTAGGGGCGCTATTATTAAAAAGGAAATCTTTCAATTTTCTAAGTTAAGTAACTCAAAAAATTTTTTGTGCATCGGGCTGAAATTTTAGTATGTTGTAGCCGCACATTATACCTATCAAACAAAAAATACTTAAGTCGACCAATAACCCCTGACCCGAGCTATAAGGGGTCACAGTTTGAAAATCGACCATCCTATATCTTCAGATCTAATCAACATTTTGAGCTAAGTTTTGGGTTTTTGGTTTCGTCTCGATGATCACTTTCAGATGAAAGTTCAAAAAATTACCACAGGTCGCGCTGCGATAGCATCAAAATTCACAAAAATTCAAATTCATTTTTCTCAAAAACGGCATTGTGCAAGTTAATCAAATTTTAGAGTGTTGTAGTCTAGGCTATGAAGTTTCCAAAAAAGTGGCTGTGGTTGCAATAGAACCGGAGATATGAGGGGTCAAAATTTACGAAATTCGAAACCTCATATCTCCGGTTATATTTGACCGATTTTGATGAGTGAGGGCTCAAATAAAAGATCTCATAAAATTCTTCATGGGAGACTTTTACCAAATACAATATTCCCAAACCTAACGAAACCCAAAAATCACTGACACAGTCGAGTAAGTCTTCAAAAATGTACACTGAGAAAAATTCTGAAGGATGATTTTAAATAAAAACTTCTTTCCCAGTCACTGAGGAAGACACGGAGCGTGTCGAAAGCTCTGTTGAAAAGTTGAGTTTTTGATCTCAGGTTGAAAACTCCACCAGATTCTCTCCGAATAATCCCACTGTTACATCGACGGCAATTTATTTCTTAGATTCTGGTCTACATTTCACCCATATACAGTGGCGACAAGATAAATAGCACAGTTTGGACAATGTAATGTATGCTTTATTTTTGTCCGAAAATTATGCTTTTAAATGATGAAACTAATAATAATAAATGAACTTGTATATAATTACATTTTGAATATGAAGAAAAAACCTGAAAGTTCTATCAAAAAATTTAGTACGGTTAAAAAATTCTTTAAATGGCACATATTAAGAAGACAATATAAATAGCACACTCTGAAGTGTTATTTTTGGCTTCTACTGCAAGTTATAACTTACGAATTCTATTTAAAAATTAAATTTGGATTAATTAGTATTTAGTTAAGTAACTTTTGGAAAAAATAAGCACTTGACAACGAAGGATCATGAAGGAAATCAGGATTTGGCACTATTCTAATGTGATTGTATTTCACATAATGTGGATATCTGCTGCTTGAAACTAATCCAAATTAGTCACATTCGAGAGATTTATCTTGTGGTCAATCTTTTCCTTTAAATTCAACAAAATTGAGGTCCTTAGACTATCCTGGCCATTCCAAAAGCTTAATTTTGTTCTGATTGAACCACTTTTAAAAACTCTTGGCACTGTGTTTGGGATTATTAGCTTTGTTAAACCTTAAAAACCAAAAGCAAATTCTTTTCGATCTTAAAGTACATCTCTTGTCCTAAGATATCCTTGCAAACAAATTAGTTTATATTGTCTGATATTCCATATACAGGCCATAAGCCACTTCGCAAAAAGTAACCCCATACTATAAAATTACCACCGATAAGTATTACGTTCTTAATTATGTATCAAGGACAAAAGTCTTGACTTTTGAGACATCTAATATTTTGTTATGTTATATCCAATGATATTAAACAGGACTACATCGGTTCAAAGAATATTATTCCAGAATTACAGGTGTTTCTGCATATGCTCTTTAACAAAAATCTATCAACAGGTACGGTTTCGTTAGAATACTAACTCAGTACGTCTGGCAACGCTTCAAAAACGGGTATTTTTATATAATTGACTTTCAGTAATGCTCACTTGAGTTACTTCTTCAAATTTCGTTCAATTTGTTCTTTTGTTTTCGGTACGGCTGCAGAAGAATTCAATTTTATTATACGAACAATGTCACAGTCTTTACTAGAAATGGACATTATTCTCAAAATTTTCGAGTTTGTTGCGTGATTTTTAAGATTGAGCATAAAAAGTTATTGAATTAATCATTCTCTTCCTTGAACAATACAATTTATTAAAAAAAAATCTTAGCTATCCTAAACTTTTTTACGTAAAGCCTATACATCTACAGCAAAGGCTTTATTTAAAATTTGTGGCATTAATGTCTGCAAATGATCAAAAATACAGAATTATAATAAATTTTAAAATAAAAGTAAATTTCAGGTAATATTTTTAGAGAAAATGAAAGTGTGCTATTTAAATTGGCCGCATGAATTATAAATGACAAAAACACATGGTTTTAACAGATACAAATATTAAATAATTATCATTTTTTATTTATAATGGGTATTATATTTTCTAAAAAATAAAGAATAATCAGGTATAAAGATTGATATTGTATCATAAAACATCAAAATAGGAAAATCGCTGAAGGTGTGCTATTTATCTTGTCGCCACTGTATCTCTTTTCTGTCAGTCCATCCAAAATCTCTTGAATTTGATTCAAGATAACTGAATGGCGTCCCCCACCTTCAGCTCTAAATCGAATTTGCATGCATTCCGAGTTAGCTCACGTTAAGATTCTCACCTACATAAGCCGGTTAGAATTATCTGTCCCTTTTATCTACTTTTACTATGTTAGTGAAATATCATAAGGTTGCATTCATTGCGTGTAATGACCAGCGCACAATAACTTTTGTTTTGAAAACATGTTTTTGATTTTTCTGTGAGAGTGAATGAAACCGAGATCTAGTGATCTCGCTCACTCTCACAGACAAATTTGAAAACATGTTTACTAACAAAAGTTATTGTGCGTTGGGCATAATACTAAATCTAACTTGTTTATGGGTATCCAATAAAATCATATTTTCTGACCAGTTTTGATAGGTTTGTCCCAATGTTTTGTTGATCTTCCTGTTGATTTGGTCTCAAGTCTATTTTATTTACTCTTTTCTTATGACTAAATATTTTATTTATTTATTCTTAAGTTAATTAAATGTTTTCTCAATTTGTGTAAATTATGTGTAAAGAAGATTTTCAAGTGTTAAGAATTTATAACCCCTTGTCTTAAAAGATTATTAGATAACTTATTTAGTAAGGAAAAAAAATAGTACATCACCTCCATGTTGTAGGTAGAATTCCAGCATTGTAGTTCGTAGCCTCCATTGAGCTTGGACTCAAAGCTTTCGATCCCACTTGAGATTGTTGTTTTATGGAAGTCTGTGGTATTTGAAACACTAACAGCAGGTGATAACAAGCTATACATAGTAATATCTAATACAGTTAATTTCACAGTAAACACAATTAAGTGGAATATTTTTTGCATCACACCTCTTCTCTTCACCATTTTTCAATTTCTTATGACAAACTAGGAAGTCTTTTTTTTGGCAGGTTTAGCACAACACTACAAATAGTTATCCATTTTTGGGTATTTGGATGGTTCATCAGTTATTAGTTCTTGCAATTTTGCAGTTTTTCTTCATTTTTTTTCACAAATTTCATCACATTTCTTAAGTTTTTTTCTTGATATTTTTGCTAAAAGATTTTTCAAAGTAATAGTGGTAAAGTTGATGAGATCGACGACCTTTGACTAAAGTCAAACTTGAATTTCTTATTCTAGGCGCAGAAGGAAGAAGTATTCTTGTGGACAAAATGAAGGTAAATAAAACATTTTCCGAGTATACATAAATGAAGGAATTGTGCTGCAAACAATATAAAATTCTGTGACATGAGAGATATGGACGAACTGTGCGAAGAATATGATTGGAATTGTATAAAAATTTCGCCAAGATGATAATTAGTTTACATGTGTGGTTAAAATTAACACAGAAAATAGCTCTGAAGGTTACAGTTAATGGAAAAAACCAACATAGTAGTCGCAAATATAGTTCAAAAAAGAATCTCGACAGGAGAATATTATGACGAAAAATTATTGCAGTATTATGTATACATTTTTCCCCTACAAAAAAAAAATTAATTTTGCACTATGAAAGATATATTCATGAGAAGTGAATTATTTATTTTTTCTGGTCACACGAGGATACCACTATTTGTCTCTTCCCAAATTGTCTGGCACATTTTCCATATTATATTCCATCAATTTGGTTAATTTCCAGATTATACTGATGACATTTTCTTCTGTCTTTCCGTTTGTCAAAAAAAAAAATTCATCGCAGTAGGCCGTCCTTTGTGGTTTTTGTTTGTTCTAGAGCCTACTTATGTTTCATGCAAATGGTACTAATGAAAAAAGTCTCGTCAACTGCTGGATATTGCTGTCTTAATTGAGAGAGAGAGGTGAATTGCCCTTATTCTAGTTCTTATCAAGAACACTGTCTCTAAACTGATTATAATAAAAATTAGAGTGTTGTGCACAAAAGTGTTTCTATTATTCCTTCATTT
Source organism: Phlebotomus papatasi (assembly GCF_024763615.1). Lineage (NCBI taxonomy): Eukaryota > Metazoa > Arthropoda > Insecta > Diptera > Psychodidae > Phlebotomus > Phlebotomus papatasi. The sequence goes on along the minus strand of NC_077224.1, from coordinate 82,769,972 downwards.
TACACAGAGATAAAAGTAAGTGTTGCAAGCTACATCAAATACGTGTTACTATAACTCCAAAATTTACACTTGTTTTAAATAAAACTAACTAAGTTTGTTGTGAACACAAACTTGACGTTTTAGTAAAATTTCATACATTAAAATTATTATGGGAAAGTTCCTATGCTTCGTTGCTTCGTACGATCCCAAGTTTCATAATGACTAAATATGTTACTCAATAAATGTGACTCATCGCATCCATATTTTAAAAATTAGTGAAAAGTGCCCAGTATTTAGAATTGCGGAGTTACAATTATTCAAAAACATAGAAAAAATCTAATTATTATAAACCTCGGGATCATACGAAGCATAGGCAATTTTCTTTCTCTACTTGATGTTAATTTATTAACATCCTAGTGGGAATTGAATTGGGACAACTTCGAAATTGGGCTTTCTTTTCCTATTTACTTAAATTTGCCATAAAGGGAAATTAATACCTGTCACATTGTTCAAGAAACCGGCTTGATAAGAAAAATTCAGTCACTGAATTCCTCATAACTGCTAAACTACTTAACCATTTTATATACATTTGAGGATTTCGGAAAGGCATTGAAATTCTCTAACACTTCTTTTCGCATTGAAAATTCAAAAGATCTCTGAGTAGGAAATTAAATTTAAAAATGAACGTTGAAATGTTAGACTAAATTGAAAAAAAAATGAAATTAAAGAAAAATCACTGCTAAAGTTTGGAATTTTTTCTTATAAGTTCTTAGATATTCTTTTAATAAATATTTACCATTATTGAAAGTCTGAGGCCAAACAAACGAGAATAACCAGATATAAACTAGTTACAGATCACAATATATTCCAATTACCATTTTTAGCTGCTCGAACGTCAAGAGAGAGCAGTTTTCACAATCCAATTTTCAGTTATAATCAGAAATTTACTAAAGATCAATACTAATTACAACACACTAATCTACACTGAGAAAAAAGAGGCAACGATTAACTTTTTTCGTCATAAATTTAACACCTTTCGGGTGTAAAAATACACCAACATTTTTTAATGTTAATTTTACACCTTATTAATTCCCCTCCTGGAGAATTTTCTGTAGTGCACCCTGTTTATTCACAGACGGAGTTTGATTTTCGAATAGTGTCTAGGCTAAAATATAAATTGCTGACGTTCGAATAATTCAAACTCAATTTTCGAACAAAAGTTTCGCATAAATGTTACATAATATTTTTTCAACCACGGTAAGGAGCCACTGAAAAGGCTATTTAATTATTTCAAGGGGAAATTGCAATGGAATAGGTATATTCTAGCCTAGCGTGTTTCCCTCACAACTAAATGAAAACTGTTACATGATGACATTAGAGACATTTCGAAATATGAACAGGAAGTACAGTACATTCTAGTTAATTGGGTTCTTTTAAGATTGGTTATGATTGTAGAAAGAAACAATTTTTTAAATTTTGTGATTTTTCATTTTATTAAAAATTTTTTGAGGTATTCACAATAACTTTATGAATAATTTCGAACGGTTTCTCGCTGGAATTTCTCCATAGTTCGGATGACATTTCGGTTCCATATGACAAAATTTCACAGAGTCTACTGTATTTGAGCCCCCATGCGGACAAAATAAGAAGTAGGAATGCCTTTCCATTGGCTTTCGCAGCTGATATTCGAAAGTCTTTTCTCTTGTACAAACTCCAAAGGTCAAATTCTTGAACGTAACTAGTTACAACTGGTTACTCGTCGGTTGCGGCTACCTCTGTCGTATCTGCATTTCTTTTGTGTCAGCATTTCACGCAAGAGGGGACGTCTGTATTGTAGCATGCTCCGAATGCAGATACAAAACAAATGCAGACACGACAGAGGTAGCCGCAACCGACGATATGTCTAGTTTTTGTCGATTGCCGGGATAATCAGAAATTTAGTCATAGCCAAAACCAAATATCTCATATTAATCTGAGACACTTTCCTTCCTTTTAAGCAGCGAGGCAAAATCTTACAAAATATATAGGGGAAGGTGGGACTATGGAAAACTATGCGCCTACATTAATCTACGATTTTTTCGCATATTTCTAAATGAATTTGGCTCTTCAAATTATTTTATATAGTTCCACAATTTTTTTGTAAGAGCTATATTACATCATGTTAAATCGTATATAAATCTAGCACGACAAATTAAAACAGCCCCAGTTCTCCCTATTAAGCTGTAACTGATCAAAATTTATCTGGTTGCGCTCGTGAATTTGGACTCAGATGTAAGGGGAAAACTGTCTAGAACTTTTGGATCGAAGGTAATAATATTAAAAAACTGAATAATAAATTGTAGCAGGTGAGTGTAAATGCTAAAAATAAGTAGGTATTTTCTAAAAGAGGTGCTATCATATTTATTTTAAAGGGAAAAAGGTTTGACAGTCTTTCATAGTTTTAGAACACACGAACTTTAGTTTCAAAAACTGCTTTTAGTAACATAACCTCAAATATCTCAATTTCAATTGATCAAAATCATTCCTTAGATCTCAAGACATATTGGATCTGTTTAGGAATATCTTTTCGAAGAGGAAAAGCCACACCGAAGCCAAGCCGAAGCTATTCGAAAAGCGCCCGAAAATCTAAAATTCAAGTTCACATGTTCGCCGCTTTAGCACTGTTTGACCATCTATTTAAAATTTTCGGTATTGTTGACAATTCAATCATCAACATCAGGAAATTTTGATGTAGTTTTCTGGAATTTCAGAATGTCAAAACATTTGAATTTTTATTTTATTAAAATAAGTGTTCTTTTATGAACTTATTCACTTTTGTGCAACTCTTCTATTTAAATTTTCGGACATCCAACGGATTTTTAGGTAAGTTCACTCTGATATACTTTCGAATTAGTTCATTATAAACATCAACCGGAGAGAACATTCAATTCAGGAAGTTATTATTATTCAAAGTAAGGATTTACTTCGAGATCAATGAATTTTGCTCAGTAGGGGAGGGCTTTCAAGCTTTGCACATACGCTGTCTTCGAACACTTTATATTTTTTCAATATTCCTTTAATGAATTTGACTTATCTGCGGCAATATGTTTTAACAGCGAATTTGGTTGTCTTAAATCACACGTTTTCTGGAAAAATTAGGTCAGATTTATTAAAGGAATATGGGAAAAATGTGAAGTGTTTGAAGCCAGAGTGTATACGAAGCTGCAAAGGCCTATAGCACTTACTAGAATCAATTTTCGTCAAAAATTGCCCTTTAAAAAATATTTAACGTTTCTGACTATAATGTTAGGTGAAATTTTCTTTAAAAAGCATTTTTTAAATTGCTTTTAGTGTGTAGACGACTCTACAGATAAGTCATAAATATTTTTGCTAATAGCTTAATTTCAACACTTCCTTATGGCTCATCTCAACACCTACGTGTTTTATTTTAGCCCTTGTATTTCAGAAGCTTTTTGTAACAATTACAGGTTAAAAAGCAAAATGTGAAAGCTATAAATGAATGCATAATTAATCATTGAAAAGGTAAGTGTAAATACAACACTCATCTCAAAGCACGTAGGACCACAGTTTTTTCTCAAAGTGTAATCAAGCATAAAAGAACGTTATATGAGAACCACAATATGGCAAAGAAGAAGCAGTGAAAAGACTCCTAAATTGCGCAGTATTTCTTCCGACACGATGAGAATTTGAGTAATATAAGTATCTCATCATATTTGTAGCAAAAGAAAAATTAGTATCCATAATTTAAAAAAAAAATGTGTTAGAGTTTCAAATTAAAATGACTCATTGCTGCATACTTTGTGAAAGACAATACCAATATATGGGAAGTATAATATTAGGGAAGTACTTGTTTAGATTAAGTGATCAAGTATCTGTTTTAATTTAAAATCAAATTTCCATATGCACATGACTCTCGGTGTAATGGCCACTTTAACGAAAACCTTCTTCACAAGTTCAGATTAAGTTTCATTTATACTTTAGAAAAAAAAAATGTATATGGGGAAACTTTATTTTTCTACCACCATAGTTCAAATCACTTGATTTAGAAAATGTTCACTGAATATCGAGATAAAAGTTAGAGCACAAAAGTTTATAATCCAGAGCAGAGGGTACATTTTAACGCCACAACGGTGGAAACGCAACTGAGATACGTTTCGCATCTTCTTGATAAGAATTTCCGAATAGCACGGCAAATCATTTCACTTCGCACTGACCCAAGTATATAATATCCAAATTACATAAGATATCTAAAAGTGCCATAAAGGAAAATTACGGAAAATCAAAAAGGCATTTCTATGTGATCCCTTATGTCAACCATAACGGTTGCAATTAGCAGAAACAATTTATTTAATTATTGACGATAATAGGCAAGGCTATTTTGTACAAATTTTCTACCATTTCCAACATAATATTTTTCTTGTGCAGGAAGAAGATGAAAAAAAATATGTGAGACTTCTGGGTTGGAAGAATTGCGTGCAGAAGTAGGTGTGAATTGTTCTATAAGAAATCACAGCTAAAAATAACTGTCACCTATGTCACTGGAAAACGCATGCTCATGATATTAATTGATACATCAATATGTAATGGAAAACTTCCATTGATATGGTTATTGATAAATGAATTGGAAATGCATCAGAATGTACTTTAAAATTGCTCAGCAATTTTCTTGCAATTGTCTCTACCAATTCTTCCATGAATACACTCAAGCTCTTCATGTTGCACACTAAATAAGTCAATAGAGATATATTATATTGCCCTTACAAAATAAATAAGCATAGTGTCCCTTTGTTATCTTGAAAATTTGGGTCAAATGATGACAAGGAAGGAACAATTTGATCTGGGTTCAGGCGATTAATAGCTATAAACAAACCTGTAGCTCTCTTGAATGGTCTCGAAGACACAACTTAATCCTGCTTAAGAATATACATATCGTCCTTAAAGAGTTGTTTATGAAGGTTTGCAGAAGGAAAACCAATTGCCAAGAAAAATTCGTAAAATGCTCGAATTTATAAGGCTTAAAAACCCTCCTTCATTTCCTTTCAGGATTATCCCTTGCGCGTGTACCGACCTATAACCCATTCGTAATTGTTCATAAATCATATTAAAAGCTACGCTAAGCTACGCAAAGTAAAATTGCATTTAAAAGCATTTAAAATATGCCATAAAACAAGTATAGGGGATTGCTTTCAGGTTTTGCACACACTCTGGCTTCGAACACTTCATATATTTCCCCATATTCCTTTAATGAATCTAACGTAATGACAATATATTTTGAAAGCTAATATTAAGTCGAACATTTCATGAAAAAGATATATCAGGTTCATTAAAGGAATATGGAAAAAATATGAAGTGTGCGAAGGCAGAGTATTGAAAAACCGAAAAGCCTATCCCTAATAGGGGAAAGTGGCCTGTCTTTGAATATTTTAATATTACTGCTCGAAATCAAAGAGAGAGCAGTTAATAATCGTCTCTTTTTTAACTTGGCATCGTCCTGGAGCTTAAACGGTATGAGATATCTATTTCCGGCTTTCGATGACCCCAATAAAAAAACAATATCTATAATAATAATAATAATAATAATAAACATTTATTCATGCCCCAAGCAAAGCATTTTACAATTAAGGGACTATACAAATACAATGATTATTACTTTAAAATACAACCAGAATAAAGATTAACGAGATTAACAGAAACAGAAAAATCTCCAGACGGTTTTTTTTCTTCCCGCCCCCCTCCATCTTCTCCAAAACCATATTTCTTCGGTTTTTCTCAAAATTACCCCAAGCTTTTTTAAAAATTTTCGGATATGTTTTAGAGGTAGTCCAGGTGAACATTTTGTCCAAACATACCCATGACCGGATAATCTTGAATTATTGAAGGTCAAAGGTCAATGACTTTGGAGGGCTCATTATTTAACCGATTTAGTTGAATTTGGATTTTTTAGACAGATGTTGAAATTTCGAACCCAGCTGCTTTAATTTTCATGGGTAATGACTCGGTTAAGTACCGATTTTTTGATTATCAAATGTTTTTGTGATCTTTAAATCAATTTTATCTCTAGTAGACCAATAAGCACCAAAAGATCATGCGATAAACTATTTCACGAGGAGCTCTATCTCGTGATTGCAGGATAATGAGCTGGTGTAATGGATATTCTAAAAGGATACTTCGGGTAATCGCTAGTGGAAATTTTGTTTCATCTCAAGAAGAAAAACAAATTTTCTGTCTTTCCCAGAGCTTTCGGTCCAGATTTGGACCTTCTTCACGGGCTACAAAAAGGTTTTCATTTATTTTCAATATATTCTTATACAAGATCTTTTTTTTTTATTTGAACAATTTTCAAATTTCAATCCAATAAAACAAGAAAACCATCTCTTAGTTAAAATCTTCCCAAGTGATTTACAGCTTGTGATGATCCTGTATTTTGCAAAAATAACGAACTTCAGGAAATCGAAAAAAACATAGCCTAGTCGAAATTTAAAAATTTTTTAAATGAAAAAGAAGCGGCCTTGTATAAGAATATTTTGAAAATAAATGAAAACCTTTCTGTAACCACTAAAGAAGGTCCAAATCCCGATCGAAAGCTCTGGGAAAGACAGAAGATTTGTTTTTCTGCTTTAGGTGAAACAAAATTTCCACTGGTGATTATTGGAAGTGTCACTTTGCCATCTCTCTTTCTATTATTTCCCAAAGCAAAAATTCTATTCCTAAATTATACCTAAGCATCACAAAATAACTTAACCAGAAATTATCTTTGTGGTAACGTTAAAGCACGGTTATTTTAACCAAACAAGTTATAAAAAAGTTATCAAACAGTTGAATAATCAAGACTTGCTGCTTGGGTAAGTAGTTCCCTACAAGTACAGAAATACGGCATGGTAACAAGGCTTAAAGAAGAATTTTTAACCATGCATAACAAACCCTTCCTCCATCACCCCTTATGGTAGCCTCCATACAAAATGAAACCATTTTGCCTTACAACTCCTTTCTAACTGTGTTATCACACTTGCACATTAAAATTTTAATATGATTCACATTAATTGTCGCTGGTGAGAGTCCAAATGTGTAATTTGTGTGTTTGAATCATTTTATATTCAAAATTTGATCTATTTGTTGATAAAAAGGTAGACTTGGCCCGCAAAATTTGATATAAATTGATTTATAACATTAATGCGAAAAATTAATACGATTTTCTCTTTAATTTTTTAATGTGAAAAATATTTATGCTTTAGGTAAATTTAAACTTATTTTTGCAGGCCAAGTCCACTTCTTTATCAATAAATAGAAAAACCCCAAATATTAAGTGACTCAAAGACACAAATAACATATTTGTACGCTTACAAGCGACAATTAATGTGAATCACATTAAAATTTTAATGTGCAAGTGTGATAACGCCGTAAGAGGAGGCAGAAAGCTGTAATTCGACATGGTAACACAGGTTAGGGAAGACCCTTTAACTAAGCATATTTAACTAAGCCTTCTCCCATACTCGCCTGATAGTGTGATACTCTCAATATAAAATGAATTCTTTGTTATTAATGCACTGAATTGCATCTTAGAACAACTTGTGTAGATTATAAATTGAGAAGCAACTACAAAAACTATGAGGATATGTTTCTTACTTTCACATACCAACAGATCTTAACCAGACGAAAAATCAAATATAAACTGTAATTGTAAAGAATCTCAGCTAAAAAGCTTTATTAACTTTTGGAGTAATAATCAACTTTTACCAACTTTTTGCAAAGTATTCTTCTCGGACCAGAATTAATCAAGAAGTTTTACTTTATTTTTCCTTAATACCTAATTTTTAATTTTCTTAATACAAAAGAATTTTGATACATGTTGACAATTGTGGCATTTCGAAATTCTAACAGGAAGTACTTCAGCCGCCACCGATGTTCGAATGCCTTTTCTTTTGGAAAACTCTAGGGTAAAGTGGTACAAGTTGGATAATGGTACAAATTGAACAGGGCTTTTTTTCTTGATAAATTTAGTACTTCATTTTTATTTGTATATTTTTATTGCTTTAGTTTTATAATTCGGTTCCTTGTGCTTAAAAACAAATTTTGTACTGTATTTATCAAGAAAAAAGCCATGTCCAACTTGTAACACTATGTCCAACTTATATCACTTTATCCTATTTGTATACAAAGTCGTTGACATTTGAAAATTTCAAAATCATTTTCGAATTTCCAAAATAAATTTTAGGACACGATGGAAAAATTTAAGAAACACACTACGCAGCTTTTTAAAAGTATTACTCAGTCATGTTGTGGGAAATTACAATTAAAGCCCTATTGCTTTGATTTTCCCAAGAACAAAGCGAAAAAAGATACATCTTAATACCTGAGGAACTTCGAAATTCGAAAAAGAAGTAGTTTGCCCACCTCGCGGACGGAATGAGAAGTAAAAATGTGTTTTCTTTGGCTTTCGAAACCGATCTTTCAATTTCTTAAATTAAAGCAACGAATGATAGAATTCATGTAACATTTTAGCACGTACAACATACCATCCGAGACACTTTTTCAGATTTTTGAAAAATTACATTCACATTAATTTTGTTAGAAATCTCAATTTCGTACAATTCTATCAAAATATTATTCCTCCGAATAGGAGACGTGGAGTACGAATAGTAAAAAAAACTGAGAATTATATTGCTTTCTCTTTGAGTTCGAGCAATAAAAATCCTACATAAATTGAATCGTATATTCTGTAGGAATTATGTACATTGTTCACTTATCTGCCCACCCATTGAAATCTTATTTATTTCTTCTAATGACATTTTCTTATTGCCTGAAATCAAACAATCATTATTTTTGGCTCATGTTGGTAATTATAGGGAAAATACGTGGGGAGTAATCATGTAACTATAGCAATAAAAAAACATCCTCTTTCATCCAATTCTCACTTGTGTAAATTCTTTAATGAGAAAACATAACTTCAAATAACAAAATATGCTCTTTACACGGTCTGGAGGTTGATTTTCTATTCCAAACGAGATGGAAGTAATTTTTTTTACACAACTTTTTTTTTTGGTAAATAGATTTTCATCGTCCGCACATTATTGTGAAGAAAACTAAGACGAATACGTAGATTGGATCACTTATCTTCAATTGATCCCCATGCTGCATTGCTGCTGGATGTTCACCTGAAATTAAATATACTTCAATTAGTAGGAACAATTAATTTTGGTAATTTATCACATCATAGATGTAATGCTGATTTAATTCCCCTATTCCAACCACAAATTTCAAGAAAACCACGCCTAATTGCTAATTTACGAAAATTAAGGGGATAAAGAAAAACTGCGAATAGGAAGTAGCACAATTCCGTAAGAGAATAAGCTTCTTAGCTTCCAAAGATCAAACTTAATACATTTGTCATAGTTTAGTGTTTGTATTAACTAAAAGTTTTATTATTTGAGATTAAAATCAAGGAAGAAATTTATGAGGAATTATAATCCTTAGAATTAGGGGAATGTTCCCATGCTTCATACGATCTCAAGCTTCGCAATGACTAAATTTGTCCTATGTTCCTCAATAAATGTGGCTCATCGCACTGATATTAAAAAAAAGGAAAATTGCTTAGTTTTTAAAATTCGGAATCACACTTATTGAGAAACATAGGAAAAATGTAGTCATTACGAACCTTGGGATCGTACGAAACATGGGCACTTTCTTCTAGTGATGTTCATGAAAAACATTTATGATAAGTAAGTGCAAAAGAAAAAAATATGTATCTCAAAAATTCCTAAAACGTCATGATATTGTTCAAAACATGGCAAGATTATTAAAAAGAAAAATAAACCTGATATAACTATTTAATCTCTATATAATATAAATTTTTGAAACTCAATTAGGATTCTATAAAGGCATTCAAGTGTCAAACTTCTTTGAGCCTCAAGGGAAAAAACTCAATAAACTTCTCAACAATCCAATCTTTAATGAGTCAAACTTCTCCAAGTTTCCTTTAATTTTAAAGTTTGTCACGAAAGCTTTTCAAAGCTATAAAAATACTAGAAAAAATCAGATGAACTTAAATTATAAGGCGTCACTGTCATAAGTTCTTAACTAAAAAATCTTTAACTTTTACACTATTTTTTCTTAAACTTTCTTATAAGGTGTGCCCTCAAGTCTACCGGTTCCTCAATTCGACCGGTAGAGGTATTTATTCAATTTATTTATATTTGCACTAATATTTGGCGTATGATCTAACATTAATAGGTCAATTATTCCATAAATAAATACGAATCAGTGACAATTTTATAGAAATTCGCCATTAAAACATTCAAATATTGACCACCGGTCAAGTCGAGGAACCGGTCGACTCGAGGGCACTTTACCTTAGCCTTAAATGAAAGAGAATTTCTTGAATATAATTAAAACAATTTTTTGTGACCTATTTTAAATAATTAACTTATCAAATTGCATTTCCTATTAACAAACATTATTTTAATATTTTATCCTCGTTTATCTATACGTTTAATCACAACAAATAGAGCTCTGTTCTCATGCCACTTAAAAAAATTATAAATGAAAGATTAAATTATTTTTCTTTCTATATATTTGAACAAATATTTTTTTTTATTCACTGAATTACTTTTTACAATTAAAATTGTAAAATCACTTTCACTAGAAAAAATATATTATAAGCATTTAATTTATTTTATGACTTTTAGTAGTCTAATGTCATTTTACAATTTAGTTAACCCTTTAAGGACGATTGGGTCACCGGTGACCCAAAAATGAAATTTTTCCTACGGTCTTCTAATGTTGCGTTTTGCTTTAAAACAGAGGCGTGCAAGAACCGTTGAAACCGAATAAACGTCAAATGAAACATGTACGTCAATGGTCAAAACGCTACTATAACAAACTTATTTTGACGTTAATTCGGTTTCAACGGTTTCTTGCACACCTCTGCTTTAAAAAGTCAAAAAAAGTGATTTTTTTTACCCTCGATTTTTGGCTCTCTCGTCCTTAAAGTGTTAATGGGTGAACAAATTAGTTTAAATCGGTACCCATAAGCGTAGAAAATTCGCCATTTTGAATCAATAAAGATTAAAGGCATTAAAGGTAAATTACTTTGAAGGGAAAAATTTTGTGAATCGATTTGGATGAATTTGGATTTTTGGAAAGATCTTGACAATTTTTATCTAACTGTATCAGTCTCAATAGGTAATGAATTGGTCAAGTAGGATAAGTGTGCCAAATTTCGGCATAGTTCCATGTAAGCGCCAAAGTCTTAAGTTTGAAATGTAATATTTTTAATACAAATTGAATTTTTTTGTTACTTTTTTATAAGAAGTATTGCTTGGAACTTTGTAGAAAATTCCTCGTCTTTATAAAATCATTCTTAATCTTACTAACTCTATAAACAAGAAGAACATCCTTTTGACAAAATTTTCCTGCCAAATTGACAAAACTTCTTCTTCATCTTCTTCTAAAAGTAGTCCGATTTTTAAAACTGTCGGACTTTTAGCAAATTACCCTAATATACATATTAAATTATTTTAACCAAAATTTGTACTTTAGCCTTTATAAATTTAATTATTATGCCCGACGCACAATAACTTTTGTTTGTAAACATATTTTCAAAATTGTCCATGAGAGTGAGTGAGATGACTAGATCTGAATTTTCATTCACCCTCACTGAAATGTCAAAAATAAATTTACGAAACAAAAATTATTGTGTGATGGACATTATCTTTTAAATTTCACACAAACTCTTTCAAATTCATTTTCAAAATTCATATGAGAAAAGTGCGAGTCATACCTTTTTTTGCTTGTAATAAAAATATTTTTAAGTGGTACAGTAGACTCTCTCTCAATCGGGAATATGGGGCGAAATGTCATTCGGTTTATCGATAGATTTGGGCGTCAAAGCCTTTGTAAATTCCACAAAAAGCGCTCAATTGTAAAGAATCACGATAAAATAGGAAGAACTGCAGCGAATTTGAGCAAATGAGCTTCATAATTAAGCGTGAAAATTGTCAACAAAATTTGACGCCCGATTGAAAAAGAGCCGATTGAGTGAGAGTCTACTGTATTACCTTAGGTATTACTAAATAATTTTAGTGTACAGTTATTATATAATTTTTTTTTAGCAATTTTACGTTTTATTTTATTCAAATGAGAGAAAGAGTGAGGCATATTTACATATGAAAGTGTAAATTGTTAAAAAAATGTGTTTTTTTTTAAGAAAATCCTGGGTCATACATTTACGAATAGCCATTATCCAAGATAAATAGAGTATATCCTAAATGCAGTTGATAAATTATTTAGTGACATAGCCGAAAGAAAATTAAAATGCTGTGCATGAAACTGCCTCAATGCACACTATTTCTCAAAACTTATGATACTACCTTCTTTGGCCACATAACCATGAATAAGTTTTAGGCTACGTTAAGTTGATCCGTCCTCTCATTTTTAAATTGCACTTTTTTCTAAATTTTAAAACTTTCTTTCTATACGAAAGAATATGAGAATTTCTTTATTAAAATATTTTAATTAAAAAAAAAGCTCCGCATCATTCTAGCTTCAAACACTTCAAATTTTCGTCATAAAGATATATGAAATGTTCGTAACTAAAGTGTGTGCGGAGCCCTATGAAAGCACTCCCTATATTTTTTATGCATTATCTGGAGTGCAAAAAATAAAAGGGAAAACGCGCTACCTTCGCACTATTTATGCTTCGCACAAATAATTTTTTTCAATGTGTTATAGATGAATTTGGTCCATTATAATATTATTATTTTAATAAATAGTCCAATACTTCAAATTTTCAGAAAAGAGCTATGAGTTTCTCCATAAGGAACATAGGGAAAAAATTGAATTGTCCGAAGCTTGAGTCGTCCGAAGGTAGCCCGCTTTCCCCTATTGTATTTATTAAATGAAATTTTTTTCTACACTAATCTCCAAAAAAAAGTATTTTTTTTAGTAATTGGGCCATGAAATTCCTTGCGCCCTTAATCGTTAAAGGCAAAAGGACATTTTCACAGCGATCAGACTGAGTTTTGCTACATGGCCATTGCTTTTTTACGCCCTCATTGCTTTTTTACACGTGAAATTGCGGCACTAAACCAATTTTTGCACTAATTTCATATTTCTTACGCCGTATGAGAAAATATTCTTTAAAAAGAAAATGGTATAGGGGAGACCGGGGAGATTTGGGACACTTTTTCATGTTTTGACTTTGAGACACTATTCCAAAAAACCACGATAGTGTATTACAATTTTATGCGGTATATAGGATACCTATGGGTATTGACTTTATAAAAAGTACTCGATAGAACTTGAAAAACAACTGAGTTTTCTTGGAGAAGATAAAACATTTAACTTGACGCTTTGTCCCAAACCTCCCCGATGTGGGGCAGTATGGGACGCAAAAGGTGATGTTTGGGACGCGTTTTTCCTCGCATAATTTGCATTATTGGAGCACGTTAATTAATTTTAAATACCAAATTAAAAATATTTCTGATAGAAATAAAAATGTTTCATCTTTTATTTCATATTTAGAAATTAATATCAATTTTATTTGTGCAGTAGAGTCATTTATTGTCAATCAATTATTTAAAGTATTTTCTTCTTATTTTCCATCTATCTTTGACAACAAACAATTGCATACCACATACAATCTTGTCGAAAATCAACGTCCCATTCATCCCCTTTCAGGTGTCCCAAACATCTCCACGTGTAGTTTTGGTATTTAAAACCTTTATGTAAAAAACAAGAGCGTATAATCTCTGAAACTTTATTAAAAATATGGTCCCAGATTACACTGCTACCTAATGAGATAAAAAAGTTTTGATTATATATCGCTGATATGAAATACAAAGAGGAAAACTGAGACGTCAAAATATACAATTTTTATCAATTTTTAAAAAAAATGTTCATAGAATTAAAACAATAAAACTGAGGATATCCATTCTTTTAGTCAAGATACATCTTAATATTTCCTACGATACAGTAATGGTTAAATCCCATTTATTTAAAAAATTAATTGAAAAAATCGCCTTGTCCCACACTACCCCTGTCCCAAACGTCCCCGCTCTACCCTATCGTAATTTTATTAATTTTCTTCAATATTATTGCTAAAATTCTTTTTCTATCATGATTCTAAATGAAACGAAGAATAATTCTATTGATTTGGAATGCGGAAAAATATATTTCATCAGTCCAAAAACGAGCTTTAAAGTCGCACTCTATAAAAAGCATCGGGATTACCTCTCTTTACTATATTAGTAAAATTTTCCGTTTATAAGTACTTTGAGCGAAGAGCAATAAGCAATTGACCGATCAATTGCTTTTTGCTCTTGATTCGAGGCGTAAAAAAGTAAAAAAGCAATGATCATGTATAAAAGCCCAGTCTGTTCGCTGTGATTGTGGGAAAAAGTGTACACTACTTATAAATGTAAATAAGATTTCCTCGGCTCTCTTCCACAATTTATGTAGCAAACATTTTATATCTGTACACTACTCTTGACTATAGTACTTCTCCTTTTGTTAAATGTTAAAAAGCTTAAGAGACGTGGCTCAGAATAGGGGATTTAATTACACTTTAATGGATTACAAACCGTTGAGAACGTGGACAGTAACGGAGACTGGATTGGCGTTTGACGGTGAACAAGTATACTTCCCAGAATCTGGGTCCTTGGCTCTCTGAATTAGTAGGTAGGATGTCGTAATTTCGCCCTTTTCCGTGATGACGGAAACTCCTCCGCGGGGTGAATCATAGCTGATTTCCTTTGAGATTAAAGACACATAAGTTTAATCAAGAGCTAAGTTATTACCTTATTATTTCAAATGAACAATTGTCTCTCTCAGTGTCCCTCCCATAGCAATAAACTCGAATTAATACTTCCCAAATAGGGCATCAGATATACTAACCAAATTATCGTGTGTCCAATAGATGCCTGGCGGAGGCTCAGGTGAATGTCTAATAATACACGTTAAGTTAATCGTCGATCCTGTATTGATGAACAATTCGGGTCCACCCAGAATGGATGTAATGGGCTCTGCAAATAAATCGTATTATGTTGTCACAAATGCTGGACATATCAATTCAGGAAATTTCATCAATTAAACCGACTTTCTCGCAAATTTGGCAAAGTTATTAAACATTAGAATCTTTACCGACGATTGAGAGTTGCATACAATGTGCAATTGGTGGAGTAGTTGACACTTGACATTCGTAAATGCCTGAATCCCTTTTCTGTGGGTATCTGACCTGCAATAGCACATGAAATTTGCAAAAAGTTACACATGATACCATAAGCAAGGCAAGTGAGCATAACTTTCTGTCTATCATTTGCACAAAGTTTCAGCATAAATAAGTACCTGTAGTGACCAATCTTCCGTCTGTGGATTGTGAACACTCTGAAATCTGAGGTCAGATGTGTAAGTGAACCTTCCAACAGTCAAAAGATGAAGATCTCGATGACGGATCCAGGATACCTAAAAGATTTTATCCGACTTTTATTATTTCCTGGACAATTCGCAGAAAAATAGTATATTAAAAAATTAAATTTGGTCAGTAATGGATCCGGCACACCTTTTAGATCGGGAAAATTCCATGAAATCAAAATTCACATCCCTTTCTTTCTCAGACGTTTTGCATATGTCTGACTTATTCTTTTGCACTCCAAATTTGATTGAACTAAATTCAAATTGTCTGATGTTTAAATGAAGAAGAAGAGTTCGAAAGAGTGAGATAGACATATGCAAAACGTGTGAGAAAGAAAGGAATGTGAATTTCGACTTCATGAAATTTTCCTGATCTAAAAGGTATGCCGGAGCCATAATGACTTAAATCAAAATTGTCAGTGAAATTAAATTTGTTAAGACGTTCAAACGAAAAAGAAGAATGTGAATGGGAAAGGCATATGCAAAACGTTTAAAGAGGAAAGGGATGTGAATTTTAATTTCATGCAATTTTCCTGATATAAAAGGTGTGTCAGAGCCATTAAAATTTAAGATAGTCTCAGGCTAAAATGAAAACCTATCAATTTTCTTTTGATCGAAACTGGAACGATAATTTTATTGCTTTAAATGGTTCCGCCACAACTTTTAGACCAGGAAAATCTCGTGAAATCGAAATTCGCATCATTTTGTTTCTCAAACATTTTGCGTATGTCTATCCCATTCGTTCGAACTACAAATTTGGTTGAGCTAAATTTAATTTGTTATGATCTTTAAAAGAAGAAGAAGAAGACTGTGAAATTTCAACTTCATTCGCTTTGCATTTATCTAACCCTCTCTTTCTCAGTCTTCTTATTTTTTTTTAATAATAGCAAAATTAATTTAGTTCTATCCATTTTCAGTGCCAAAGAACTGGATAAACACAAAACGTTTGAGAAACAAAGAGATGTGAATTTCGATTTCATGAAATTTTTCTGAACTAAAAGGTGTGCCAGATGCATAAATTTCCGAACTGAATACTGATCAAATTTGATTTTTTGTTGACCAAATTTGATTTATTACGCCTCTTGCACACTTTCATGGAATTCATTTCAGGAAAATTCATGAAATCAAAGTTCACATATTGAAATTCCATTTTCTTTCTCATATTTTTCGCATACAGCTGTCAAACTCTTTGGCCCTGAAATTGAATTGAGCTAAATTAAATGTTGCGATGTATAAAAAAAAAGAGCAGCAAGGAATATTGTTGATAATTTTTATTGGAACATCTACTCCCTCTAACCGAAATCTTTGCACGACCATGGTATCAGAACTCTTTCAAGAATAATTTTCCGATATGCAAAATTGACATTCATTGTGATCTTAGTGTTCAAAAACCTCAGTGGAAAGCGATATTTTAAAACGATAATACTTGACTTCCATAGGCCATTCTAATGCCCACATTGCTGTATGATCTTTACCTCAAATAGAGGAACTGCTTGCAATTTAGGACAGTTTGTAATTTTGGACACTTAGAGGGTGAAGTTGGACGCTACAAATAAATTGATTAAAATTATGGAATTTTCTTCCAATATTTAATGAAAAATATATTCTATTTAAATATTTATTCTTTTTATAAGGTTTTAACACTAATTTCGTTGAATTTAGAAAGAAATTTGAATTAAAATTGCTTTGTTGAAACTTCAGTATGAGCAGTTAAGAAATATGAATAGGGAAAATTTCCGATAAATTTCCGGAAAATTGCTACGGTCCATTATAAATAGGGAGAGAACTTGGTAAGTTCTCTTCTTAAAATTAATTACAATGGACATGTTATTAGCAATGGATTAACTGTCCTAAGTTACAAGCGAAATGTCCGAAATTACAAGAAAGTTGTCCAAAATTAGAGTCAAATTTACCGAATCATTTTTAAACGTATTAAAATTAATTTTTAGAAGAAGCAAAGACGATAAACAGATTGTCAAGGTTGCAATTAACATGTATGAAAAGGAAGTAACAATTGTTAGAAAATTAAAAAAAAAATACTTTAATAGAAGAAATAAAAGTTTTATTCTGAAAAACAAGTATATTGTTTTCAAATTTCCCGCGTCACAAAATAGTATACATTCAGGCGTACTCCAAAAATGATTTCATAACTTGACTCCCAAAAGTAGGCAAACATGCATAATTGTATGTGCATAATCTCATTAGGTGCATAATCTCGAAGTGCATAATGCCGGGACTAAGTGTATCCATCAATGTTTTTTCTTCTAAGTAATTTATTTTATTTTTGTATATAGGCCGAACGAATATTTCGTTCATACATTCACATACCTATGACGGGAAAATTCGAAACTTCCAGTTTTTCGAAGTCAAAATTTAACTTTAAAAAGTTTAAAAAATCTGGAGGGCTAACTTCTCAACCGATTTAACCAAATTTAGATTATTTAGGAAAGTTTGAAAATTTCCAAAACAACTACACCGATTCCAATCGGTAATGAATCGGAAAAGTACCCGGAATTGACTTATCTTTCTTTAATATTGCATATTTGTCGGAACTCTTTTTATTGAGGTAGTGGCCAAGCGGTGAGAGATATCAACTTTGGGTTTTCGGTGACCCCTCCCCATGGATATTATCTCGGATGGTCTTTTTGTATTTTTCCCATTAAAAACACTTTTTTGAATGTTAATTCTCGTATTAGAAGTATCCGCTAATCCGTTATAGACCGCCTAGGAGGGCCTCCCCGTATTGTTGTGGGTATTGTTGTACCGGGCGGGACTCGAACTCCAACAACTGTGAGTCATGCCGGGGATCGATCCGCCCAAGAGCCAACGGTCTTGCCTATTGCGCCACCGAGATCCCCGAAAACCCTGATTTTTTTGAATTTTCCAAATACCGATTCTAATGATTTCTGTTATTTTGGAATAAGTTTCGAAGATACACCGGATAAATATTTCGCCCGTATAATCTACGATTTCAATTAATTCCTTCTATCGATTTTTCAATATTCAAGGTATGCCTAAACTTTCCAAATCTTAATTTCAGAATGCTTTTCTGTTAATTAGTTAACCAAATTGGTGAATAATCAGTTTACAGCTGAAAACTTTGCGAAAGATAATTAACAGAGAGCTTTATCTCGTGAGTTTGAATGTTCCTAGAAGCCAGAATACTTTGCCATCTCTTTTACAAGACAATTTAAAGGAAATGAGCTTTATTAGGGAAATATTCTACCAGTTTGAGATTTTACTTAAACAAAAATCTTTTAATTAAATATCTTTAGAAACTATTAAGCACAAGATTAAGCAGTGTTATTAAACTATTTAAAATATTCTTAAGTGTTAATTCTGTCATTTGAAAGTGAAAAGTTCTAACAATATTCCAATGAAACTATTTTCATTTAATACTCCAGAAGCAATTATTTCGATTTTGTATAACAAATTAGAAAGTTTTGTTTTATTTTCCAAAAATTGTTAATCTTGTAGACATTTAATTGCAAAAGTAAAGTTATAAGAAATTTTCTAATTAAAAAATAACACTGCAAATTAATTTTAAGATGCCTTACCGTCCTATTGCCAAGATTGTGGACCCTGCAGTTCAAATAGGCAGTTTTTCCAACTAAAGCAGTTACATTCTTCGAAGCTGATGTATCGAAATAGGGTCCTCGATTTATCACCGGAGTCCCTATCAGTTTTGGTGATTCTTGATGTGCCTGATGATCCATTTCTACTAGCTCGTATTCATTTTCCAAGTCAATGTTCTGAATGTGAGTGTCTTTGATTTGAATACCATTTGTGGAAATGGCAGCTGCTTTTCCTACACAGCAAAATTGACAGAAAATATTTCTCAAACATTTTATCAAACAAAAGGACACTCACTCGAGGCACTTTTAATTAATCTTACTAACCGCTCTGAATACACAAAAGCAGAAATCCCAAAGAAAAATACGTCGATGTCCAATTCTTTGCTATCTCCATACTAAAATTACATTGTTGAAAATATTCCACATTATTAAAATTATTTTATTAATCTCCATTGATTTAGGTTATATTAATTAATTTTGTATTTATAAAGAGGATTATCCATTCAATTGAGATGGAATTCCATGAAATAGCTTTTATAAATGTAGATCAATTGGTTTAACATTAATGTTCTTTTTACAATACACAAAAAACATTGATAGTAATTTTGAAAAATTTATCTTTTGAAATTCTTTAAAAGAAATATTCGAAATTTCTGTCTAGCATATTAGGATTCAATTAGACTTATGCTCTAGGCATGCTTACAACTTAAGCCGAGTCACTGCTTAATGTGATTATAATCAAAATGATGATTAGATTACATTGCCATCAGTTTCTGCCCAAGCTGTCTCTCGGTTTAAGCAGAGAAACGACTTAGTAGCAGCCTAATCAGAATATAGTAGAATCATTATTTTGATTATAATACCATTAAACAGTCTAAAGGCTTTATTCGGAAGTGTGTTTAGGGCATTATACCGGCTTCAAACTAGAGGTTTGGCCCAGTTCCCAAAGGCCTCAAAAATCTTAATAACAAACAATTTTGTTGTTTTTTTTTTCAAAATCTAATGTCTAATTTTCTCTGAATACTCAATCCAAATCATCAATTTCTTCAAAAATCTTGCATGATAAGTAATTAGAGGATTTAAGCCATATGGCTAAGCCCCAGGTCTGAATCCCGTATTAGACTGATTCTCGAAAATATTTATCATGTAAACTTTTGCAATAAAGATGAGGTAAATGATAGAGTCCCGGTAAAAATCCCAACTTTGAGTGGCCTTCAAAGTTGAAGCCAATTTCTTACTTTCAAATACAAATGCGTATGGGAATTTTTCTGCACTCGTGATCGTTATGCTAAATATTTAAAAAGTGAGAAGTTTTTCCGTATTATAAGATACCTTTCCGTATGGAGGGATAAATATACTAAATTTTTGTTCAAATAAATGTTTTCCTTGGAGCACTGTGAGATGAGTCCGAGATCAATTTAGGAATTGGCTTCAAATAGCTCCATATAAAAAGGCCAACTTGCCAGGCGCTTGGACCCAAAAAATCCCGAATGGCGCGCTCACTGGAGGCAAAGGGAAATTTTCTGTGGCTTGGGAAATTATTCCACACATTATGCTCCATATAATTTCATCCCTTTCAGGATTTTAAACATTCGGGATTTTGGTTTTCAGGATTATTGCGTTCGGGATTTTGTCTGTCTCCGAAATGATACAAAGGACCTCTAATCGATAATATGAGAGTGTTTTTTTTTAATTTTATTTGATAGACTTAAAATAATTAAATATCATGACTTACATAAAAATAAAAAACAAAACAAATATTGTCTTCTAATTAATTTCTACCACATTCACTTTGGAACAATTGATACGCACAGCGTGATGGTCAAATGCTCACTGATGGGGTATTTCGTTACATCTTATCATTGACCCCCCAATCAACTGTGTCAGCCCAATCTCTATTGGTATCAGAATTGAGTCCGATCCTCTCAATGAATTTTTCAGCTAACTTTTGGCAAACATACTTGTAACTTTAGTGGAAAACTTTGTGAAATGAATAAATAAGTAAAATAAAAGTTTTCGCGAACTTAAAAAAAAAAGAATAGACCAAGATTGATAAAATTTTTGGTAGGGAAGTCTTTCAGGTTTCGCACACATTCTGGCTTTGAATACTTTATATTTTTCCCATATTTCTTTAATGAATCTGACTTATCTTTTGCATATTTAAATAATTAATCTTAAGTCACATATTTCCTGAAAAATTTAGGTCAGATTCATTAAAAGAAAAGCCAGCATATGCGATTAGGATATGAGAAAAGCAGTTTATACGAAAGTATTATTCCACATTTCTGCATAAAAAAATTAATTCTAGCTTAATTTTAAATCTAAAATAACGTTAATCTGTGGTACAACTGAGGCTACATTCTTTGTTCCAACATTCAGCTGTGAAATTTGAACTTTTTTATGAGTAAATATCTCTTTTTTCGATATTGAAAAAAAAATAAGATCAACGATTCAACATTAAATTTAGCGTGGAAAAATAGAATTAAACAATCCATCGCACTTGAAATAGGAACAATGGTATTTAGGGAGTCTATTTGAAACAAAAAGAATTTTTATAAGTAGCACAGGCTCTTTTCAAAAGGCCTATTAACATGTTAATGAGTATATACTCCCTGGACGTCGAAAACTGATGAAAATGTCGAAGCAGTAAAGATATTTTTTACGGAAAATTTGGAATCACTATTAAAGAAATATTTGAGCTTATCGGAATATCAGCTCTTTCATTCCATTGCAATTCTTTCTGGATATTTTGGACATGAAACATTCGGTAGAGGCTCGAAAAGCTCCTCCATACATCCCTGTTCGTTTGTGATTTTTCAGCCAAAAACAAAGCCTTAATCATACCTCGGCTATCGTTTTTAATTGAATTGATCCAGACAGACTATTTCCTATTCCTATAGAACTAAAAAGCTCCATGAAGAGATGGCGTTTTGGCACAATTAAGGAGATAAAACCCCATCGCCGGAAGAGCTCGAAATCATATCAAAAAGCGCATATCTCTGACAGAAATTACTTTGAAGGGAACAAAATAGATTTTGTTGAATAAATATTTTTCGAGAAAAATAAAAATTCATCTTTTGTAATACAACTCGTATTTTATTCTTAAACCAATACCGTAGATAATTGTGATAATCTTTACAATCTCAGTTTAAGGTTGTTTTGAAAAGAATGTTTATTTTCGGATAAAATATTGGCTTATTCGCATGCTATAAAAAGGAGAATTTTCTTTCAAAAATCTTTTGTGTTCCACTAGAAGTGAATTTAATTCCAAAGAGAATAAGCTTTTATTTTTATTCAGGCAATAAGCTTTTATAGCTATCATTCCCGTGAATTTGATAAAATTGTAAAACGCGCTTTAAAATTTTGGATGTATTCCTTTCGGTATCTTCGAAAATACTTCGAATTGACTTCTGAAATTTTTATGGCATATTTCTAGAAAGTGTATGCATTGAATTTACCAATGATAAATATATCAATTTTTTAACCCTGTAATTCAAGAAACCCCCTTAAGGCAGGTGTTACGTGAGTCAAAAAGCCTGGAAAATAGCATATTTTTTCTATTTTTTTCGTAATAAATTTTTATTTTAATTCAAGATGAAAAATATATCAATATAACATTTAAGCTTTTCTTATTTCTTAAATTTTTATTTCAACATCTTAAAAATTCATCTGTTTGGAACCTAATTTTCGAAATCGATCTTTTGAAAAAACATAGGGGAAAGTACTCTCCTTTCGAACGTTCATGCCTTCGAATAACGTGAATTTCTTTTACTTTTCCTACGACCCTTTCACATAATTACTATATAATTATCAATAATTGATTATAAGCCAAATAATATTTTATAAAAATGTGTAAATCTCTTAGGAAAAATGACAGAAAATTCATATTATTCGAAGGCATGAACGTTCGAATAGAGTGTACTTTCCCCTATTTTTCCGTGGACAAGATTTCTCAAAGTATATATCCATCTGAAAAATCAAAGACTAAATATTACCTGTTAGCTGATAAGTTAAACTCGTACTTACGCAACGTAAGACTTTTTCAAAATCGGGTCCCAACGTCTCAATTTTTGAAATTTTGAAATAAAAATTTCAGAAAATATAGTTAAAATGTTGGACTTTTTATATGCTTAAGAGCTTGAATTATTTTTTTTTAATTTGGCGAAAAAAGATGTAAGAGAGTCTGGGGCAAAAAATCACAAATCGAAAATTTCAAAATTCAATATCTTCCAAGATAAATAAGATAGCGGCTTAAAATTTTTACCATAGATAGCCTCCATAGCCCTTCTTTAATGCAGTAAGTTTCTTATAATTCGAATAAGGAATTTAGAAAATAAAAAAATATCGAAATTTTTAGCCCTATTTTTGAAATATTTTCCGTGCAGAAGATATCAAATTAGCTACTTATTTTAAATTTGATGCACTGCTGAATATTTCCCAAATTATCTTGATATTCTTTGAACGAATCCGCTATCTATTTTAGAATTTCTCAAAAGTTCTTTTCTCCAGGCATCCTTTTATTAAAAACGACCACTTGGGGTAAAAAGTAACAAAAGCTATAAAGCAAAAACTAAGAGAAACTGAAGTTATTTCTGATGTCCCATGGTGAAAGAAACGTCAATGTCATGTGTCGCCTCTTGTTACTTGCATTGGTCAAACGATTTGCAGTCTTTTGTGTGTTTTGTGTGAAAACGGTATTTTACAAAGATGTAGAGGAATAAATTTCCTATGAAAATATATAATCTAGGTATTTTATTTAAATTTACAGAACCCTGTAATAAAGCTAATTAAAATGTGATAGTATCTCATGCCTGGTACTATTTGCTCCAGCATTTTTGAGAATGGTCACAAATTACCTTTTAGAAAACGGCTCGATAAACGTATTTCCTTATAAAATAGAACAAAGTGACTTTCATAGAGTTGTAGAGCGGTTAATTTCCTATAAAACTGCGCTAATTTGAAATTTAGGAGGTGCTCGCGTAGCTTGTTTAAAAATATAATATCTGTTTTGTGACTTTTTGCCCCAGTCTCCCCTAAAGAAAATATGCTGTATTTTTAGTCTGCTAGACCCACGTAACCCCTTAATTGATTAAAAAATTAAATAATGTAAAACTTACCATATGGTAATTTACATTGACTACAATAATTTTCATACACTACAACGTTAAGGTTATTCCTAATTCTGAAAATGTGACGATTGAGTGCCTAAATAAAAAAAAAATAAAAAACAAAAAATAATTCACTGACTCTATTTTGTTACTTAGTAATCTTCAAATAGTTACATTTATGTTTGAAAATTATATAAAATTCAATTATACAATAACTTTAAAAACAAACACATTCCAAATTAATTGTCGCAAATATTGAAAAATATTTTTTTCATTTACAAAATATTTCTAAATAATAGAGAGTAATTAATTACACCCTGGCATTAATGCTAGATTGTTTTGTATTGAACTGTCAAAACACCGAAAATTGATTTTATTTAAAAGGTATTTTGAAAATACTGATTTTATGTTTGATGTGTGCTTAATAAAATATATGATCCGATATTTAAGCACTAAAAGCAAATTTTCCATCAATTATTTCATATGAATAAATTTTCATGAAATTTTATTATGTAATTCAAATAAAACAAAGCACAATATTTTGTCTAAATTTCCGCTTAAACGAGCATTATATATTATCCTCGGATTGATATAATCCAAAGCTTTGTACAGTAGCTATACACTTTAAAAACTTTAAATTGAAACACATTTTATCCAAATTGAGACGATTATCGTTTCAAAGCAAAGTTTTGTAGCATCAAGTTTCACTTTGATAAACTTGCACATAAACTAGAACTCGTCCGAAAATCTTCACCATGTACAAGTGCATAAAATTTTCCACAATTTTCCATCACTTTCACAAAACAAATCCCACAAAGGATTAAGAAGTATAAAGTTAAGTGAATTAACATTTTATTTATAATAATGTTCTTTTGTATAAGGTGGATAGTATTCTGGACTGTACTTATATTTACTTTAATTTTTTGGAAGTAAAAAAATCAAAAAATATCTTAGAATATTTTAAGGCTCAATTCAAAGTGAATTTGTGATCAAAATTAAATTTTTCACTGACTAAAAATATTTTATATCAATTGCATTTGATGTTTCAATTTTGAAATCAATTAAATAAAAAGCATAACACGATGAATGAATATTTTACATTAAAAATACAATAAAAATTAATAATTAATTTGATTGTCAAATAAATTTTCTGTTTATTTCCTTTAATCTCTTTTCAATTAATTTTCTTTTGCAGAGAGAAATAAATTCCAAATATATTGTGTATTATTTATTTAATTTAAAGAGATTCCTAGTCAATTCCTTTTTAATTTACAAACCGAAATGGAATATTTTACCAAATAACCAACCAAGAATGTTTATGCAAAAATTATTCATTGCACATTTTAATAATTTTATTAATCATCCAGAAATATTTTACACATTTTCTTTTCTAGCATAAAAATTTAATGCAATTTAAATTCATAATTAATTAAATGCCAGAAAAATAAGTTCTTTTTTTTCAATTTTGCGTAATGAAAGCTATTTTTGATGAGAGGCAAAATTACAAAAAAAAATGCACGCTCTTTATTTAATTTAAGGGGTTACGTTGGTCACGAAGATTAAAAAAATCAGGACGTTTTCTTTAAATAATTTACTGCTCGAACTCAAAGAGAAAACAGTTATAGGGTGGAATCTACACTTATGGATGTTATATACACTTATGAACAACGCAAAAATTTTAAGTTATTACACTAAACAGATTTCGAAAAATCAAAAAAGTGTTAATTACATCATAAACTAATAATTTTATAACTTTTCGAAATCTGTTTTACGTAAAAACTCAAGATTTTTTGACGCTGTCTATAAGTGTATAGCATCCATTAGTGTAGACTTCACCCTATAACTCAGTTTTTTCAACTTGTGACACGGCTAGAGAAACGGTAAGAGATATCAACTTCCGGTCTTCGATGACCCCCGCCCCCCATAAGACAACATTATCTAGGACAGTCTCTTTTTCAACATAATGAAATTTCTTTAATATGAGCTCTAAAGCTTATAAAAATTCAACATTATAAACTATATTTTCTGAAATGTTTATTTAAAAATTTTAAAAATTCAACTTTGGGATCAGTTTTTCGAAAACATTTTTGAAAAAGATAATTTACTTTTCGGTAAGCACGATAATTCAGAGTAAATTCAGCAGATATCAAAAAAACCAAATTTTTCTCATCATCATATGAGATAAGCTCATTGGGGAAAGTGCCCATGCATCGTAAAGTAAAGTACCCTTACTCGACCGGTTCCTGGACTCGACCAGTGGGTCAAAGTTTTGAGTATTGATGGTCAATTTCTATGAAATTGTCACTGATTCGTATTATTTGTTATTAGGGGAGACCGGGGTAGAATTAGCCACCAAATAAAATTTTTCATTGTGTATAATTTGTACAAAAAATATTTGTATCAGGCTAATAAATATTTCAATGAATAATAAGGGGAGTATGTATTTAGATTAATGCCCTAGACACACTTACGACTAAAGTCCAGAGACGACCAAGCTAGTTCATAGCCAAGTCAGTTCGTACAGTTTGATCTCGAATTAGTTAATTTTTAGTGTTATCCATGAAGTGTACAAAAAGACTAAGTTAAATTAGGATAAGTGTGCCAAATTTCGGCATAGTTGCATGCAAGCGTCAAAGTCTCAAGTTTGAAATGTAATATTTTAAATACAAATTGATTTTTTTATTCTTTCTTCTGAAAGAGTATTGCTGGGAAACTTGTAAAGAGTTTACCGTCTTTATTTACTCTAAAATCATTCTTAATACATTTTAAAATGAATAAAAATATAGACATAGCTTTGGTGCCCTATTTCGGCCACCTTCATTCTCATAGTTCCTTGCCCTTCGGGAATTCTTCCAATGCCTTTTTCACGTCATCTCGTTTGTCGAAGCTACATTTTTTGTTATTCTCTTTCATTGTATAATCTCTAGAGTACGTAAAATCTAAAGCTTCATGGAAATTCGAGGAACAAAAAAGGTGGCCGAAATTGCAAGCTGGCCGGAATTAGGCACACTTACCCTAATTACTTTATAGTTTTCTGTTTTTTTTTTTAATTTTGAGAAAAAAATGGATGGTTGAGTAGAGAAAACTTGACATTTTTGAAAGATTTTAATTTTTTTGTAATTTTAAATTATATTATGGCTAAATGAAGTTCAGAATTAGATAAGTAAAGATCTATTCTATAGTTTTAGGTAAAAATCATATCAAAAAGTACATTATTATAATTGTTTTTTCATAAGTTTTTCGCAAAATCTATCCTTAAGTGGTCGACATAGGGTACCTTTACCTTTACCTTATAAAGTTTTTCCATTAATCTGCTTTATTCGTCTAAGACAAGTGTTCGAATATCGTATTCCAAATTGTACAGAGTATGGTGTCAATAAGTCCTGACACGAGTTCTTAAAGTGTTAATAGGTGTTCCTTTCACCCTACTTTTATAAGCCTAACTGTGTTATCACAAGTGACTAAAAGACACAAATAACATATTTGGACGCTCACAAGCGACAATTAATGTGAATCACATTAAAATTTTAATGTGCAAGTGTGATAACGCCGTAACTAAGATGTAAGGAAAATATGCTGGTTTTTTAGTCTGCATGACCGACATAACCCCTTAAAGGTAATGCAAATAATTTTTTTTTAATTTTTTACTGAGAAAAAAATTATACCCAATTAGGGTAAAGTGGTACAAGTTGGACAGTGGTACAAGTTGGACAATGGTACAATTTGGACAGGGCTTTCTGTCTTGATAAATTTAGTACTTCATTTTTATTTGTATATTTTTAATGCTTTAGTTTTATAATTTGGTTCCTTGTGTTAAAAAACAAATTTTGTACTGTATTTATCAAGAAAAAAAGCCATGTCCAACTTGTATCAGCGAATTGTCCAAATTGTAACACTAATTCCAAATTATATCACTTTATCCTAATGCTTTTTATATATTACTTATGATATCAAACAGTAGTAACTTGATAAATCTACCGATGGAATCAAATGCCGTCTATTTAATTTTTGATTAAAAAATAAACGTAATAAAAATTAAATTTGATAGCAATATCACAAAAAATTACTTTTCACTAATTTTTTTCAATGAAATATTATATATTATAAATAAATTAAAAGAAGTTTCAGATATATATATATTTTTTAATTTTTTTACTGATTCAGTTAGAAGATTAATTGTAGTAAATCAAATAATAAACTCACTAAATACGTTTAATGCTTACACTTGTATCCTTAAGAAAAACTACATAGATTTTTTTCTTTATCTTAAAACATTAATTATTCTTTAAAATTGTTTTTCAAATTCTCAAAGTGTTTTTCGTCCAATAAACTAATTAAATAAACTTTTTTTTGTTTTCAAAAAAATTCTGAAGAAATAAATTAGACACAAATATTAGCAAATTTATTTTTTCTCAATGAAAAATAAATTCGATGAAGAGCTATTTCATGAAGTTTCCACTGCAACCGTCCTCCGAATAAAATGATATGAAAATATTTTGCATAAAATAATTTTAAGAGATAAATTGCTGAGCTATAATGTTGAAATCCAAATAATAAATTCAACAATTTATCTCTTATCATTCCATCTTAAGCTTATATTCCAAAAATAAATTGTATCCATTTATTCACGAGCAAAAAACCCAAAAAACAGAACAAAAAAAAATCTCACTCACTTCTCTATCTTTTGTTCTCACATATCTTATATGGTATTATTGCAAACATTGCGGCTCCACAAAGCCTTATAGATCTTGTTCTCCCCCAATTTTCCCAATTTGATATCAACTTCACTGGAATTGCCAACAACTGAGTAATTTATTGGATGATGTGGAAATGACATTTCGTTGCTTTCCATCGTCTTTGCACCATCTCACAAATTCCACAACTATCCATTTGGTTCCCAAATATTCAAAGTCACTATCTGGAATAACTCAATTGCTTGTTCTATCGGAAAGATTTACCACTCGGTTTCATGATTGTGAAGCTACTGCCGACAATAATACAAAGTGGGAAATATTTGGGTGAAAATGCGAATCTAATGGGGTTTGTGGAGGGAAATTCCATTAGGATTCTGCGCATTGCGAATCGGTTCAAGTCCCCTTCGAGTAGGACTGGAAGGTCCTCCTGAATCCTCTGAGAGTGGTCGAAAAGGAAATCTCAGCGACTTTTTCTCACGGACCCAAATACCGAACTCTCAAAGGGGTAATTTTCTGGTCGAATGGACAACTGTTCGATTTTTTGCGTACTATTGAAAGAAATTTGAATACGATTCCTTAAGAACATCACTAAAAGAAATACAAATAAAAATATTCCCTCCCAACGGCGTTATCAGACTTGCACATTAAAATTTTAATGTGATTCACATTAATTGTCGCTTGTGAGCGTCCAAATATGTTATTTGTGTCTTTGAGTCACTTAATATTTGGGGTTTTTCTATTTATTGATAAAGAAGTGGACTTGGCCTGCAAAAATAAGTTTAAATTTACCTAAAGCATAAATATTTTTCACATTAAAAAATTAAAGAGAAAATCGCATTAATTTTTCGCATTAATGCTATAAATCAATTTATATCAAATTTTGCAGGCCATTTTATCAACAAATAGATCAAAATTTAAATATAAAATGATTCAAACACACAAATTACACAATTGGACTCTCACCAACAACAATTAATGTGAATCATATTAAAATTTTAATGTGTAAGTGTAATAACACAGTTATGGCCTCTACACATTGGGAGCAATTTTTGTCAAAAATTGCTTTTTTGAAGAAAATTCCCTGTAGCGTTGTAAGGCCTCTACACATTGGGAGCAATTTTCGCCAAAAATCGCTTTTTTGAAGGAAATTACTTGCAGTGCTGTACGGGAAAACGTCAAAATTTTGTCAAAAATGCAATTTTTGACGAAAATTGCTCGCAATGTGTAGACGCCTTTAAGGTGTCTACACATTATAAGAAATTTCTATCAAAAATGAGCTTCAAGAAGTGTTCTTCAAGAAAATTGCCTACACATTGGTGAGAATTTTTGACAAAAAGATGGATTTTTGAAGAAAATTTGTCTAATGTGTAGACAAATTTCTTCAAAAATCATATCCAATTCAAGGTAATTTCCATCAAGAATTTTTGAAAGAAATTACCGGCTACACATTGGAATAAAATTCATCAAAGTCATTCTTGACAGAATTCTTGACGGAAACCATCACGATTCAAGATTGTTTTTCACGAAAATTTGTTATTTTCTGCTGGAAAAAGTGAGAAAAACGTTTGGTGAAGTTCCTTGGGATAGTATTTAGTGAATTTCTGAAGAAAATCTTCTAAATATGCAAGGGAATAGTGTTTTTCTGGAGATGTCATTCCTGGTGGAATCCAACCCAGCTTTTGAAGGAACATTTCCTGTGATTTTTCTCCAGAAATTGCCGGAAGTTAATCCATCTGTGTATTCTTGAGGTGTTCCACAGTACAGTGGCCTCGTACTCCATGGATTGCTAGATGGATGGAAAGGAGAAAATTTACGGGCACTTTCCAATCTCTATATGCCTTGGTTACCAATTAAAACAAGAGCTAACCAGAGCCACCGAGGAAATCTCAATGCAAACGAGAGCTGTCCGGAGCTACAAGAAGCCATTACTTGAACCCCCAGAAGAACATCAGAATGATCTTTTATATCATTCACTTTCTCAACCACTAGGAACTATGTGGGATTGCTCCCTTTCGAGAACACCAGAACTGGATAGCCACAGGCCCTCGATTCCTCCGTGGGACTCCCAGTTTGAGTAGTAGTGCATGAAAAGGTGGTGAGAAATAAAAAATAATCTAAAGTAAAATCCTTAAAAAAAAATTTTTATTGAATCTTTTTTCTTTTTACAATGAGATTATCCCGAAAAAAAAAACAACTTTTTCTCCACAGCAAACTGCGAATATCACACAATTTGTAGATGAAAATAAAAATAATGTTTTGAGGTTATGGTCCCGTATTCCGAAAACAAAAATCGACCGTCAGTCGTCCAGTGTGAAGTTGGTCAAATATCATTCATAATTTCCCACCGTGTTTTGTGATCTTGTGTGTCGAAGGGCGGGAAGACGAAAATTAATTATTTTGAGCGCTTTTGTTGTAAACTTGGAAGAAATGATGGAGGAAATACCTCGAAAAAGAAGAAAGTGGTGCAATTTCTGGAGGAAAATCACAGGAAATGTTCCTTCAAAGGCTGGGTTGGATTCCACCAAGAACGACAACTCCAGAAAAACACTATTCCCTTGCATATTTAGAAGATTTTCTTCAGAAATTCACTAAATACTATCCCAAGGAACTTCACCAAACGCTTTTCTAACTTTTTCCAGCAGTGAAACAACAAATTTTCGTGAAAAACAGTCAGAAGAGCAAGAGACTTGTAAATGATGGCAAACTGTCAAAAAATTTTTGATGGAAAATAAAAAAACCCAGTGTGGAGGCATTTTTCTTCAAAAATTCCTTCAAAAATATGAATTTTTCTTTAAAAAATTCTTGAAATAATTCTTGATGAAATCAGCTCCAATGTGTAGACACCTTTAGTCAGAAAAGGATGTAAAATTGATAAAAAAAAATTACTCGGCTTCATATAAGAATATTCCTCTTTTCTAGAATATCCCAATATTTTTAAAAAATTTAACAATTTATGAAAATAGTTTCAATTACCAAATTACCAGTTAATGGAAATGGGACACCTTTGAACTTAGGGCATCTTAAAATTAAGCCTTATCATGATATCATTTTGTTTCACAAACAAATTGAGAAACTAAATTATATTTTGATATGGCTCAATTTTAATTAAAAAGAAGAGAAAAATCCCAATTTCAAAGCTGCTCCAAATTTAAACATCCCCCCTTTCGCTAGTGTTTTCTAATAGCTAAATTGCATAGACGCCTAGAGCAAGAAATAATGATAAGAGTTGTTTGGATTCCTTTACCTTTCACAGTTCTTTTATCTTTAGCAAAAGAGACGAAAAGCCAAGACACATTGAATTCCTTATAAAAGAATTTTCTCGTAGTAAGGCAATTTGATGTTCTGACTAAAGCAAAGATTCAATAAAACTGCTACCAAATACGTTATTTTTTGAAAAAGGAAACTGATAGGAAAGTGTATCTGAGAGGCTATTCATTGAGGAAAACCAGTCACTTTATACTGGTTTCTAAAGACAAAAACTATAGCAAAATTTTAGGCGATTATAATACAATACTTACCATGGTTTTGAGCATTTTTAATCCTCTACAGACCTAAAGCGGTCTTTAGACTAGAGGTTCAGCCTAGTTTCCGAATATCCTCCAAATCCTAAATAGGGAGCAATTTTATTCCTTTTTGAGATCCTAATAGGTTAATTATCTTTGATAATCAAAGCCTAAGTTAATTTTTTTCAAAAAATCGTAGGCATTCAATGGGTCAAATGTCCCAATTGTCCCGGGTTCGAATCCCCTTTAGGTCACCAGGAATTTTTCTGGCGTTAAAGGTATTCGGATTGCATTCAGTGAGCTTCACTGCACTTGATTCCACGGGCATGGGACTGACAACCTCATCCCGTACAAGAAAATATAACAATGTGTGTGTAGATCTAGAAAAAACCGTTGCGGGAAGGCCTTGTTTCTTCATGAAATGTTCATGGAATCCCTACCCTGTAGGGGAATTCTGTAATTTTCGTAGCATTGTCACGCGTGAGTTCGAAACCTGACAATGCCAATCAAGCTTTTTTGTTATACCATATGAGTTCGAAAATGCAATTCATTGATTTTTAATTAAAATCGCTTTACTTGATGATCTTGTGAAAATACAGTACGTCTTGGTTGATTTATTTAACAAAATTCATTGTCATTTGAATTGCCAGAAATCTCAAATATGTGACTTCTGATAATGTCACGTGAGCTGAAATGGCAATGTCACTGCTACAGAATCGCATTTTCGAAAAAGCTTTCCTAAGATTCGAACCCAATTTGTCATATGGCATTGCCAGAGCGTTACAGAATTCCCCTCTTGGTCATATTTTTAGCATATGACTGTTATAAAGTGCTTTCCTTATTGTATTGGTTCGTGTAACGACTGTTTTCCCCGGTTCTTGTCGCTTTCTAGTCTTAATATGTAGAAAAAGAGGATGTCTTTCTCCTGAACATTTTTTCTGCACGTGACTGTTTTCAAACCTTTCTGCAATATCGACTTTTCTTTGCGTTAGTTCCTGTCATGACTATTCGTTTGCTTTGGACCACGACGAAGACTGGGGAAAACAGTCGAGCCCGGAACCAAAACAAAGAAAAGTCGATAATGCAGAAGCATTTGAAAACAGTCATGTGCAGAAAAAAATGTTCAGGGAAAAGACTTCCTCTTTCATTTTTCATTGGATTACCACCATTATTGTGAAGAGAAATTAAAAGTCTAATAAGAAGCGGCGAGACTCTAGCGACATACGCTCAACGGTCATTTAATTCAAATTACTTTCATGAAATGCATTAAATCGCACTCAGAATTAGATAGAGAATTTCGTGGACTTTGACAATCCGTTTTTATCTCAATTAATTTGTATTGAAGATTTTCCAAAAGTTTAGATTTTCTAAACTTGTGTTTCTTGTATATGTGACGTTCTCAAGATTTCCTCAAAAGGTTAATAAGTTTTTTTTACATACACACTGCGCACAACACAGACAATGATGATAAGATGATAATTAGGCACTAGAAAACAATTTCTTTGCTTTTTTCCAAGTTGTAATCCTTCTGGAGCTTAAACGGTAAAAGATATCAATGTCTGATCTTCGATGACCCCCATAAAAGAACCGATATTATCTCCAAATTCTTTTTCATTTTCCCCTCACCCTCTCCAATACTGTTTCTTTTGGTTTATTTCGAAAACTACACTATATAAGTATTTTATTTTCGGATATACTTTATAAGTGGTCTAAGCGAACATTTCGTCCAAACATACCTATCACCGGAAAATTCGCCATTTTGAATTATTGAAGTTCAACTTTTGAGGGTTAATTTTTTTAACCGTTTTGGTTAAATTCGGATTTTTTCGAGAGATATTGACGTTTCTTCTCCTGCTTTATAATTCCCAATCGGTAATAATTTGGTCAAGTAATCGTAATTGATTTATGTTTCTCGACTACCCTTTTCATTTGTGCATAGGCATGTTACTAGTGTCACAAACATTCTAACATGCACACATCTTAAGCAATTTTCTAGTTCGGAATTGATTGAATAAACCTTTATACAACCAAAAATCATGCGAAAAGTTAATTCATGGATGGTTCTAGCCAGGGGCATGACATTTCCCATGTTTCCCAAATGTTTCTGGTGTGCCGAAAAAACTTTTAAGTTTATTAGATGTTTTCTGTCATTGTAGAATGAATTAGCAAATAATACTAATACAAAATAAAAGCCAATTTAATAACGAAGAGGCAACCGAAAACCCCAAATTGGCAACCTAAGTAGTTTTGGAGATATCTTGTTAAATGTGTACGAAAACAGGCAAAAATTTGCACTAAAATCGGGCGCATTTTTCAGAGCTAATGTCACTCCCCTGGTTCTAGCTCCTTAATAGGAAATTTACGATGAGAAAAAACTACTCAGTTTTAAAAGATCTTAGCAATGAGCCTCCAAATTGGGTATTCAGACTCCTACAAGAAACAAAAAAGATAAGAATAGAAACAAGAAATTTAAATGTAATTTCAAATATTAGTAAATTAATACTCTTGGTGCAATTTATGTAAAAGGAGCTCATTGATGAACTGCTTATAGAGCCACTAAAAGATGCTTCAGTGGCGTTAAATGGGAGCATTGAGTGTTAATTGAACTGTAAGAATATCTATCCCGAAGGCATAGAATTAGTATTATCGCATCAGAATTACTCCATCGCATAACGCAATCGTTCATTATGAAAATCCATCATACCAAATATTCATATTCAAAATAATGTACTAATCAAATTTCCTCAATTCGTCTGAATGAAAACAACTTTAACGTATTTCTTCCAGCCATAACTTTTATTTCTTAGTAATCAAGGAGAAGGAACAACGTCAAATCAATGGCTCAGAGACACACACACACATTACAAAAGAGATGGGCAGGAAATAGTCAGGATGATTTGATGTGAAATGCTTTTTAAATGTCCATCTCCAAGTCAGCATCGTATCGTTTTCCCCATCCTGATGACAGTCGATTCCAGTTATTGGTGGACCTCTTGCCCCACAATCCCTTGAGATTATTCCATCCTGGCTCACGTTTGCCCCAGGCGCTTCGAAATTTATTCCAGTCACCTGATCCTGCATTCACCCTCTTGCCCCAAGCCCCATTTATCGCTTTCCATGTCCGTTTTTGCCCGACCAGGGGCATTTGCTGCCCACCAGCAATAGCCTCCAGTCGAGCATCGTCAACATCGTCGAAATCGTCCGGCCAGCGTTTGCCCCAGGACGCCTGGAGATTGTTCCACGAGGAGCGCTTGGAGTCTCCGGCATCCTCATCGGGGATTTCTAAAGTGTTCGTGGCCATCCATAGTCCCCACAGGAACACCAAAGTCAATCCCACGCCACGATTCATCGGCAAAATCTGCAAGAAAAGTTATTTGTGGTTAGTTCGGTTTTAAGGAAAGCTAAGCAAAGCTGGGACGCTTTGGCATGTTTTTTTTTTTAAATATTATTTCCCTATTTAGGGTAAGTGTGCCAAATTCCGGCCAGCTTGTAATTTCGGCCACATTTTTTGTTCCTCGAATTTCATTGAATTTTTAGTTTTTGCATACTCTAGAAATAATACAACGAAAAAAATAACAAAAAATGTCGCTTCGACGAACAAGATGATCTAAAAAAGTCATTAGAAGAATTCCAGAAAGGCAAGGAACTGTGAAAATGAAGGTGGCCGAAATAGGCCACAAATGTAATGTGTACATTTTTATGCATTTTAGAATGTATTAAGAGTGAATTTAGAAATAATAAAGACTATAGACTACCTACAAGGTTCCAAGGAACACTACTTATAAAAACAGTAACAAATAAATTCAATTTGTATTAAAAATATTACATTTCAAACATAAGACTTTGACGATTGCATGCAACTATGCCGAAATTTGGTACACTTACCCTAAATTATTAATATTATTATTAAAGCTAGTAACAAGAATGGATCAGCTTATTATAGGTGAGATTGTTAACGTGAGCTAACTCGGAATGCATGCAAATTTGATTTAGAGCTGAAGTTGGGAGACGCCATTCAGTTATCTTGAATCAAATTCGTGAAATTATACAAATTTTGTATTTAAAACAAAATATCAAGGATTTGGATGAACTGGCAGAAAAGTGATATATGGGTGAAATGTAGACCAGAATGTTCTCTATAATTTTGCCGAAGAACATTGATTAATTCACACATTAATCAATAATTCAATAATACATTGAATCATTGATTAATCTGAAGCCGAGATAATCGAGGTTGTTTGTTTCTCAACTCGTTTTTTCGACCAGGTCGCTTCAAGTGTTCATTTGATGAACTTCAACTATATCAAAGAATTGTTGTCTTTTGTGAGACTTTCCATTTAAAACCCTATTTTAAGTGTCTTGGTCGAGTAGAGGCAGTCAAATTGGCATCTAAGTGATTTCAAAGCGTTATTATGGGAAAAATCAATTTTTTCACACTTAAACGGCAAAATCGGACAGATCGCATTATCTGATCGAAAAATAATGTATGGACGAAATATAGAGACAAATGTCTTCTACAATTATGTCAAAGTAATCATCAAAATAGGTTAAGCACGTGTCGAGATAATTGAGGTTATGTGATATTGAAATTGGTTTTTTGACTGTAGCGCCCCTAGTATTGGTCCCACGAAGTTCAAATGTTTTATACAGTTGTAGCATTTGGTGAGATCTTTCGTTTAAGCCCTCACTCATCAAAATCGATCACATAGAACCGGAGATATGATTTTTTGAATTTCGTGATCTTTGGCCCCTCATATCTCCGGTTCTATTGAAACCAGAGCGCACTTACGCCCCATTTTGTAAACGTCCTAGACTGGACTACAACATACTAAAATTTCATTAACTTGCACAAAGGAATTTTTGAGAAAAATTAGTTTGAATTTTGATGAATTCTGACGCTATCGCAGCGCTACCTGTGGAGACTTTTTGAACTTCCATCTGAAAGTGCTCATCGAGACGAAACCAAAAAGGTAAAATTTAGGTCGATATGTTAGTTAGAACCGGAGATAGAGGCCGGTCAATATTCGAACTTTGACCCCTTATAGCTCGGGTCAGGGGTTTTAGATCGTTTTAAGTATTTTTTTGTTTGATAGGTATAATTAGCAGCTACAACATACTAAAATTTCAGCCCGATTCATAAAGGAATTTTTGAGTTATTTAACTCAGAAAATTAAAAAATCTTCTTTTTAAAAATAGCGCCCCTAGCGGTGGTTTTATGAACTTGCGATGTTAGAAAGGGAAGTGGCATTTCACGAGAGCTTTCCAAAAAGCCCTCACTTTTTAAATTCTGACAATTAGAACCGGAGTTATGGCCATTTTAAGAAATTTTTTTTGGACCCTTATAGCTCGGGTCAGGGGGGTCGGGGGACCTTAAGTTTGGTATTGATGGAAAGCTCTAAGGCCCAGCTATAACATAATAAAATTTGAGTCCGCTGAATGCCATAGGGGCGGAGCTATTGAGAAAACAAAAAAAGGGGGGTCTTCAAAATGGCGGAAGGAGGGGTGGGGGTGGGGGTCAATGCACCATGTTGCAATTTTCAGCCGATATTTAACCTTTGCCAAAAACCGCAAGTCGATATCTTTTTTAGTTTACGAGCTATTAAGCTCCAAAGAGCGGCCGGCCAGCCGGCCTGGAACGTAAATTAGCCACATATATATTCGTGATCAGGAAGTGGCGAAACACATTTTGGCCAAGTTTGAGGTCGATCGGACGACATGAAATTTTGTTAGGATTATAGTAGGTGAGATTGTTAAGAATCTCACCTAATATTATTACGTCGGTTCCTTACCATAAAAAGTGTTAAAGTTATGAGGAAAAAAAGTTATCGCACCCTCTTTTTTTTCTCAGTGTAGGGACTTACGAAATGCTCGTAAATCGTACAATCCAGAGAAAAGTTTGTAAAAGTTTGTACATTTTCACAAACATTGTTCGTAACATGATCACTTGACGAACAATTTTTTTTTGTTTTTTTTTCAGAAATATTTGTACGTAAAAGTTCGTAAATGTTTGTAAACACATAAGAAAGTGATCGTAAAATTCTGTTATTTGCTCGTAAAGTTTTGCCAGACAGATAAAAATGTACGAACAAATGTTTGTAAAAAAAACGAATCAAACGATCATATTACGAACAATGTTAGTGAAAAAGTACAAACTTATACGAACTTATTAGTGCGTTATACGACTAATTATATAGTTATATAGAGTAATTAAATCCTTGCAAAGAAAAATTTCATTTTCTGGTTAAGTCTGCCCCGGTCTCTACTGAGTAAATGTATGCATGATATGGCCATAAACTATACCTTTACCCTACAAAAAAAAGGCTTAACCCTTTAAGGACGATTGGAACACCGGTGTCCCATAAAGAAAATAATTTTTCTTGACTACCTAAAGTTATTTTTTTCTTATGTCTGTACATAATTGTAAAGTAGAAGGTTAAGTGAATCTAGAATATTTTTTGCAAGTCTGTAGCTATTTGCTATGCAGTAAATATTTAAGCTCAAAAATGGCGAATTTTTAAATTCTTAAATTCATAATTGATTTTCTTTATTTTTTATACTTCCAATTTTTTTTAAGCGAAACCCTTTTGGCAATAAAAACTACAATAAGGTAAAGTACCCTCTAGTCGGCCGGTTCCTCAACTCGGCCAGTTGAATTATTTAACCAATTTTTTAACGTTTTATAGTCAATTTCTATGAAACTTTCACTGATTTACGTTATATATAATATAATACACCTTATAATGTTAAATCGGTAAGACCATATTATAACAAATCTAAGTAAATTGAATAAATAGTAGCACTGGCCGAGTTGAGAAACCGGCCGACTAGAGGGTACTTTACCTTACTCATACGTAATATTTTTCATTAAAGCGAAAAATATTATTCATTGGTATTGTCAGAAAAATTATTTAAATTTTTGGGCTATTTTTGTCCCTATCGTTCATAGAAGCACAAAATATATCGAATCAGACTCTGTTGGACTTTCCAAGGTTAGATGTAAAACTTACAATTGATTATATTTCTCAATTCAATTCTTATTGCTGATTTTCATTCCGTAAAAAGTGTCTCGTTGTTAAAGGGTTAATGGAAAAATGAACAAGCTGACAAGACAGAGAAAATCTTAAAAACAAATTGAGTTTGACCTCCTAAACCTCATTAAATATCTTTTTTTTATTAATCCTTTTGGACAAATAGGAGAAGGTGGGGTTACTTTAAGCTATGGGCTATATTGTTATACGATTTTTTCGCATTTTTCTAATGGAAAATGTGTTTTAACATAATGCAATTTGGATAGACAAAATAATTGTGGATCTAAATAAAATAATTGTAAGGACCAGCTTTATTTTAGCTCAAAACAGCCCCACCTCCCCCTAATGCAGAGCCTTTGCCGAATACGTACAATGCATTTGTCAAGAAAGGGTTGCATAATTTTAAATTCCTAAACTTAAACGTAGGGAGATTTCTTCAGTAAATTGCTTGGTGCCCTTAAAGGGTTAAAGGTTAATGGTTGCTTAACACATTGAACTACAATAAGAAAATATGAAACATACAAGACTTTGATGCTACTCTAGAAGTTCTGTGGTGTAGGATGTCAGTTTTTAGAGAAAAAAAAATCAGAACAACTCTTGACATGCCACACCCCAATGATCCTCTGCACATTTGCTGCATCAATGCATACGTTAGCATTGTACCTGAGTATGCCTCATGGACTGGCAGATGCAACAATTTTTTTGTGTATTAGTAGCTTTTGGAGTAATAATCCTTTCTGAATGATTCTTAAAGCCTGGCAATGGTCCAATTGGATCCATGAGAATAAATGTGTTGTGGAAGTTGTCGGTCAGTCGGAAAATCTAATGATTTTTCCATCATTTCATCAGCCAAACAATTCTTCTCTGGTGAATCCATCTGGTGATGGGTGCATGCTGGGACAACACAAGTTTTCCTTTTGCACTGACCCCCATCAATGTCCGATACTGTGAGCTTTTTCCTCATCGATATCTCACACCTTTTGGCGCCAATTTCCACCGCATCATGGATCTCAGCATGACAACGAGAAGGAGTGGTCCGGGG
The DNA here is from genome assembly GCF_024763615.1 of Phlebotomus papatasi. Lineage (NCBI taxonomy): Eukaryota > Metazoa > Arthropoda > Insecta > Diptera > Psychodidae > Phlebotomus > Phlebotomus papatasi. The sequence continues at coordinate 82,729,638 of NC_077224.1, read as the reverse complement.
GTGGGTTTTGTGGGAGTTTGGGGGAGGTGCGTAAAGTTAAATTAAATACATTATTTATGTTCCTCAGCTAATTTGCACCCGTGGTGTTTTCAATGATTAGGAAGAGGCTGATGTTGAGGCTAAAAGGTTGGGGATTGCTGTAAATTGTGGCTAAAGAATGATGGAAGATTATTTTAGGAGGTAGGATTCTGGTATTGTCTAAGTTTTAGAGAAGGGTGTTTGAGAAGTGATTTGTGTTTTAAACAAAAAAGGCGGTATAATTTAGATGCATTTCTGTGGTTTTAGAATCCATCCACAAAATTGTATTTGAGGAGCAATTTGTGGTCACTTTGGAGCTCCAACCATTTTCACACAATTTTCTCTACCAATAATACCATCTACCACTTGATGGATTGTGCCTGGACATATTTTATAATAACTTTCAATCATATTCACCACACAAAATATATACCAAGGAGAAGCAGTTGAATAAATCTCGCCTTTTTATGCATCGCCACACAATCAAAAATTCCAGGGATTTGTAACTCAAGTGCTTGGAAAAATTCAACCACCTCCCACTCTATACTCTCCCGGGGCAGAAAGGATCCTCCACATATTGCTATCGTCCCATCCCAGAAAATTCCTTATTTCCTAATTCACTTACACTCTTGGTCAAATTGTCCTCTTGAATTCCTCAATGGTCCTCTTGGTTGAATTTTTGGGCACTTTCTGGGAGTCTCTCTCAGCAGATACCTATCTCACTGCTCCTCTCAAAGCACTATCCTCTTAATCACACTTACAGGCCATTCACGGTTTTCTAAATTAAACTTAACCACCGTGTTGGATGGTGTTTGGCTGCAGAAATCGTTGGTGAATGTTGGAATTTATGAACTGATATCGCTCTTTTATATCATTCTTGAGGCACTTTCTGGCGCATGTTCACACCGCAAACGAGATCAAAATCGCACGCAATTGAGCCCACGTAAAAGGATGCCCTCATCAGGCGACTGGGATTTGTCCAAGTCTTTCGCGGATATATGGATTAATTTCTCAGAAAAAAAGGACCCTCAGCATCCGGTTCAATTATGGCATAATTTCTGACCGTACCTTAATCATCCAAAATTATGAAATAGTGCTAAAGGTGTTTCCCATCCTCCCTTCATGAGAATTCGTCCAAATAGGATGCATTTCGCACCATCTGGCTGCTATAAAAGCGGATTAGAGGCCTAGGTTGATTTTTTACAAGAAGTAGCATTGATCCATTTCGCGGTTGACATCATAAATCAGCGATTTACAGCCCGCAATATAAAATTATGGTGACGAATTTTGTGATAAGATGCAGATGAGTAGTTTTTATTTAATAAAAAAAACACAGTATGAGTGCATGATTATGAATGACCAAGCAATGTGTAGGCAGAAGAGGAATCCAATAACTATTTATGAATAAATTATTATTAATGAATTCGTATGTTCAGTACATACTGCTTTTGGTTGAAAACTTAAAAAAAAATTGTGAAATAAGAAGTTGCTTAAGAATTAAGAATAAATATTTATGCACATTTTAGATTATTTCAGCATGAGTAACAAACATACGGACAAATAAGAAAGTAAATTCGAGAAACGTATGTCATTTGCGGGTGAATTACCGGTTCATTACCGATTAGTGCCCCACTTCCCCCTGAATTTCAGAATTCATTATAGACATACAAGAAGACAAATAGCTTACGAAAACCAAAAATTAGTAAAATGAACGTACATTAGGGTGTTTAAATTTTTTTTTTTGTTTTCGAATACCTAACCTGTCAAAATATTCTATATAATGAGACAACAAAATACTTCTTAGACATGAAATTTATTTAACGCGGTCTAGAGGTTTCGCATCGGCCTTGGAGATGGCGGGGTCGTCGACGGGTCTAGAGGCCAAATAGTTAGAGATAGCGACTTAAGATCTTCGGGGGACCCCCATAAATCTAATCTCTAATTTTCTCCCACCTCTTCCCTTCCCCACCAAAACCAGTTTTTTCGGGATTGCTCGAAAATGTGTCATTCGTTTTTTTGTCATTATCGGATATTTTTAGATATTACCCAGACGGACATTTTATCCTTATACGAAAACACCGTTGAATCATTTCTAATAACGATTTTTCAAGGTCAAAGGTTAAAAAGACCCTAAAAAGCGCAGCGAACCGGTTCCAATTGGTTACGAATCGGTAATGAACCGGATAACCACTTTTTTTTAATCTGAAATTCAGTTATATTACTCCTAAGGTATTTTACCCATATTCTAAAATCCTTTTCTTTTGACACCTTTCCTCCACAATTTTTTTGCAATAAAAAAAACTTTATTTCACGTAAATTTTCCACGATGCTCTTTTTTATTATTTTTTTAAATCTTAATTTTCCTTTTTTATTATTTTAACACTCTCTAACATTGTGTGTAAAACTCGCATAGCAAACTAGAATCGTGTTTGAAACACGCGCAGTGCAAGCACAAAATGCTCTCTAGAATCGTGTTTAAAATACGCACAGCGTAAGCATAAAACGCTCTATAAGATTGTGAGTAAAACACGCACAGCGCTAGCACAAAGCAGTTGCTAAGATGGTGTAAAAAACACGCACGGCGTAAACATAAAGCACACACAGCGCAAGCAAAAAACGCTCTGTAAAATCGTGTGCAAAATACGAACAGCCCAAGCACAAAACAAGCTCCGAGAACGTAAATAAGACAATATTTCGACGGCTTCATTCCATACTATTCTAACCGTGCCATCACACTAAGATTTTTTCAATTTGTAAATTCTAATTTGTTTCAGATGAATTGTGCCTATGTGTTATTTTGCATTAAAAATCATTTGAATTGATAGATTTTCGCTTATTTATTCACATAAACTTGCATATTTACATTTACTTGGCCTCATGTTTAAATATGCTAAAATAGGATAGGGGAAAGGCTCATAATTTTGTCCAGTTTCTAAATTGGGACACTATGAGGGTAAAATTGGACATTAAAAATAAATTGATTAAAATTATGGATTTTTATTCCAATATTTGATGAATAATGAATTCTATCTAAATATTTGTTCTTTTCGGAAGATTTTAACACTAAATACGTTAAATTTTGAATATAGTTTGAGTTTGAGTTGAAATTGCTTTGTTGAAAATTCAGTCTGAGCAATTGCTTACGAGAAATGACAGAACTTCTTTTTTACTTGACTCTTATTTACCTGTGGTGAAGTACGAACAATGTTTCTTCGCTTTTTTTCGCGAGTCAAATTCACCTCTACATATCAATTCATTTTTAAACGTATTAAGACTAATTTTAGTAAAAACAAAGTTTCTAAACAACCCTTTCTGAAAAGAGAGTAACAAAAAAAGTCAATTAGTATTGAAAATATCGCCCTTCAAACTTGGAACATCGATGGTTATAAGCAGACTGTCCAAAATTATGAGCACTTACCCTACATAATTTTAATTTATTTACAGTAGACTCTCGTTTATCCGTGGAACGGGACCGAAATGTTACACGGATTTTGAGAGTGATACACATCAAATTGTTTGAAATCTAACGATTTTTTTGTTTACATTGCAAATTTATGGAGTGAATTCTGATCTGACTGAATCGACATTCTCTCTAAACATGCGTACTGTCCAAAAAAGTTACAATGAGAAAGAATTAGCAGTAGATAGAGCACATTTGCTTTAACAAAAAAACCCAAAACGGGTAAAATATGTCAACAAAATTTTTAAAATTCAACTGTCTCACGGATTTTTTTATGTCACCCGGAAAAAGAGTCCACGGATAAGCGAGAGTCTACTGTATTTCCATGGCCGAAATTACACTTAAAGTGGCCGAAATTAGAAGCTGGCCAAAATTTGGCACACTACCTCTATTCAATTTTTTCGAAAAAAATTACACGGGCAGCATAGGAAAACCGTCAACTTCGAAGAGCTCTCATGAAAAGTTGTCATTCTGAAATAGAGTAGTATGAAATGGAATCTTCAATTTATCAATATTTATATTTATGAAATATTTATCAACCTGATTCAAAAATGTTTTTCTCAAATTTTAAGCAAGAAAAATTTTATTTTGTGGCTAATACTGCTCCAGTCTCTCTTACGTCCATTTTATTTGCGTCTACATTGACTTCGCTTGACACATAATTGAAAGAAATAAGTTTTTCCTATCAATAGACCAACAAATTCTACGGTGTTTTGTATTTTATAGCATTAAAAATCAAAAGTTTCTAAGATGATCTAAATTAAAATGAAAATCTTACCTTACTGTAGCCTTCCAAGTGACTTGGAAATCCTTCATTTACTTTAGAAAACTCTCCTCGTTCAGTATCACAAACTTTTTCTTCACGTTACCTGACAAACATCAAAAAATGAATAATTATAAGGTAAAGCAAGATGTAGGGAAGGAACTTCAAGGAAATATGCTGCTAAATTGTAACTAAAAGCGTATTGCGAAACAATGTTGCAAGTTCAGCAAGGACAAGAAGATTGAAGAACTTTTCAAGAGGGATCTTTAACGGTTGAGTCGATTCAAATAAAATGTAGTTGCTCATTTTAGCGACCCTGGCGCCATCTATTGGATGGATAATGAACTAAGTGGATAAAGCGGGAAAGAAAATGATTGATCGGGTTTCTTTTGGTGAAATATCGTGCAAGAGAATAAGAACATAAAGTACGAAAAATGAATTATGCAAAAGAATAAGAGAACCCAGAATTATCATTTAAATATGATTTATTAACTGACATTCTTATATATCATTCATAATGAGAAAAAATTATAATTAGTTACAATTTATCATATAACGATATGAAATTTAAATATTTATTTCTTTTCATTAAAATTAAATACTACATTAGTCTTTTCATCATTTTATGAATGTAAGATAAGTTTTCTTTTTATTAACATTCGTCAGTGAAGAGGGGGGGAAGGAAGATAGAGAACATTGGGAAATTTATTTCAATACTTCCATCCTAAAATATTGTGCCTCTATTTGTTTTTAGAACTCTTTTATTCTCACACGTGTTAAATAATTTTCTTTTTTGAACATTAAAGCAATTTTCTTTCATACTTTCAATTTTATTTGTAATACATTCTCTTTTAACGAGAAAACTTTACACTTCTTGCTAAAGGAGATTGAAGAGAAAAAAATAATAATACAAAAAAGAACTTTGGGAAGTTTTCTCTCGTATATTATAGACAATTTTCTTTTTTTACAACAGATTGCATTTAACTTTTTTTCTCAAATCATCCATCAGCAGAATTTTTATTTATTTATTTTTTTTTAATGTTTTTAGAGCCTTTTATCTAGCTCAATAAAATTAATATGAAAATAATTATCAATACTCTCTTTGTGTAGCCTCTTATTAGAAAAATTAAATATCGCAGGATACTCACTTGGTTGCATCTCTATCATGTCCCAAAAAACAATTTTACCATCTCTTGTAGACCGGAGACAGATCGAGAGTCAAGTTTTTCAGCACGATATTCCTGGCTGTTGAACGTGTTTGGCGAGATGATCGAATAATCTCCAGCACAAGTCCACGACAATCATTGCAAACAGCCATCAGTTCCCCCCTGAGTCCCTCCTTCTGCTCAGCCGTTAGCATCGTAAATCTATTTCTGCAAAAGCCACCAGACATTGACATTGAAAAGAGATTGACAATTTGGGAAAGAAAAGGGACAAGAACCTTCTGTCCAGGGTACTGCTGTTGGAATGAGGCCGAGCTGGGCTCTGCGGTGGAAGACTTCGTGGTCCTTCCATGCTCCTTGACATTATCGAGGAGGTTCTCGTGGCTGAAATGGGATCTTTGAGGGTTGATGGAACTGCATCTGCCACAATGCTCGATCCAGGTGTACTTGAAGCTGATCTCTGGTGCTTAGGAGACGACGGAGCACTTCCCACAGTGTTGCGAGTCTTAAAAACGAAAGTTCTTCATGAAGAATCGTGTTTCATAGAAAAAAGCGCGGTAAAATCATCTGGCAACCCTAAATAAAATTTGACAGCAATTGGAAACGCGAGCGCCAACTGACGGAAATATTTGAAAATTTGCTATGTAAGCCCTTCTGGCAAATTTGTCAGTCTTTTTGTGGAAAGCGTGGCGTGACGTGCAGTTGTGTAATTCTTTTAGGAAAGGAATCTGCGTTTAGCTTAACTCCTTGGGAGACGATCAAGCTAAGTCCTGATTCAGGATAAAGATTGTTATAACTTGGTTGTAAACTCGTGAAATAGCTTGAGAGTGATGGAAGCAAACGGAGGCCGCATGAGTTAAAGGAGCATCAACACATAAACACTCGTGTTGCAATTTATTGAAATATAATAATAATAATAATATGTTTATTCCATCATCAAATCTCAGATTGCGACTGCCGACCAACTTCACAACCGGTCTCCCCAAGTAAACGGCAGAAACCTTGGTTCACAGACCGTATAAGCCGAAAATTTAGTACAAATGTAATTCAAAACAAAATTCAATATAAAATTTTATGAGAACAATCTCACTTATAGGGAGAGGAAGGGAAGTCATAGGCAGGCAGATGAGACAGATGGGCTAAGAAACAACAGGCTCACAAGGTGGCTCATTTTGTTGCTACTGAGTTCGAGATACGAATTTTAATTGTCTAATTTAGATTATAGAATTTCAAGATTATAAGGATGAGAAGAGAGAGATAGATAAAAAAAGGTCAGGGAGAAGACGAGACTGAGAGTGCGAGAGCGCGAAAAATTCATTGCAGAAGGAGCAGAAAAAGGAAAAAAAATACGAAGATAGGAAAAAACCAAAAAAAAAATCAAAATATAAGCAAATAAAAGCATAGCCGATTCGGCGGCAAGAGCAACTCTTAGGGCATTACTTGTGGTTTCTGTCTACTAATGGCCTCCTCGCAAAAACATCAAATATTACAAAATGATTTCGAAAAACCACAAAATTAAAAATATTCTTCCCTGCTCCCGGAGTTTTCGAGCAGAGGCTATGCATTTTTATTACGCTTTATCACAGTGAAAATGTCCTTGTGAAACGGTCTTGCCATTTGCACCACTGAGATCCCCTGTCCTGAGATGATTACACCCTCCGAAGCATCCGGAAGGAGTTCTCGTCCTTGATTTTCTTGTAATATCTGGTTTAATTTCTTCCTAATTTGCCCTAATTTCCTTTTCATATCTCAATGAAAATTCATAGAAATCGATCCCTAAATGTATATTTTTCAACGGAAAAGCGTAATAATTCGTCCTTCTCAGCCGGATATTAAAAATTTGATTGATTCTCTGATGTGCTAACTGTGTCAACACCTCTCAGAAGACGGTAAACAGCACTGAACTAAAGGTTTCCTCTTTAAAATTTCATGCTATAATCGCCGTGCGTTTTGCGAATCATTTTTCAACAATACATCATGGGTCAGATTCATCAAAGAACATTGGAAAATATCGAATTGTACACTTCCGTCTTCAAGCTATTACAAATTTACTAAAGCTACTAAAACTATATGAAGAAGTTTTCTTCATTGGCCCAATGCCTGCTTGCAGCTGCTCTGGAAGCCCTATAAGGCATCTTCTGAACGAGAAAGCGGACACTGAGCACGAGATACACTTGAGCTAAATGACTTAGTCTTCGACGTGCTGAGTTTATCCTGGAACCAACCGGAAACTGAAGAGAAAAGATATTCTAAATCTCAACTAGGGGGTGACATTAGCTCTGAAAAATGCGACCAGTTTTAGTGTAATTTATTCCCTGTTTTCGTACACATTTCACAAGATATCTCCGAAACTACGTAGGTTGCCAATTTGGGCTTTTTGGTTGTCCTTTCCATATTAAATTGGCTTTTATTTTGCATTTGTAGTTTTTGCTAATTCATTCCACACTGGCAGAAATACCGAATAAACTCCAAAGTTTTTTCGACACGCTAGAAACATATGGGAAACATAGGAAACGTCATGCGTCTGATCTCAACGATATAATCTCAGAGGAACTATAACCGGACATTTTTGTATACTAAATCAAATGACACGTAAATATCCTATTCTAGCTATGACAAGTGACTCTACATGTATTCTGTGTTCTGAGATCAATACGACAGACTACCAGTATGACCTTGATCTGGTCGCTAGATGTGACGTTAAAGTTTTCACGGATGACTCAGAGAAAGGTGGGAAGTCTGATCCGGGGTTTGTATGGACAAACCAAAATATATAGAGGTATCCATTAGTGTGGGGCAATTTGCAACAGCTTTCACTGTAGAAATCTTTGCTGTGGTGCCAGCATTTTTTTGCCTTCTGAATCATGGAGTAGAAAACAAGGACATATGCATTGCATCGGACAGCAAAAAGAGCTTTAAGAGAAATTGTAGAGGGATCAACTGATTCATTATTGAAAAAGGGAGCAAGAAATTACCTCAGTAAATTCTCAGCACATAATAGAATTATTTTGTTCTGGGTCGCATAACACGCAGATATCCTGGGAAATGAGATTGCGGACAGGCTATTGAAACTCGGTAGGGAAAGTACTGTCATAGGATCTGGACATGTGATAGGAGTGCGCAAAGAAATAAAGAATGATGAATTAAAAAACATTGTTCTTAAGGAACACAAGAAATATTGGGACAACATAAATGTCTGCAGATGCACAAAGCCTCTGAATACTAATTCAATGAACATTTTTGGGCAATTATTGGAATTTCCTAGGAAATCTACAAGAACTATCATTGGATTGCTTACACTCCGGAGTACAGATGGTGCACAGTGGAGCACTTTCTGGGAGACTGTCCAGCGCTATCTTCGCTTAGACCGCATTATATTTGGTTAGCAGCCTACGCCTATCGATCCTCCGCCACGTCAGAAAAGTGTTCGGAGTCGATCAAAAGACGAATCGAAAAACGATTCTTAATTTCTTCCTGAGACGGGTTTTGTAGTGGTCCGCGGTTTAGTATTCACTAAGGATTTCTCGTAGACGCAAGAATACCGATACGTGACTTTAGCTATTTCCAAACAAACTATAGACGATTCTAGAACCAATTACAGCCTTTCTCTGCCACCTGGGACGTGCCCGATGGGTATCCCAACCGAAATACCGGAATACTTCGGTTGATTGTCATCAGTGTTAAATCAACGGCAAACAATCCGAATCGCATCAATTTATTCCTTTATCAGAATTGGTTGGTCAGAATTGTTCAAAGTTTATGTAGAATTAATGTGTATCCTTTTACGAATTTAAGGATATAGAATTGATATCCTTACATTACATAGATAGACTACGCCTTCAAGTGTCTTCCTAATAAAAATATTTTGTAACTTACCTTCCTGTCTGACTCTGGCCTCAAGAGCCGCTCCATCAGCGACCGCGGGAAGGACTCCATGTCCACGCCAGACGAACCATGTCCGTAGTGACTGGGAGATGGAGCTCCGGAAGCCGTAGGACTGCTCACCAGAGACGGCGACAGAAGCATCACCGGAACATTGCGGAAATGTTCCGTTGGAATCCTCATCTAAATATAAAAAGTTTTAAGTGAGATTTTTGCGACTTCTCGCAGTTAACAGCGGCGGAGGATTTTCTTACTTTTGAGTAGCATTTGGAACAAACAGTTTTTTGACACAGCTTACAGAGAACACCCCATGGGCCAAAAATGCTAAAGCGTGTCTTTAAGCACAGGAAGCAGACCTTTTGAGAGCGAACAGAGAAAAAGTTCCTGAGGCAGGCTGTTGATATTTGGGGAATTGAGGACAGATCAGACTTACCTTTCTCTTCTCAACATCTTCCTTAATCTTCACTTCAACTGGAAGAAGTTCCAGGTCCGCTTTGGTTATCACTGATCTGATATGCATGATCTCCTTGAGGGTTAGCGATAGGCGATCACTAATACTCGCCTGACCCTCCTTCCATTCCTTCTCATCCAAGCTGTTTTTCGACCAGGTCTCCATGGATGTGAGATTGTCAGCAACCACAGTGACGGATGTATGTTCAGATTGTCGCGATTCTGGACGAGATGGTGGCATTGATTGACATTCCGAGATACCCTGATGGCATCCGACAATTGTATGTCGTCGCATTGAAGCTCTTCTGGATTCACATTGCGTGGCCAAGTCGTAGGCTGGAAGAAGTCATTGGGAACATTGAAGGATTCTTCTGGGAACTATTTTAGAAGCAATTGAAAGAAGACATGCATTCAAAATGGCTGCGTTCAGTAATAATCTTTAGATTAATTCGAAGATCAAACAGCATAGCTTCAAAAGGAAGTTCACGTGCTCGCCGCTTGAGCGCTTTCTATTCGAACTTTCAATTTTTGACACGTGACAAAGTAGCTGCTGCGGTAGATTTTCTGGTTATAGGGACGCGATTGACAGCTACAACGCAACAAGTTTTAATTTCTAGTTTTGTGATATTTTTAAAAGTAATTAGTTGAAAGTTTAGTTATTAAAACATTCTCAAGGTATTTTTAAAGAGTCCTTCGAGTCGGAAAAGCCTAAACTTAAACCGCAAAGAGCTGTCAAATCAGAAAGATTATTACTGAACGCATTTTAACTGATCCACTATTAAAGACTCAATCTGAGTTGTAATATTTTATTCGTATTAAATAAGGCTCATATTGAAGCAAATAATAACTCTAGAAGCAAATTTTAGACACATAAAACAATAAGAAATTAGCTCATAAATCAAATTAAATTATTGTACTAATAAAACAAAACTAAACATTTGATATTGATTTGAAATAACAATAAAATTAAATTTATTAGACTCTTATTTACATTCTAAAGCCGTGTCACAAAATCTGTGATATTCATCGTGAGTGATTGTGTTTCCTGAAACAACAATTAATACTTTGTGTTGATCGACAGATCATTCAAAATTAGCTTTATAATCTTAAATTGAGCCTTTTTTAAAGAACTCAACAAAAACGTCTAAAGAAAAAAATTTTGATTTACTGGTCCTTCGTAGAACGGTATTGACACTGTTGGGATTATTTTCATTGTTGGCAGTCGAATCATCGCCTTTCCTTCCACTCCCAGATGACCCACCAGCATTTCTCAGCACAACACCATCATCATCATCTCTGGGCTGATAGCAAAGATCCTCATCCTATTGGTCAAAATACCAAATAAAAATTCATAAACATGGCTAAACTTTCGCTGCCAGAAGCTCATTTTGGGAGAGAAACTAAAACTTGATTTCCTTATTATGGAAATTTTGTACAAAATATTTTTCCACAAGTCACGATTGGAATTTTTTCTCCTTCAATCGTCGTAATTCTTAACCAAAAGAAACAACATACCCATTTGAAAAAAACCTCTCTCTCTCTCTCAGCAAGAAACATTTTTTTTGCACAATTGTATCTGCTGCGTATTCAGTAATCCTACAATTAAACCACATTTCTTGTGGAATACACATTATTCTTCCAAATGAAGGTACACAAATTGCGTAATAGCAAAATTCTCATGCGAATTTCAAAATAGCAACTGTGAAATGCCCTCTTGGTCGTAGATATTAAAAGAAGAATGCACAATTTGTGAAAAAAGACCTCAATACTCTCAAGTGTTAAGACAATTGACGCGTTCTAGTCTAATTTGCATGGACATAAGAAGCTATTTTTTTGACTCTAACCAAGGGGTTTTTATCTCTTTTAATTTGCCATTGTTCTGCCATTTGGATAAGAGGTTATTTTGCGATGTGAGGTTATGTTGAACACAAATGCAAATTTTAACAGAAAAAAGTTTTCAGTGAATCAACTGTTGGCCATGTTTGTCTTTCGAAGATTCTAACCTTAATTATTTACGCGGATTTTATAAAGCTGTCAGAAAATTTTGAAAAAGTGGGGCAGAGCCAGGGAAACTATCTCTCAGCGATGAGGGAGATTGACAGGATCGATTCTTTTGAGTATTCTATATCTTGGAGGATCGTATGCTTCCTGGCTAAATGGTTAGAATGTACAGTGATTCTTGACTGATATCTGGTACTTAAGTATGACATTTATTCGTAAATTGACAGTTATACTGGCATTTTACAATTTTTCGAAACTGTTTGCATTGAAACCTTTGCAGAATGCTTTATTTGATTTATTTGGAGAACTTCATATATGGATGTCGTACGTCCAAATTGCTTTAATTTTTGCATTGTAAAGTAAGTCATTAAAGCAAGGGGTGAGCAAGAACCATTTGAAACCGAATAAACGTCAAAATAATTTTGTCTAATAGGGAAATTCTGTAACAGTACGGCAATGTCATATGACAAAATCTTCATAATAAATTCTGGAGTAGGACAACATTGAAACCCAGTGTGCAGCTAATGACCATTGTAAACAGCTCTGTGAAGGTCTCAACAACTAACATGAGTCGGATTTTCGATTAGTTCCTCCAAATTTACCACATAAAAAATTTTAAATGTGTCATATGACATTGCCATACTGTTACAGAATTCCCCCTACAGATAGCGTTTTCACCATTGACGTACAGATTTCATTTGACGTTTGTTCGGTTTCAAACGGTTCTAGCTCACGGCTGTATGGACCTGAGTGAGTCCGACAGCCTAAACGTAAAACAGAAGCTGAAGAAGAAGTTCACCTTTTAAAATCTTGCTAAAACTAAGGAAGTTAATTCATATTCATTATAATAATTTAGTTCATATACTGCTTTTGTACAATAATGCTCGTAATTCTCTTGCTTTAATACTGTAACGATTTTATATGTGATTTTTCGCTTTAACTTTATAATTCTTGCGAGCAACGCATATAAAATTACAACCAAGAGGACTTCCGGTGTTTTTCCTGGACCTGGCAGCTCATCGTTGCCCTCCCTTTAAGTTATTCGTGTGGGTTTCTTAGTTTCTTGAGTTATTCGTTTCTTATTCTGAGCGATCGATATGACAAATTATCATGGTAAGATTCAAAAGCAGGACAATATTAAAATGCGACGAGCATCGGTCATTGGAAAAAGTTTTATGAAGCTCTTAGTGATTGATATTAATCGTATTTTTTGTATAGTTTCCGAGAATTTACCCAATAAAAATGCTTAAATTTGTCATATGACTTTGTCATACTGCTACAGAATTCCCCTCCCTGTCAGCAATTTTACTTAGCAAAAACCATGTACGGGTATGGATAGCAAATTACTGTACAAGAATTCCCAAATTCCAAAAGACATACGTGGAGTGGAAGGCTATCTCTTAGATCTGTTAGAGCTCACTAATTTTTAAGGTTATGATCGTAAGAAGAAATGATTAAAATTCTATCCACTGCATCTTATTAAATTCCAACTAAAAAATTCTTTTGAAATGTATTTGATAATCAAATAAATACTAATTATTCAAATTAAAGTTTTCGCTACTGTTTTTGAGGAATACTGAAAGGAAAACACCCCAAAGTACTTCACTAACCATTTCACTAACTAATTAATGATAAAAATTTTACTCAGTGAGATGAGATGTTTTTTCCTGTGAAATATGAAATTGTTTTTGAGGTTAAGAACCACTACATTGCAATAGAATCTCTCAAATCTGAACGACGAACGCCGACGGACGGTTGAATTTAAAATGTCGATTGTGAGGTTATGTTAAAAAAAATTGTGTTGTGGATAATTGAAAACAATATTTCTGCGCTGCTTTTTGAGTATTAACTCCTGAGTATCTTGAACTTGGAAGGTGAGAAATGTCAGAAATACTCCCCAAGCTTTCGAATTTAGAAGACTACTACTTTTTTCACTAAATTTATTTCAGAACAATGTAAAACAGCTCTTCGGCATTTTACAGTTGAAAACAGTTTTACATATTTAGCTCTTTACGAGTAATACTGTCAAGAAACTCTAATTGTGATGAAGATATTTCGTAAAATATGCATCTTCAAGGTTATTTTAAACATAACCTCACTTTGCAAAGTGACATTTTCTACTTCATTCTACAGTAGACTCTTCGATATCCAGCACTTCGATATCCGGGTGACAGCTGCCAAACACTGGCGGTTGATATAATTCAAAATTATTTTCACTAAACATGAAGTTTGTCCAGAGTGAATTAAAGTATTATTAACATTGTATCGAAGTTTTTAATACATAATTGTGATAAAAAATGAAACATAAGCACACCATGAAGAAAATTCTCTTTTTCTTTGTCAGACAGAAAATAAATTCACACTGCACAAAATAAAAAAACCGTTGATCATTCAAAAAACCTTAATGTCATTTGTCCCCCAGTAAGCCGGATATCGAAGAGTCTACTGTATTCTTTATTTCTCGCTTAATGTAATCAGTGAAATATGATAGAGTAACAATTTTTATCAGCTACCTAAGTAAAACGTAATTTCCGAATTTCGGAATCTTTGAAATATGCCAAAATATCGTGTATCAATGTAGCCCTTCAGCTCAAAGTAGCCCCACCCTTCTCTAATGGAAATAAAAATATGTTTTCTGTTTTTCGCAGACTGGTTCTTCTCTTATGCCCAGCGCACAATAACTTTTGTCTGAAAACATGTTTTCAAAATTTTCTATGAGAGAGAGCGAGACGACTAGAAATACATTTCATTCACTCTCATATGAAATTTTGAAAACATGTTTACAAAGAAAAGTTATTGTACGCTGGTCATTAGTCAAAATTCCTTACAATTTTCATAAATTGCTATTTCTGTCAGATATTAACCCCTTTAATATTAACCACAAAGAAATTTTGCGGTCAACGTTTCTTACGAAATAGATAATTACGTACCTGGAATAAAGCAGGATCTACTGGGATTAATCTCTGTCGACTGGTTCTTGGTGAAGACGTTGTCTGTGAATCACAGGGAGTCTCTCCTCTTTTAACATTGTCCATCTGACAAGAATTCAGAACTGCAAGAGAAAAACAGCCTTAGATATCGCGGAAGATGTTGGGAAAAAGACAAACAACATTGCATAAGATCCAAAAAAAACACGTACTCAAATATTGAGTCTGTATTCAATTCATTGAAAGATATTTTTTTCTTAAGCTAAAACACTTGACTAATCACACAATTGAGCAAATAATTGCCAGTGGAAAGCACTTCTTCTTATCTTTCTTCTCGGCTGAGAAACATGTTTCTTTGCATTCTGACTCATTCCACGTTGCCTTTACCACAGCAAAATTAACATTAGAGCAAGAATAAAAAACAGAAGTAGCAATATAGGACGTGTTATTTGGCTTTCGAGGAAAAGAGGACTTCGCCGAGAATCATTTAGCATTGAATTGATAACTATTTGATCACGATAAAGATTTTTTCGGTCTAAATAAAACAACCATAGCAGAAATGCTTCATGGTGTTATTGCTTGCCCTCTTCATTAATTTAACTATTAATAAATCATTTGCTATTTAAAGCACACGCGAATTAATAAGAATTGGATATCATGCATCACAGTCTCTTTAATAACAATAAATTAAAACTCTCTGCATCATTTACACATAAACAAAAACCACACCTCTTTAAGTATTTTGTTTAATGCATTAAAGCCCTGATAATTTTTTGAAAGTTCATTCATACACATTTTCCTGGTAAGTGCTTTTTTAAATTAGGCGATTAAAATGTGCAATGAGACTCTATTATAAGCTTACAGAAGCTGAGATTCAGATTCAGCCTTTTCACATCCGTAATTTGGTTTTCTATTCTGTTTTAAAGTGTCTCGAATAGAAAGGTTAATACACTGTGTCTCGGCTAAGACGTAGACAGCTTTCAATGATAGAGTCTCTCAAATCTGAAGTTCGAATTCGAATACTCCGAACCAAACGAGAATTTTTTTGCTTTAGCTTTCGAATTCGATCTTCGAACGCCTTTTCTCTTCAGAAAGCTCCAACTTCGAATATTCAAATTAAACCTCGGCTCCCAGAAAATAGACAAATTCCTAAGTTTTAAGGATAACTGTTAATTTCTAGCAAAATTAAACTTAAAAATGTTTTTTTAGCTTTCGGTGTTCGCTATAATTTACAAACTACATCAAGTAAAAACTACAAACATCGTTTATTTGATTTTCCGTACGTCAAAAGTGGAAAGCCAATCAAAACTTTAACTAATAATTAGTAATTAGAAAGTAATTTTTATTTCAAAGTTTTTAATAATTTTTTGCATTCTAATCAAAAATTTGAAACACTACAACACAATAAAAATACAAGGAATCTTCACACCCTGCAAAACATCAGACCTAACTCTACAAGATTTGGACAAAAATCCATAAAATTTACAGCCATCAGCGCTTACAATAAAATTGTTACAAAATACCCAAGTTTAAATAATGTTAAGGATCTACACTCTTTCAAAACAAATGTACATTCCGAAATCTTCCCATGTTGAGTCATTTTTTTTTGTGCTACACACCTTTGTAATTATTTCGAACTATCTCTATCTACATATTTTATATTGTATAGTCCTACATGTTACTTTCTGTATCCTGGGCATGAACCAATAAACTTATTATTATTATTATTAATAATTTTTCGAAATTCAAGCAAAAAATCCTATGAGGCCCCTTTCGAATTTTACATGACAAGATGTCTTTCTTTGACATTTAAAATCCATCTTCGAATGCTTTAGGCTGTATCAACCTGAGTAAGTTCGGTAGCCGAAGCATATCAAAAAAGAAGTTCTAATTCCGAAAATTTTTGAATTGCGAGTTTCAGAGCTAATGAGCTGAACACACTTACGACTTAAGCCGAAAGACAGATTAACGGAATTATAATCTAAATAATGATTAGCCTACGTTCCCATCACCTCCTCACTAAGCCGTCCCTCCGCATAAACCAAGTTTGCCTAGTGCATAAAGCAGTTTTCAGACTAGCGGTTTAGTCCAGTTCCCGAAGATCTCAAATCTTCAATAGCAAGCAATTGAATTGATTCTTCAGAAACTAATAGATCATTTGTTTTTATTAATCCACTCCTAAGTCAAAAATTTCCCAAAAAAAATCTTGGCTAATAAGAAATTAGAAAAGTAAAGCCATATGGCTAAGTCTCAGGTTTGAAACCCGCATAAGGCCTATAAGGGCTTCGGACTAAAACTAGATACCTATACGGGGTTCAGACCTAAGGCTTAATCATGATTTTCTGAAAAACTTTGATACAGCAGTAAATATTATAGGTAAATGAACCATTAGATTCCAAAAACTAATAAAATTGGTTGCTGTTCCGAATCTTCAGACTTTGAGAAACTGGTCTAAATTTCTAGTCTGAAGACCGCTTTATAGCTGAAACTTAGCGCTTTGTCTTAAGGTGTCTACACATTGGAGCTGATTTCATCAAGAATTATTTCAAGAATTTTTTAAAGAAAAATTCATATTTTTGAAGGAATTTTTGAAGAAAAATGCCTCCACATTGGGTTTTTTATTTTCCATCAAAAATTTTTTTGACAGATTGCCATCATTTCCAAGTCTCTACCTCTTCTGACTGTTTTTCACGAAAATTTGTTGTTTCACTACTGGAAAAAGTGAGAAAAGCGTTTGGTGAAGTTCCTTGGGATAGTATTTAGTGAATTTGTGAAGAAAATCTTCTAAATATGCAAGGGAATAGTGTTTTTCTGGAGATGTCGTTCCTGGTGGAATCCAACCCAGTCTTTGAAGGAACATTTCCTGTGATTTTCCTCCAGAAATTGCCGGAAGTTAATCCATCTGTGTATTCTTGAGGTGTTCCACAGTACAGTGGCCCCGTACTCCATGGATTGCAAGATGGATGGAAAGGAGAATACGGGCACTTTGGAATCTCTGCCTTGGTTACCAATCAAAACAAGAGCTAACCAGAGCCACCGAGGAGATCTCAATGCAAACGAGAGCTGTCCGAAGCTACCAGAAGCCATCACTTGAACCCCAGAAGAACATCAGAATGATCTTTTATATCATTCACTTTCTCAACCACTAGGAACTCTGTGGGATTGCTTCCTTTCGAGAACATCAGAACTGGATAGCCACATGCCTTCAATTCCTCATGTCAATGGAACATGGAACCCAGTAAATAAATCAGTAGTGGAATTATTTTGGAACATCCATGGAATTTTCACAGGAATATTCTTCTATTATATTAATTTACAAAAAACAACATTTTTTACATAATAGAAATCCTTTATGTAATTTTTTTTTATTTATTAAGGGGTCCATCTGGAAGATGATTGCCCCGCCTTTATGTAATTTCTAATGATTATTTATTAAAAATTCCTACTTTTAATAACATAATGCAATGTAAAGGACTTTTAATTTAGAAGATTACGTGGATTTTTAAATATTTAGGTTTGCTTATTTTTAGTAGTAGAAAATATATCTGATGGGGGGATGTTATAATATAATACAAGCGGTTTAAAATAAATGAACTAAAAAAAATCTAGTATAATGTTAAGAGCAGTTTCCCAAAAATTAAATAAAATTTATTTCAATTTTAATTTCGCAATAAAATTCAAATAAGAGACAGCCTTTGAAATTTATTGTCTTTTTTGATCAGTAAAAAGTTTCATTCAAGTTTTTAACGCTTGTGGAAAGGATTTTATCAATATCAGGAGGATTTTTTTATGAGATCTTAAGAGTATTTTCCAAAAATTACACTTTAAGACTCCCAAAAAATCTAGTTTTGAATCTAGTCCTTTATATTGCATTATGTTATTAAAAGTAGGAATTTTTAATAAATAATCATTAGAAATTACATAAAGGCGGGGCAATCATCTTCCAGATGGACCCCTTAATAAATAAAAAAAATTACATAAAGGATCTCTATTATGTAAAAATGTAGTTTTTTTAAAATTAATATAATAGAAGAATATTCCTGTGAAAATTCCATGGATGTTCCAAAATAATTCCACTACTGATTTATTTACTGGGTTCCATGTTCCATTGACATGAGGAATTGAAGGCATGTGGCTATCCAGTTCTGATGTTCTCGAAAGGAAGCAATCCCACAGAGTTCCTAGTGGTTGAGAAAGTGAATGATATAAAAGATCATTCTGATGTTCTTCTGGGGGTTCAAGTGATGGCTTCTGGTAGCTTCGGACAGCTCTCGTTTGCATTGAGATCTCCTCGGTGGCTCTGGTTAGCTCTTGTTTTGATTGGTAACCAAGGCAGAGATTCCAAAGTGCCCGTATTCTCCTTTCCATCCATCTTGCAATCCATGGAGTACGAGGCCACTGTACTGTGGAACACCTCAAGAATACACAGATGGATTAACTTCCGGCAATTTCTGGAGGAAAATCACAGGAAATGTTCCTTCAAAGACTGGGTTGGATTCCACCAGGAACCACATCTCCAGAAAAACACTATTCCCTTGCATATTTAGAAGATTTTCTTCACAAATTCACTAAATACTATCCCAAGGAACTTCACCAAACGCTTTTCTCACTTTTTCCAGCAGAAAATAACAAATTTTCGTGAAAAACAATCTTGAATCGTGATGGTTTCCTTCAAGAATTCTGTCAAGAATGACTTTGATGAATTTTATTCCAATGTGTAGCCGATAATTTCTTTCAAAAATTCTTGATGGAAATTTCCTTCAATTGGATATGATTTTTGAAGAAATTTGTCTACACATTAGACAAATTTTCTTCAAGAATCCATCTTTTCGTCAAAAATTCTCACCAATGTGTAGGCAATTTTCTTGAAGAACACTTCTTGAAGCTCATTTTTGATAGAAATTTCTTATAATGTGTAGACACCTTTAGTTTCAAAATATCGGGTTATGGCAAAGCCTAAAAATTTGCAGACTTATTCGGGCTTCAGACCTAAGGCTTAGCTATATGACTTAACTTCTCTAATTCCTTATCAGTTTAGATTTGTTGGGAAAATATGACTAAGATTGGACATTATGGGCAAATGATCCGGTTAATTCTGAAAAATCAATAAAATTGGTTGCTATTCTGAAATTTGAGATTTTCGAGAACTAGGCTAAACCTCAGGTCTCAAGCCGGCATTAGTTAAATCCTTGTTGAAACGAAGGTTTAGTGCATTGTTAGTGGCTTATCGATGATTACACTACACACCTTTGCAGTGACACAGTGAAACATGAAATCAGTCATTACAGAGATGAAAAAAGAGTTATACGCCTATCCAGGTAGTATTTTTGATGTGAACGAAAAACTAAGATACCAAAAAAAGAAACAATAAAAATTATCCTCCGAATTCGAGAGAGAAATAATTTCGCGCATAAACGTTTGAAAACGCATTTTGTTTATGTTTTCGGAAAATGCCATTTGACAGCCCTTCCGATTCCAATGTTGTCAGAATCTAAGCATTAAATCTCAATTTAGGTTCGAAAATATTTCTAACTCATCCTCAGTCACCAACAAGGACATTTTATACGGGCTTCAGACCTAAGGCTTAGCTATCTGGCTTAACTCCACTAATGCCTCAGCAAGCATGGTTTTTTATGAAATTGTTGTTTAGGATTGAATATTAAGGGTAAATGATTCATTAGATTTTGAAAAATCAATAAAATTGCTTGTTATTAAGATTTTTGAGACCTTCGGGAACTGGGCTAAACCCCTGGTCCGAAAACCGATTTTCGATGATCTTAGGGTTAATTCGAAATGTTAGTGATAAGGCCTAAGGTTAATTTATTATATATTAAAAGTCTAGCACAAATTTGACAATAATCTTGTGTATTGCGGTTATATGACATTTACCGTATCTGCAGTCTGTAAGCGGTTCCATTACCGGATGACCCACGACAGTCGGACAATAAAACCAAGATTACGCGGAAATCAAATTTAATCTTTTAAATTCTAAAAGGTCTTTCTCAATCTGAAATGTCAAGGCAATCTGTTAAGATTGAGTTTCATTTCAGATCACAGAAGCTGTGATGGTAAATGCCAGCTTAAAAATCGGGTTATGCTGTACTTAATAAAAAAAACCTTTATGCCAGCTCCTAATACATATTAAATGAAGTGGAAGAGAGCAATTGCATACAAATTTGGTAGAATTGTTTCAACATTGAGAGGGTCCCCGGAATTCTATTTATATCGATTTTTCACCCTCCTAATTAGGCCACATTTCCCTTGGATGGAATTTTCTTGCAATCAGACCAGTAAAATGTCTACCTGAGCGAGGTTTTGGAGTAGGTGGGTGACCCCTTGGAGCTGCCCTTGGTGGTTCTTGGGGACAATACAGTGAATCTCTAGCTGCATCAACTCCACATGGTGGAGCATCTGGGGAGCTTTTAGCCAACAGCATAGTCCAATTCTTGGCTAGTTATCACACAAAATTGCAATTCAACTTTATAAACTTTTTCACTAGACACTTTAAGTGGTCTTTTGCTTCTTTTTCTTTGAGATTTAGGGCAAAAAACTGTAAGAATTGTGAAAATCGACCCAATGCGTCACTCCTTGAGAGAAAATGTTACTAAAACACGCCTTGATATCACAGAACTCTCCCTTCCCCTAAATGAAATGGTGTTAATCCTGTTTTACTATGTTTTCCCCCTTAGTGCTGAGATATCGATTGATCTAACAAAATGTTGGGATACTCCTTCTGGAGAAAAGTTTTCTGTCTTTATAACACTAAGGCCACTTGAAATCCGACATTTTCACACAATTTTATGGAGCACAAGAACATTCTATCGATCGGTAGATGCGCCGTCCTGAGGAGGATGTAGGCTTACAAACAGCTGATTTATACATATTACCTATATTATAAAATCTATAGAGAGAAGCACCACATGATTCATGTTATCCCATGGATGGTGATATAACAATTGATTGCCCTTTCTCTTTGCTCTGCAAAAAGATTAAAATCTCTCTTGCACTTTCATGCCACAAAGTCACAAAAATTCTCACACAAAATATTTCTATCAATAAGGTAAGAAATGGAGCAACATTTTCGTCTAACGGACATTAGATTTGTCGCACCAATTAAACCCACAAATGGTGAGATATCTTAGAGAACAGCATTCTCAAGAGACCAAGAAAAAAAAACGCATGTGATAGAGCTTCTGGAATTAATTGGACTATCCCGGGGAGACAATGGAGAACTCTCTGAAGCACTACGAATCTCTTGGAGATACCAAGAGGAACTGAACTCCGTGGCTACGACAATTACTCGTGGAACTCTCTCTTTTTTGCTCTCCATACCACAACTCTTGGCCATTCAATTCCTCAGCATATTCGCGACGGCGCGGAACCATCGCCCACGGACATATACATATCTATATATACATTTGTCTGAATTAATAAAAAATCAATCTCTTAATATAAAAATGCCAATTTAAAATTTCGAGGAACCATTAATTCTTAATGCACTTTGCTTATTTTCGCCAATTTATTTCAACTTTCAATTGCAATCAGAAAAAATGTTACGACACTGCTTTTCTTCACGTAAGAGTCACCCTAAAATGCTAGTTGATAGCCCTACAATGTTTATGAAACCTACGAAGTTCGTCGAACCGCTTCTAGTGGTGCTGCAGTATTTTCGTTTTTACGTTCCTCGAATTTTGTTCAGCTAGATTCAGTTTTTAAACAATTATCTAAAAAAATATGTTATAAGGTGAAGTGCCCCGAGTCGACCGGTTCCTTGACTCGACCAGTGGTCAATATTTGAATGTTTTCTATAAAAATTTTCACGGATTCGTATTTATTTATGGAATAATTGACCTATTAATGTTAGATAATACGCCAAATATTAGTGCAAATATAAATAAATTGAATAAATAACTCTACCGATCGACTTGAGGGCACTTTACCTTATAACAACTATCTTACTAATTTTAAGAGAAAACTAATTCTAGTTAGAGCGACTTTTTTCAAAATTAAAACAGTTAAAATTAAAAAATTGTATGCCTGAAGATTAATTAGCTTTTTAATGACAAATGCTTATCTCTTTACATTTAAAATTAAACTAATTAAAGATAAAGATTTCTCAGAAAATTAAAAAAAAGCCTACTAAATATTTCCACAAAGCAAAGAAAAACTTAAACTTTCTCCAAAAATCCCTTTTCAAGATCATTTTAAGGTAAGTGAAGCATGTACGAACCATGAGGGTTAAATCTCCACCCCAAAATAATATAAGTTGTTTTTAAATTAAAAGCGTAGCAAAGCGTCCCAGGCTTTGCGAAATGCTCGAACCTATGACTTGGATGCTATGCCTGAAAAATACTTTCCGGATCATTTACCGTTTACCGTTTCTCAATCAATTTGAATCGATTCATAAATCAGCAAGAAGTGACGGAAACACTAGACCTTTCTTGACTTTCGCAATTTTATTCTTTACGACGTTTCGAGGATGAATGTCCTCTTCATCAGGTATCGAATTTTGTTGGGAAAATCACGTACAGGCGGGAAATGGTTACACTTTTCTTGGACTTGGATCACAGATTGCACTTTGAAGTTCACCATTCGACTGATCGACACAGAACAGTTTCTGTGTGTGGACAGTTTCTGTGTCGATCAGTCGAATGGTGAACTTCAAAGTGCAATCTGTGATCCAAGTCCAAGAAAAGTGTAACCATTTCCCGCCTGTACGTGATTTTCCCAACAAAATTCGATACCTGATGAAGAGGACATTCATCCTCGAAACGTCGTAAAGAATAAAATTGCGAAAGTCAAGAAAGGTCTAGTGTTTCCGTCACTTCTTGCTACACCCCATCGGACCGAAATTCTTCACATCGATTCATAAATCACTCATAACATTGTCAAAAATACCTTGGGAGTCATTTAATTGAATTTCAGATAAAAATTAGTTATCTGTTAAATTTAAACCATTTCATTACCGGTTAATAACCGATTGGAACCGAAACAATATTGGCGGAAAATTCAAGACCTTTCCAATGAGCCCTAAGACCCCATTCAATTGGGATATACTCTCTCTACGGCATTTTTAACCCTTGACCTTAAAAACCCATTTTTAAGGAATAAGTCCAGGGTAAAAGATCCCTGGGTCGACTTATGTGTGGGGGGGGGGTCATCCGAAGGTCCCAAGACACAGACAAGTAACAGATTTTAAAGTAAATAAAGCATGTATCCACCATGCTTGAGGGTTGGATAGTCACCCCAAAATGAAATGATAAATTATGATAAATGATGATATTTAAATTTCCATTTATACTTTTTGCATTCTTATAATCTTCAAACTAAACTGAAGCTAAAGAAACTTCGATAATTATGCAAAGTTCTGTTAATTTAAAAATCTTTTGACCGGTTTTATTTATATCAAATACTTTTCAACAATAAAACCCATTCTAAACTTTATTCTTTTAAATTTAAATTATTTATTAAAAAATGTAGGGTAAAGTGGTACAAGTTGGACAATGGTACAATTTGGACAGGGCTTTTTGTCTTGATTAATTTAGTACTTCATTTTTATTTGTATATTTTTTAATGCTTTAGTTTTATAATTTGGTTCCTTGTGCCTAAAAACAAATTTTGTACTGTATTTATCAAAAAAAAACCATGTCCAACTTGTACCGGCAAATTGTCCAACTTGTAACACTAATTCCAAAAAAAAAGAAAGCGACAATTCGAATTTACAAGGACACAATTTGAGCTAAATAATTGAATGGAAATGCAATTATTTTTTCTTTTTCATTTTTTTGTTTTATTAACGAAAGTCTAAGGTTTTAGTCTGTTTGAATAACCCCTTCTTCAATCACTATAGTGATTACACAAAATTCTTGTTCCAAGCCAACGGCTGAACTGAAGTGAAATCAATAAGTTCCCAAATTTTGGATTTTCGAGATTTCAATCAATTCGGGATTTTGGCTTTTTAAGATTTGGTTATTCGGGATATTGGCCCATTGAGAATTTGGGGTTTTTATGATTTTGGCTTTTCGGGATTTTGTTGGCCCAATCTGGATTTTATTCCATTCAGAATTTTTTGGTTTTCAAGATCTTGGCCTCTCAGAATTGTGGCTTTTTGGGATTTTGGTCCATTCGGGATTCTGGCCTATTCGGGATTTTTGGTTCTTCAGGATTTTGGCCCATTCAGGATTTTGGGGTTTTCGGCATTTTGGCCCAATCAGGAATAAGGGATAGTTTGGGATAGTTTCGGCTTTTTAGGATTTTGACCCATTAAAAATTTCGGTTTTTCAGGATAATGACTTTTCGGGATTTTGTTGGCCCAATCTGGATTTTGGCCCATTCAAGATTTTGGCTTTTCGCGATTCAGGATTTCCAGGATTATAGCTTTTCAGGATTTTGGCTCATTTGGAAATACGGGCTATTCAGGATTTTAGCTTTCCGGGATTTTTGGCTCTTCAGGATTTTGGCCCATTCGAAATTTTAGGATTTGCGGGATTTTGGCCCAATCAGAAATTTGGAATAGTTGTGATCTGGGATTTTTAGGATTTTGGTTTTTGGGATTTTGGCTTTTCTGAATTGTGGTTTTCCGGGTTTTGGTCCATTCGGGAATCTGGTCTATTCGGAATTTCGGCTTTTCAGGATTTTGATCCATCCGGGATTACGGCTTATTAAAACTTTTGGCTTTTCGGGATTTTGTTGGCGTAATCTGGATTTTCGACCATTCAAGATGCTGTGGGGTTTTCGGAATTTTGGTTTTTGGGTATACTGGCTTTTCAGGATTATAGCTTTTCGGGATTTGGTTGGCTCAATCTGAATTTAGGACCATTCAGGATTTTTTTTCAACATTTTGGCTTTCAGATTTTGGTTTTCCTGGCTTCTTCTTAATTCGTTTAATATTCGTAAATATTCGTATCGTTATGCAAAATATTTCCCTATTCCCTTTGGAAACGGGAAGCATTCTCTTCAATTAAAATTGTTCTGATTATATTGTTCAAAAATTATTGTATCGTCTGTTAGTTGTTAGGTTTTTTGCGTGGAACAATAAAAATTGTTTATTAATCATTTTAGAGGGATAATAAATACTTTCGAAAGACTTGATCCTTGATTCTATTATGTCAGCCATAGGTATCTTGAAAAGCAATAGTACAGATTTTAGATATGCCGCATCGATGGCCTTGAATTATTTATTTAATTATTTCAAGGTCAATGTTTAAAGGGCTCTGTAGAATGTATTTATCTTTTGAATAAGACAAATTTGGATTCATGTGAAAGGTATTTGAGAACATCAATCTTCCAATCAGTTTCTACCGTTTATTTATTTCATTTTTTCTGACTTTCAATAAAGGAATGAACTACATTGAACACATTGAAGCTAAAGATAGTAATTTTAAGCCCTTTAAGGTCAAAAGTTTACTATATAGTATACGTAATATTTTTAATGATCCTTTTTATGTAAGAGCATGTAATTGCTGATTTGAATGTATTTTCACATAAAACCGCAATGCAAAACCTTTCCTATCCCAAGTTAATTTGTGAGAAAAGTCGTACCTCCCTCGAATGGGCTAAACATATTTTTGCTAGACAAGTTTGCAAAAAAAAACATCTACGTCACTTCTTCATCTGCTAAAACACATCAATCTCCAACAAACAGATATTAGTATTTGGTAAGTAGAACATGATGAAACTCTATTTCACAAGATGTACAAAACAACAAATCATCAATGTGTAACGAGATGAATAAAAGTTCCAGATTTGAGAGACATTAAAATAACTCTGCACATGATTATCAAATGTAAACATTACTTCTTTAATAAATTCACACACCATGCCCTTAAACAGTTAAACATATTTCTTATTTATGCAAAAAATTTTATCATTAACACACTGACTGGAAAAAAATGTCTGTTTTTTTTATTCTTTATCTCTGTTTCATGCAGCATCATCATCTCGGAAGCGAAATTTCAACATGAAGTAATGGTTATTGTGTTGTGCTCAAAGAGATAAAGAGTGGTTTGATGGAAAAAACTATCCATTTAAATAGCCATGGAACTTCTTCGATGAGACACACTTTCTCTGACATTAAAAATTGAACCTTTAACTCATACGTAAAGTAAGTGAATCTTTCCTCATTATTTTCCTTTTTTAGAATTTCTATTTTGAGTCCAATTTTTTTTGAGGAGAAAGAAAAAAATTGATAGAAACCTTTCATTTTTTTTCGCTTAAAAACTCGATCACTTTGCACACATCAATTTCGTTCTTAAACGTTTTCTAATAGATGAAGACCACCGGGAAGGGAATTATGAATCATCACTAAGAAATCGGAAATATCTGCAATACCACTTAATACTGACAAATCCGCTGACCATAAGCCACAAGACTGATCGTGAAAGAAATATCATCCACTCGAGACACCTTCTTGTCACACTTCTTCAGATGGTCTGAGAGGAAATAGTTTCTCGTTAGAGGAACAACCAGTTTTCTCAAACATTCCATTCACAAAAGAGACTCATACAAGTGACCATGAGAGATTTTCTCCCCACTTTGGATAATCTACCCAAGATAATAGCCCCCCAGGTAAGTACTATTATATACACCAAAAGACAAGAGATAATTTTTACAGCGATGTGAAAGAGATTTTATTCTATGCGGCCTCTTAATTAATACACCTCCAAAAAGGTACAACAACTAAGCAGATCAATCATCCCAGAAACTTCAATCGTGAAACTGAGTATATGAGATCGAATGAAAGAGAGAATGTTTGCTGCAAATTGAGGTCAATACACCTGGGATGAGGAAACAATATCTAACAAAACATTATATACAAAACTTTTTACAACAAACACTCTAAACTATAAAACCGCTCTAATTTCGATTGAATAGGATAAAAGCGAAATTCAATCATAATTTGTTATTGAGAAGAATCATTTGCTGTAGTGATATTCCCGTGGTTTAGCATTGCAACATTCTTTGATCCACAGACAACAGAAATCGTGCACGGATTGTTAGTTACTATTTCTTATTTGGAACCGCAAGAAGTTTACAAACTCCATAAACTCTTTCAATCTTTTGAATACCTCGGGGCAGAATTGCCTACATTCTGGAGTTTATCGTATTTTTAATTGAAACTCTTAAAATAAGAGATCAGTTGAAATACGTCGCTTGAATCAGCAATTGTTCTATTTAATGTATAAAAGCACAATAAATAGAACACAAGCTGATGGAAATTACGAACTAACATTACATTTTTCAAATATAAATTAGTCAAAGAAATTAGGAACCTAAAGATACCGTAAAGATCATCCTTAAGTAGGGGAAAGTACTCTCCCTTCGAACGTTCATGCCTTCGAATAATGTGAAATTTCTTTTATTTTCTTAAGATACTTACACACATTTATCACATTATTATCAATAATTGGTAATAATCTAACTAATATTTAATAGAAATGTGCAATTTTCTTAAGAAAAATAAAAGAAAATTCACATTATTCGAAGCCATGAACGTTCGAAGGGAGAGTATTTTCCCCTACTAGAATGAAAAGCACCGTACAGAATCACCTTCCTACGGTAATCTAAGCTGAGTTAAATACTAAACCAATTGAACTCCGAAACCTCCCGAAAACTCAGAAACTTATCATTAATGCAATAGCGCCATGCGTCAAAAAGCACTTTAGGAACTTTTGCTGTTGCAATGCTTAGCAATTTTATTGAAAATCATAGAGATTCATTAGTAAATTCGTGTTAAATATGATGAGATCTGTGCGTGAGTATTTCTAATTTGTGAGTAAAGTATCTTGCAAAATTAAACTGACACAATTTGGCTACCAAATAGAAAAAACGGGGCTACATTAGCCAGTAAGATTATCTAATTCGTCTTGTACGAGTTTTAGACTGGACGTTTAGCCCAGTTCCCGAATGTCAAGAAATCCCAAATAAAAATCAAGTTTTAAATGGTTTTTTTTTCAATATCTAATGGATCATTTACCCTTATATAATAATAATAATACTTAGTATTATTATTATTATTATTATTAATATTATTATTATTTTTTTTTATTCACAAAAAATAGGGTAATCCCACTTACAAATGTAATAATTTAGACAAAAAAAATGAGGAAGAAATAACAAAATTGAAAGACAAGAGAATCTCGCGGACTACACCCGCTGAAATACGGCCACTATACCCGGAATCGAATTAACTACAGTGACGTCCTTTAAAGAACGATCGATAGAAGCAGTTACCTTGAACCATATGCCGAAAATACATAAAGGCTGATCCTCGAGAATACTCAGCTCGAAATATTTAGCTGTACAAGATCAGCCCAAGCTATCATACATTGAGAATTTAGGATCAAGGATTAGTATATCACTCTGACCTTCTCATTAAGTACTTCAAACTTTATGAATTTCAAGGGGAAGTTTTGTATTTTTGCCACTGGCACTGATGTCGCTAATTCTTATAACTTTCACTAGACCTCATGAATGTCATGATCATGAATAATTTAAAAGCTCAGCCTGATATCCTAAATTTTGAGCTGATCCCTGAGTGTATTGACACCAATCCTGATTTTTCGAGCTGATCCCTAAGTCGATCCCTGTGTCTGTTTAGAGCTTTAGAAACTATGAGTCCTCGAACCCAGGCCGAACCCCCTTTAAGCAGAAAACTTGACAGGTACTCGGCAACAGCCGCAACAGCTTTCATTTCATTAGGGTTACAAGAGTACAGCCAATAAAGACGTTTCTATGAGGGCTTATGTGATCTCGACGATTTAAGCCCAGATGTACCTGACACAGTCATCCAAATCTTGGGAGATTTGTTCATGAAGTAAGAATTCGAGTGCTAAGTGTAATAATAGTCCGAAGTGAAAATTGTCTCAAAGATCGTCCTTGATAAGAAATTAGAGAAGTTAAGCCATGTGGCTAAACCTTAGACCGGAAGCCCGTATTTCTCTGGTACCACAAACATTAAAAGTCTGAGACGATCCAAACCAAGGGTAACTCATTTCGGGGAACTCGAGCCAATCTGACCAGGGGACTCACGAGGCACTCATATATTTTTCTGGGACTTTTCCACTTTTGACTCGGACTTCAAGCCTTACTCAGTGGTCAAAACTAGAATATTCTTGCTTTGTTAACACTAAACCTACCAAAATCGGTCAAATTGACCGTCTTAAAAAATTTTAAAATTAACACATATTTAAACGGTACAATATCACTGTCAAACTTTATGAATTTCTTAAAATATGCATTATATATTTTTTGTGTTTAAATTGTAATTTTTTTCTTCTTTTTTTAATAAAACATTGTTGAGTATCTTACCTACCGCGGTCTGTCATTTGACCGAGGGCGCTAGGGCATAACTTTGCAAAGACAAATACGTAAAAGAAAGTTTTCGTAAATCGAAACAAAAATTATGCATCAATTATTCCAAATAATAAAAACTACGCCTTGCGACAAGGAAAATTTTCAGGTAAAACACAAATGGAAGTAAAAATTTAAACTTGATCAGAAAAATGTTAATTTTTTGTCAGAGAAAAAACAAATATGTGTATAATTTATTAAATTTTTTGACAGAATTTTGACGTTTTTATTGCCGTCAGACGGCGTCAGATGACGGAGGCTGGAGGTAAAATGAAAACGTCTTAATTTTCAATTTAAAAAAAAAAGCTCTACGAAAATGTTCTTGCTTTTAATGGCTCCGACACACCTTTTAGATCAGGAAAAATTCATGACATCAAAATTTACATCCGTTTCTTTCTTAAAAGCCTTGCATGTATGACTATCCTCCTTTTTCGCACTCTTCTTCTTCTTCCTTTAAACATCACTACAAATTCAATTTACTTGAATCCAATTTTAAGTGCAAAAAAGTGGGATAGAGTCATACAAAACGGTTGAGGAAGAAGGGAATGTAAATTTTGGCTTAATGAAATATTCTTGATCTTAAAGGTGGAGGCATAAAGTTCTTAATTGACTACTCATTAAACTTGATTTTTTTGCCAACCGTTTTTCATATTTTTACTTCTCAATTGTACAGAATCAAATTTTATTAAGTCTGAAGTAGGAAAGTATGTCTGACGTAGTCGGAATTCGGGTTAACTGCAATTTGCCATATTCCTGAAAGCAGTAGGACTAATTCTTAGCAGAATATTGACAACATTAGTAATGTTGGCAATGTTGTACTTGGCCAAACGTTTGTCAATATTGTGAAAAGACTGTGTTAAGGAAAACATGTGAGAACAACGCTGTTAATACTTTTTTATTACGCGAGTATTGCGCCCATTCAATTAATTAGAAATGTCCCAATGGGTGCACACACAAGTGGAATTTGATTCTCCAACTAAAAGGTAATGTAACTAGCTATTTGCACAAAAAGTTGTTAATCTTCGAAGAATTCAAACTCTATTTCGAATTTTCACACTAACATTTCCGCACAAGATGAGGAAAATTCATGAAATATCCTACTAAAAAGCTGGGAAAAGAGTTACTCACGAACATAGAGTGATTAAATAAAGGAATAAGAATAGTAAGCATAAATGCTTTATGTTTTTCTCACAACAAATGAAGACGGACGTGTTTGACAATCATGCACTTCAAAATTCAAACAGAAAAGAATTCGGCCACCTTGCGGAAATATCAAAAAGTAAAAATGTTTATATGAAGTAGGAGAATGGCAAAGAGAGATAGCAAGTGTTATGTCTTGCTCCCTTTCGCATGTGATCACAGCGTACAAAGTTGTCAGTCATTAAATCGCTCGAAAACTGACCGAATCACAGTTGGCATGTATGGAAAATTGTTCGAATTGCCTGTCTGTGATATTGTACAGAAAATAATTAACACGAACAGCAGAATCTTAATTCAATAGGGAGATGACCTGCTTGAGGGTGCGTCAGGGATTCTGATCCTTTCAGAGACCAAACAACAATGTTTCTTTTCGCCAAAGCTTTCGGCACGACAGTGCGCCTTCTTCAGTAAGTCTGGAGAGCTTCGCCAGTGTACATCATGTGTGCAAGGAGCTAGCACAGAGGACCACCACCACTGTGTATCGTAAGTGCTTCGTTTAAGGGTTTTTTCGCGTTCCGGGAGTCCGGGGGTGATTTGGGGCGCTTCAATATGAAACTCCTTTCTTTTCTTTCTTTCTTAATCTTAATATGTGAGAGCACGGTGAAGCACGGTGGAAAACTGGGATGGAGTGATAACTTTTTGATACTATCGAATCGATAGTATCGACAAATCTGTATCTCGTAGATTAAGTGAATCAGCGGCATGACATTTCCTATGTTTCCCATATGTTTCCAGCGTGCCGGAAAAACTTTTGGGTTTATTAGCTGTTTTCTGTCAGTGTAGAATGAATTAGCAAACAATATAAATACAAAATAAAAGCCAACTTAATACTGAATGGGCAACCGAAAACTACAAATTGGCAACCTACGTAGTTTTGGAGATATCTTGTGAAATGTGCACAAAAACAGGGAAAAGTTTACACTAAAATCGGTAGCATTTTTCAGAGCTAATGGCACCCCCTTGAAGTGAATGATGACTTTTTATGCATTGTTAAGTCATTTATTGTGACATTCTTAATAGAATGTGACTGTTGATAAACACTGATGTATCATCTGTAAAAAGTACAGCTATCGTTTGAATTTTTCAGAATCGATACTATTGAAAAGAAGTTATCATATTACCCCCGTTTTCCAATTATTCACCGAACGCGCTGCGATCAAGGATCGAACTGAGAGTTGTCATCGTGACGTCGGCATTTCGACATTAAACTGACATCATCTTGATTTCTGTCAAACTAGTAAAATTTTAGTCATTCTTTTGACGTAGTTTTAAGGACGTTACAGTGACGTATTCATGACCTATATGTCGTGCCGCTAGTAATGCGGTTCCACTTGGGAAGTCATCGAGCATTCCGCAAAGTATTGTTCACTTAACCACCCGTTTCTTTGCAAAATTCATTATTTTTTATATCGCAACAATAATGAAATTCCGGTTTTAATTTACGTGAAATGTCTTTTCAAAGCAAAAGAATACTAAAAGAATTCTTCATTTGAGCTTTTCATCAGACATAATATGCTGAGAGTGTCTCATTATTGATGTCACGATACTTTACTCCTTTTTATTGACATACACATACATCATGCGAAGAACATGTGAGATCAGACAAAAATGCAAACATAAAGAATACACTGCAGCAACCTGTTTCTGATGCCCCACAAAATTGATACCAAATGGTGCAGAAAGACCCCAATACCTTTGGAAGAATCAACGTACCAAATTGACTTTCAATTGCATGTCTTTGGGAAAGGTGAATCTCACTTGTAAGAGGTGTGGTACATATTTCGCATTGAGCCTCAATATTCTTTCTTATTCATCATCGAGCATAGAGAAGTTCTCTTTCTTTTTTTTTGCCCCGATCACGATGATTGACATCATTGAATTTGGGGCTCTTACAATCTTTTCTCAACAATCATCTGAATCTTCTTGCGCAATTCCCTAGCTGCAAATTATTTATTAAATTCTACACCCTCTAACACAAAAAAAAGCACTAGACTATATAGAAAAAAAAGTAACTAATAGAAATATAGAAGTGAAACTCACGTCTTGATTTGTGTCGTGGAATTGGCTTCAGAACTCGACCTTTTCGTATTGAGTCCAAAAGTTGATCTCTTGGTGTTGGCTTTGCCTTAAGTGGTGGCAATTTCCTTTCAGAGGCCTACAAAAATAAATACAACAAAAAAGAATATTTGAAGACAAATGTAACCAAAAATTAGGTCAACATTTTTACAAGTTTCGTCAACAATTAAACACATTCCTTTATCAATTATTTGTCGAAAGAAAAAATTCCATATCTAAATGTAGGCCCTCTTTCATTTTTCTTAATCATATGCAATATGTGACGCAAATAACACTCATTCTTTTCTCTTGTGTAATATCTCACCGCAACTCTAATGATAGATCATTACACAAAAGGCACATCTAATCGACCTTGCGAAGGTTTCTATTTATCACTCTTTCCATTAGACTCATTAAAACTGACTCTTCTTATACCTTTTCTCACTGATAAGAGAAAATAAACATGATTCTATTTTATTTTCAACCAAACACGATAACAAAATTAGATTGAGACATTATGAGGAAGGATTTTGTTTTTTCAACATATAACAATAAAAAAAAATTGGGAAATTAAATTCTCACCTTCTTCAGTGGTGGCCTCGATCGTATAAATTCCAAAATAACTGCATGGGCATCCTTTTTTACACGCTGCGGAATGTCTCCATTAACCATTACTTTTCTTAAGTTGTACTTTCTGCAAAAGTTATTATTCCATGAAATTTACTTGAATTTACAATTTACAATAAACAATTTTATTAGGCCGTTCCATATTTTATTTGCTAAATTTTACGCTAGGTGGAGCTCAAACCAGATAGGATACAAAAAGGAATTTGAATCTGGCAACTCTGAAGCGCCTTTGAAATGTTATGAAGTTAGTTGCAAATGCATTTCTGACATTTCGCATAGCTTGGTATTCCATATTCATCAAAGTAAGCTTTATTAAGCTAGATTTCGTTCTATTGTGACATTATTCTTAGTAAAAGGTGAAACCATCTGTGAATCACATCGCAAGATTAATTGTTACGTTCCCTGAGAGTGAAGGGGTACCCTGAGAACGTTTACTAAAGACACCCTTGCCCAAGAATAAGAAGCCTCTGTCTTTCCTTTTTACCAAAAAACTTCTTTATTTAATTTTTACGGGTTTTAGTAATGTAGACGTGTAAAAATTGGAACTACGCAAGTTGACGTCGCTCTTAACGATGCCGCCCGTACGGTAACAGGGTGCCTAAAGGGCACGCCAGTGGACAAACACTATCCCTTAGCAGGAATTGCTCCACCACGGGTTAGGAGACAAATCATCTCCAGCAGAGAGATGTCCAAGGTTCTTTCTGAACCAAAGCATCTTCTCCATGGTCACAAAAAACCAAGAGCAAGGCTGAAGTCTTGCAGGAGCTTTTGCCACTCTGTCAAACTACTTAACCAATCTCCACAGAGGCCAGACTCAATCTGTGGAAGGAAGTCTTTCCACCAAATTTTGTCGAATTAAGGGAAGACCTTCCTCCTGGTGGTGACCAAAACTGAAAGACATGGACTTTGTGACTGTGGGGTGATCCAAACCACCCCCTACTTCTGTGTTTGTTCGCTGTCTCCTGCTCCACGCGAAACAGGGGATTTGATATTGGGATGATACAGTCAGTTAGTTATACTTGATGATGATTTAAAATCTTTGCTATTTAATGTTTTTAAATTGTTCCTATACAATATTTGTAGACCTGAAGAAGGAGACAAGCATCTTCGAAACGTCGTGTGAAGTTAAAATTGAATAAATCCAAACATAGGTCATAATCCGTGTTTTAAATCATCATCAGGGGATTTCATATCGGCAAGTCCGCTTGCCATTGACGGGGCCCGTTTTTGGGCAAGACAAACTTGATTTTAGGCCTCTACACGATTAATAATAATAATAACTCAATGGCCAGGCGGAGTGCCGAGTAGTGATCCCGGAAAAGGTATATCCGGAAGTCGCTGGTTCCTATCTCCTCTGTCTCTAGGAAGTGGACCAGGCAATTCTACCGCATGAATGAGGCAGCATGATGGAAAACGTAGAGCAGGGCCCAAAAATTCAACGGTTACCGAAGAAATTGAGATCTTTGCACCAGGAGGGACTCGAACTCACAACACTATGTGAGTCAAACCGGAGATCTATCCGCCCAAGAGCCATCGGTCTTGTCTCTTGCTCCACTGAGATCCCCTGTTGACATATTCACAGCATAGGATCAATTGACAATCTGTTGAGAGCGTACCATCGGAAGGCACATTAGCTCTCTTCCTAAATTCTAAGAGAGTTAATCCTAAGCGACAAAGCCCATTGTGTACCCAGTCTTTTCGGATTCATAATAGCGGCATGTAGGGTAACGTGTGGTATTACTGGACAACGTGCTTTACGGGACACATTGTAGGTGTTATGGGACACATCAAAAATATATCGCTGAAAACCATATAAATATTTGTTTTCTTATTATTTTTAAGTTCTATTTTAAATATTAAACTCTTTACGTATCGGATGAACCTATAATTTCTTAAATTTAATTTAATTTAAAGTGTGAAATACGCGCGAAAATTGTGAGTGTCACATTTCACTTTTTACAAAACCTTCAGTGTGGTCAATTTTGCAGATGTCAACACAAACAGTGCTTAGTTTTTTTTCGATTTAAGCCACTTTAAAAGTGAAATTTAAACAAAATTTTTATGAAAGAGTGAAGTTTGGACCTTCTAGTCGAAGGTAAGCAATCAGGTTCAGTGAAATTTATTAAAATTTTTAGTGAAAAAAGCGAATTTACAAAAGTGACCAATTGGTTATGTTATGGGACACGAAAAATCTTTACATAATTTCCTATTTTTCTTGAATTTCAGATGCCAGGGAAGCCTGTAAAACGTAAACAGTATACTCAGGATGATGTGGAGAAGGCTCTAAAAGCATTCAGGAGCGGAAAGTCTGTAAGAGAAGCAGCGAAACAATTCAATGTGCCAAAAACTACGATTTTCAATAAATTGACAGGCAAGTTTCCTGTACAGTGCCGCAATGGTCCACCCACAACTCTCACTCCTGGGCAGGAGCAGGAGTTGGTGAAATGGATCTTGGATTGCTCTGATCGATGGCATCCAATAACCAAAGATCAAGTATTGGACAGCGTTGAATTGACGTGCAAGCATTTCAAGATACCCAATAAATTCAGCAATGGAAGACCAGGGCATGAATGGTTCAGAGGCTTTATGAAACGACATCCAGAATTAAGTCGCCGTATTCCTGAAAGGTATACCATGCGCAGAGCCAGCGTTACTCATGAAAATGTGAGGAATTGGTTTAGCCATGTAGGGGATTACTTGACACAAAATAATCTTAAAGATCTTCCTCCCAATCGCGTGTTTAATTGCGACGAGAGTGGTTTCTTCTTGGCGCCTAAAGGTGAAAAGGTTTGTAACAAAAATATACAAGGAAGATAGAATGATATTTATAAGATATTGTATCCTATTTTGCAGGTTTTGGTAAGAAGAGGTGATCGTGTGGCGGGGAAAATTATTACTTCTGAAGAAAAAGAATGTGTGACAGTACTTTTTACTGTTTCTGCATCAGGAGAACTACCACCACCCATGGTAGTCCATCCTATTAAAAAATTTACTCGAGACATCGCGGAAAATAATGTCGATGGATGGTTGTCCGGAAAAAGCGATTCAGGGTGGATGACGAGCAGTCTGTTCTTTGAGTACATCGCCAATCATTTTTACCCTTGGCTGAAGAAGCAAAGGATTGAACTACCAGTGGTGCTTTATCTAGATGGGCATTCATCGCATATCACCCTGGAAGTCAGCAAATTTTGCAAAGAGAAAGGAATAGAGTTAATTCGACTCTATCCCAATGCAACCCACTTGATGCAGCCCCTGGACACTGCATTTTTTGCCCCACTTAAAATTGCATGGCGTAAAGCTTTGTGCAAGTGGATGATGGCAAATGATTGGGTAAAGTTGAAACGAAGATCAGTCCCAAAAGTTCTATTCGAAGCCTTGAAGGCTTTAAATCTGGAAGTCATTGCAGAGAATGGATTCAGGGGATGTGGATTACTACCTTTTAATCCAGACGCCATAAAGAAGGAAAGGTTTCGGGACAAAAATGAATCATCTGAAAATACAACAGTTATCCAAACGGCCCAAAATGATGTCAATGAAGATCTAATCCTGCCTGCCGATGACTA
The DNA here is from genome assembly GCF_024763615.1 of Phlebotomus papatasi. Classification (NCBI taxonomy): domain Eukaryota; kingdom Metazoa; phylum Arthropoda; class Insecta; order Diptera; family Psychodidae; genus Phlebotomus; species Phlebotomus papatasi. The sequence continues at coordinate 82,692,178 of NC_077224.1, read as the reverse complement.
TGCAGCTGCTCTTCGATTTTTTGGAGCTCATCTTTCACCGACCACGCTAGAGAGTTTCACTAAATGTGACGAAAGTAATTTATGGGATGGTCCCGTAGAGCAAGAAGGCTTGTTTAAATTATGGCAAAACGCGAAGCGTTTGTATGAGAAAGCAAGATCTCCCGAAATTGATTCAACTTGTGACAAAAATGAATCGTTTGTGGACATCAATGATGTTCCAATTGTGATTTGGGATGCAGAGCCAACAGTTTGGAACCTCGATAATTCTGATGGACACTTAGAAGAGGTAGCAAATGTTTCTGAAGTTAACCAGCCTGCCCCACATCAGTCCACCAGTCCTCATGGAGATCCTGCTTTTTCGGAACCATTATCAGTGGAATGTTTTTTGAAGAATTATTTATATTCTCCGAAAGATTTGCCAAAAAAGAAAAACGTGTCACAAGAGCCGTCTATATTAACCAGTGATCAAAATATCGCCACTCTAGAGGAAAAAGAAAATAAAAAGAAACAATTGATTGAAGAGAAGGAGCAAAGGAAGGTGCAAAGGGAGATAAAAAGAAAGATCAAAGAAGAAGAACAAAAAAATAAGAAACCAAAATTGAAAAAAAACATGAAATAAAATTATTTAATAATAAAAATTACTTTCCTTTTTATCAAATTCGCTTCAGTTGTCTAAATACAGAATAATACACACAAATATGGCTTGTCCCGAAATAGCCACATTTACTTGTCCCATAATACAAACATTGTCCAGAAATACACTACTTTTACTCTGTTACATTTTTTTACTATTTTGTATATAAAATGTTGCATTTTTCATTATTTTTCGGTAAGAATCTTATTCTGGATAGAATAAAGAACATAAATATTTATATCAACAGAGGAAAAAATAATTTTTGAAGTCGTTAAGCTGTTTCAAACTTGGGAGTTCTAAAAAGTGTCCCGTAATACCACACATGACCCTACTTTACCCGCGGAACCGATTAGTCTCACATAACCTAGAAAAGTTTCGCAGAAAAGCTTCAATCATGCAATAAAACTGTTCTCTTGAATTTGGTGGTCAGGTTTGTCAGCCAGGAAGCTTTTTTGTGTCTTTGGTTAGATTGGAAGGCAATCGTTCAATAATAGTTGCTGAACAACCTAAAAGCGATTAAAGAGAGCCACGAGAGCCATCAAGCAGAAGCGACCAGTATACCTCAATAAGAAGGGGATTGTGTTCTATCAGGATAACGCAGGACCACACAAATCATTGGCGACTTGCCAAAAGCTCTCACAATTGGGAAGGTTTAATAAATCGTTCCATCGCATCACAAATCTCTACCTCATTCCACAAAACGCCTTTGGCAACATTATTAAATCTATCATAAAAAGGCTATAAAAATCAGTTGTATCATTTTTTTAAAGATAGAAACAAGGAATTCTACGACAGTTGCGATAGACGGTCAAAATGGCGACAACATAACAAATTAAACTTTATAAATATTAAAAATCATGCAAAACCAGATATTCATTATGGAACGGCTTAATATTAAAAAGTTTTACAGGTAGATAGTAATAAAGTGAATAAGCTCCACCCGCAAATCATGAAAAAAGTCATATCCTCTTCAGAATTTGCATTAAAAGACCATGAAATCTGATGAAATTTAATAAAATTTTGCTAACATTAAGAGTGAGCTAGAAAATTGTGTTAACCTCTTGGTATTCGCTGGGATTACTAAACCCACAATGTGGTATTCCATATCAAGTAAAATTTACAAAGTGGTATTCCCTAATTGTTGAATTTAGATGTTGGTTTTCCTTTTAACTAACATTTTCAAGCTGGTACTCCCCATAAAGTGAAATTTATGAAGTGGTATTCCCTACAATGCAAAATTTACGAAATGATACTCTCTGTAATGCAAAATTATCAAAGTGGTATTCCCTGTCCACAAAGTTTTATCACGATAAAGTAATATTCCCAAGGTGGTATTTCCACCAATGCCAAATTACAAAGTTGTATTCGCTTTCACTAATATTTCTAAAGTGGTACTCCCTATTAAGTAAAATTTATGAAGTGGTATTCCGTGTAAAATAAAGTTTACGAAGTGGTGTTCATCGTTCATAAGCTGGTACCTCTATAAAGCAAAATTTTCAAAGTGGTATTCCCTATAATGCAACATTTACAAAGTGGTATTCGCTTTAAATAAAATTTCAAAAGTGGTACTCCTTATAAAGCAAAATTTACGAAGTCGTACTCCCTGCAAATATAGTTTACAAAGTGGTATACCCTATAGAGTAAAATCTACAAAGTGGTATTCCCTATAATGCAAAATTTACAAAGTGGGATTCGCTTTAAATAATATTTCCGAAGTAGTAGTCCCTATAAAAGTAAAATTTACGAAGTAGTACACCCTGCAAAAAAAAATAGTTTACCAAGTGGTATCCCCTGTATTATAAAATTTACAAAGTGGCATTCGCTTTAAATAATATTTCCACAGTGGTACTCCCTATAAAACAAAATTTACGAAGTCGTATTGCCTATAAAATATAGTTTACAAAGTGGTATTTCCAATAAAGTAAAATCTACAAAGTGGTATTCGTTGTCAATAAATGGTAGTCCTAAAATACAAAAGTTACGAAGTGGTATTCCCTATAATGCAAAATTTACAAAGTGGTATTCGCTTTAAATACAATTTCCAAAGTGGTACTCCCAATACAGCAAAATTTACGCAGTCGTACTCCCTGCAAAATATATTTTACAAAGTGGTATTCCCTGTATTATAAAATTTACAAAGTGGTATTCGTTGTCAATAAATTGTAGCCCTATAATACAAAAGTTACCAAGTGGTATTCCCTATATAGTAAAATGTACTAAGTGGTATTCCCTGAATTATAAAATTTACAAAGTGATATTCCCTATAATGCAAAATTCACAAAGTGGTATTCGCTAAATTGTAAAATTTATATGTTGGTATTCCCTGTATAAGTACTCTGTATAAATATTTATAAATACCAATAACAATAGTTAATTTTGAAGCAACCCTGAAGGGTACGTGACCGATAATTTTACTCTGCAGATGAAGCTTACTCAATTTTCTGTTTCTACAAAATTATAATTTTGAATATCACTCACCTGGACCGAATGTCTTCCATCAAAATTTCATATGGGGTCAATTCGTATTCAACAGGTGTTCGAGAAAAAGAACACTTCTTTAGTCTTACACCTCTCCTCAGCTCATCAACCACTTGCATCCAAAACCGCGCCTAAAGAAGCCCAAAATGATTTAAAATTCACAAAATAACCTTTCTGTAATTATCAATTGCCAAAAATAAACTTCAAAATCTCTGTGAAATCTTAAACCTACTTGCAGTGCTCTCCATATTCTAACGTCAGACTATATTTTTTATGTTAGTTCGCAAGGAAGATGATCAGAGAGAAACATCTTTTAGTGCAAAATTCTTTGTCATAAAGAGATAAATCACAGAGTCAAGAGTTGAAAGGGCAATGAACCTCTCCCTAGAGGGAAGTTGTAACAAATTTAGCAAAATATAAAATCTTACCCAATCATTGAAACCTAGCTTATCTAATTCTTGTTGTGAAGTCTCTGCATCGGCTTGTATCCGCAGAACTTCTGCTTCTGCACGAAAAAAAGGCAACAATAATAAATTACAGACGTTACTGTCTCGGAAAAGTCCACGAAAGAAATGCTGTAGATAGATATACAAATAAAAATATATATATTTACCTCCTTGTAGTACTTTTTGCAGAAATATTCGCAATTCTATACTTTCAGTGGCGAGAGCACGACACACAGCTTTGTAATGATCATTTGGAAATGATGGTGAAACACGTTTTGAGCAGAGCTAGTGAAGAAAGTTCACAATAAGTCATGACCAATGAAAAATATCATTCAATTTAGGAAGAAAATTGCTAGACTTTTGTGAAATTAATATATTTCTAATATGACAAGTTGTGTTGTTTTTCGAAAGTGCAAATGACATTACAAATTGTTTGTTTTAGAGCTAACCTCTGCAATTTGCATATTACACTTAAGGAGATAATATATTTTAGCGTATAAAAAAAGCATCCAGAAATTTCCATAATCCCAGTAATTGGTTAAAGCTTTGTTGAAAATTGAGAAAAAAAACCAAAATTTCAAAAGATTTCCAACATTTCATGAAATCTTTCTGAAGTTTTCAAAAATTTCAAGTTAATAAGAATGAAGGGATCCCGCCAAAAAGTCCAAAATTAACCTCTTATCTTGGCTAATAAATATTTTCTTCGCAATGAAAATCAAGAAAGAAAATTATCATTAAAACTGATGATGTGTCAGCAATGTGAGGTTATGTTCAAAATAAGTTCCAGTAAATTATTTTGAAAGTTTCGAATTGAGATTAATTCAAAATTCTTCGGACACAAGGATTTATTTTCACAAATTTATTTACAGTAGACTCTCACTCAATCGTCTCTTTTTCAATCGGGCGTCAAATTTTGTTGACAGTTTTCATGCTTAATTATGAAGCTAATTTGCTCAAATTCGCTGTAGTTGTTCCTATTTTATCGTGATTCTTTATAATTGAGCGCTTTTTGTGGAATTTACAGAGGCTTTGACGCTAAATTCTATCGCTAAACCGGATGACATTTTGCCCCATATTCACGATTGAGAGAGAGTCTACTGTATTCATAAGTTCGCTAGAAATGTGAGGTTATGTTAAACATAACCTTCAAATGAAAATAAACTTGACGCGTTTTCTTTTTTTTTTTTAAATGGGGCTCAGTCAATCTATTACAACAATCCGCTAGCTGTATTATATGTGAAATGTTCATAGAGAGAGGTTTTCAAGCTTTACAGCGACAGGAAGAGACTAAGTCTTGGGATAGCGACATTTAGAAGGCGTAGCGTTAACTTCGAACTTCACGATTTATTGAACTAGAACTTTGGCAAAACACGAAAGACCGGGCAGTTGTTAGTTCCTCTTATAAAGCAGAATAGACCTCTTGGAGCGGCATCCCACATCTAGGGGTATCGGTATGGTAGCTACGTAGGGGCCAGGACAGCAGGCTCACCGTTCATCAGACTGACTTTCCGTTTTCAACGGTATTGCACCCAAAAGGTCAGAAAGATGAAAGCGGCGTATACAGAAAAAATATGTTGTAAAAATGTTCGTAAATGTTCGTGAATTCCTATTGGGGACTTACGAAATGCTCGTAAATCGTATAACCCACAAACATGTTCGTAAAAGTTTGTACTTTTTTCACAAACATTGTTCGTAACATGATCACTTGCCGAGCATTTTTTGTACTTTTACAAACATTTGTTCGTAAATGTTCGTAAACACACAAAAAAATGTTCGTTATATTTTGTCATTTGTTCGTTATTGTTTGTTTTCCTGTTGAGCATTTTACAAACATTTTTGTATGTTTAGGAGCATTTACGAACAAATGTTTGTAAAAGTACAAAAAATGTTTGTCAAATGATCATGTTACGAACAATGTTTGTGAAAAAAGTAAAAACTTTTACGAACATGTTTGTGGGTTATACGATTCACGAGCATTTCGTAACTCCCCCATAGGCATTCACAAACATTTACAAACATTTTTACAAAATATTTGTAAAATATTGTAAAAATTAAAAAAAATCAGAATTCCTGAAATGGCGAAGGAGCGATAGGCGTAGGCTACTAAAGTCCCACTCAATGGAGAGCCGATTGAAGCCGCTCATTGAGCACGAGTCGCTCTACACTCCAGCGTAGCCTATTTTGTTTTTCAACAAAGCCTCCATGTCTATCGCTGGCATATGAGTTGCTCGCATGAATTTTAGCCTTAAGTGCAAATGCCTTATTTTGGTGCCAAATGTCCGGATTTGACGTACAAAACAATTGTGGAGCTCAGAGGCAAAATGACACATATCCTATGCTTTAGCCATAGGATATGTGTCATTTTGCCTCTGAGCTCCACAATTGTGGATCTAAATTAATTTATGGCTAGGCCCAACTTGCTTTCAAATCATTCGAATAACTATCGGTTTCACTGTAGCTCAACGGTCCTTGAATTTAAATTCTTTATACTAACCTTTTCAAACACCATTTATTTAAACAGTGTAACTATTTAAGAAAAGAATTCGTAAATCAGAATTCAAATTAGGAAATTAAATGAAGGAAAATATTATCAAAATAGAAGCAATGTCAAAATTTCCGTGCATAACTCCTCAACTTTGCATAGCATTAATACAATAACTTAATATATTCACCCCTTGGTATACTACATTTCAATTTTCTGCATAAAACTCATTGAATGCAATTCTCTCTTTTCACTGTTTCCTTTCTTGAGAAAAGAAAACTTAACAAATTCTCAATCAGAGAAAAAGATGGCATTAAGAAACCCCCTGAATAAATTACATTTTGTAATTCACTTCGTCCAACGTGAAGATTGCTATCGTTCAAAAAATTTTAAATAAAATCCACTGACTCTAAAAACCCATTGAAATGCGGTCCAAAAGCTGTTAAGGAGGGCTCTTGTAGGATTTGCAATGTGCAATGAGCTCTGTATATGGTGTTAAGATTATTCATCCAACAGCATTTTCACAGAGTCATGAATGTAGCTCAAAATGTGCTCCCAAAGAGTCAGTGAAAAGCAAATATAAATTGGGCTTGTCCGCAATGTGGGATGGTTCTAATGCATAAAAACGATTATTATGCAATAGCAACTATTCACATGTTTGTCTTACTCATAGAACACCCGGCAGATATTCCACCAGTTTTACCCAAAAAGACTCTCTTTCGACGCCTCTGTACCTCCTTACTTTTTATTTTTCCTCCCTATATTTGCAAATCATAAAAGATTGACTTGAGATAAATACCTCTATCACGCCTTAGAAGATTTGTAGCTTTTTAAAAGGTCTTCTTAACCTGAAACTATCGGCGCCAAGCAATTATAAATTCACTCTATGAGAGATATTAATTAACAATGCTGATTATGAATCGCATGTGTGGCGATTACAATGGTTTGAGAGAGAGAAACCATGTACACTTAAATATTCGGTATGATTTCATTTAACAAAAACACTTCCTCATAGTTTGCTTGTAAGCATAAATTTAAGACATATTTTTAAAGGTGTGGAAAAATAGTCTATTACTTCAAGGTCTATTATAGATTCATATTATTGCGATATTTATTACTCTCTCGCATATTATTCTCCATCGTCCAATATTTATTCTTTCATTTTATAATCGCTCACTTGTCTAATATTTGCCATTTCGGATGATTTCAATTAGGCAACCTCCTGTAAACATGTTTAACAACAGAAATATCAACATGCAGTAAAAAAGAAAATAAATAGTAATTAGAAAATCCGACTGCTCAAAAAAAAACAAATAAAACAAACTAAGGATTAGGCAAGGAATCATACTATAAAAACTTAATACTTTCTAATTTTAGGGAAACTGTACCTAATTTCGGCCGCCCTGCAATTTCGGACACTTCTTTTATTCCTCAAATTTTCATGAATTTTCAGTTTTCTTTCATAATCTAAAGGTTATACTATGCAATAAAAACAAAAATGTCGCTTCGATGAACGAGGATAATGTGAAAAAGAGATTGGAAAAATTCCGGATGGGCAAAGGAACTATGAGAATGAAGGTGGCCGAAATACAGTAGACTCTCTCTCAATCGGGAATATGGGGCGAAATGTCATCCGGTTTAGCGATAGAATTGAGCGTCAAAGCCTTTGTAAATTCCACAAAAAACGCTCAATTATAAAGAATCACGATAAAATAGGAAGAACTGCAGCGAATTTGAGCAAATTAGTTTTATAATTAAACGTGAAAATTACCAACAAAATTTGTCGCCCGATTGAAAAAGAGCCGATTGAATGAGAGTCTACTGTATTACCCAAAGCTAAATCTATATCAAAGGTGTGCAAAAATCGTTGAAACCGAATTAACGTCAAAATAAGTTTGTTATAGTAGCGTTTTCAACGGTTCTTGCACGCCTCTGGTCTATATTTTAATTCATTTTAAAATACATTATTTTTTAGATAAGATCTTATCTTATCTAAAATACATTAAGAATGATTTTGGAGAAAACAAATATGATAAACAATCTATAAGGTTACGAGCAACACCTCTTAAAAAGAAGTAACAAACATGATTAAATTCAATTGATATTAAAAATATTACATTTCAAATTAAAGACTTTGGCGATTGCATGCAACTATGCCGAAATTTGGTATAACTACCCTATTGGTCTCTTTCTTGAATTGTTTCATTATTCTGATAAAAGCGCCATCCATGAGCAACTTTGGAAAGTCTATATGTACATTTCGTAGAGATAAAAGGAATCACAAAATGGGGCAATTTTATACACAATTAATGGCGTACTTCACTAGGGAAATTTAGGTCTATATTGAAGCAAATTGCCTACATTTCTGTCAAATATGGGCATGAATTTCTCTAGTGTGTATAGAGATCATAAATTAAAATAAACAAGCTTAGAAAATTTACTAATGTAATTTATTTTGAAATAAATGGACTTATTTAGATAAATGGAAGAAGTTAATAACGATAATATTGAAGAAGAACCAGAAAAAATGGGTCTAACGGGTCTAAAACTTCAAATTTCAGAGGTAAAAATCAATAGCTGTTGTCCATATATGAGGAAAGTGACAGTATTACCATCAATATTCTGTAATAAATTTAATATTCATGGCTCCAAAACACCTTTTAGACCAGGAAAGTTTCATGAAATCACAATTAATATCCTTTTCTTTCTCTAACGTTTTGTATAAACGTTTTGTTGTCACGTTTAATAAAGGACGAAGAGTGTGAAAGAATGGGATAGACATACGAAACCTAACCTTAAAAATTCATCTCTACTTTAACCTAACCTTAAAAAAGTCACGGTAAATTCTAAACAAAAGTCCTAAAACAAAACTAATAAAATAATGATGCGACTTTATAGTGACAAAAAATAAATTTTGAGCATCATAAAAAGTACCTCGATATGTAGTATTCGTGATGAAATGATACCTTTGTTCTTTTCAACTGAAATTCTTCCATTTCTAACCTCCAAAATAATGACAAAAATTTATTAAGTCTTAAGGAAGGTTTAGATTTGAACGTTTCATTTCCTTTCAAGTAACCAAATGAGAAGAAAGATACCAAGGAATATAACACATTAAAATTTTGAAGGTTAGCATATTTTGACATTTCACCAAGAATGAAAAATATCTACTCTGAAAAAAATATCTTGTTAAACGAACAAATGGATTTTGTTGAAATTTTGTCAAAAGGATGTTATTGACCAATTTGCCAAAACTTTTATTCGAATTTAATATGGAAAAACACCCTTTTGACAAACTTTTAACAAGATCCAGTTGGCCGTCGATTTGACAAAACTTTTCCATATTCTGTATAGAAGAACATCCTTTTTACAAACTTGTCTTGTTAATTTGACAAAACATTTTTTTTTAAGTAGAGGTACACTAAACTTTTCGATATCCGGAGGATTGGTGATATGATTTTACATTACAAATGTGATGGGGAAATTTTGAATTTATCCAGTGTTTGACAGCTGTCATCTGGATATCGAAAAGCTTGTATTTGTTAGTCTCATTATTATACGCATTTCGAAATCTTGTTTACGATACAAATATCTGTACTTTGTAATAGCAAAATCAATAAACAAATCAATAAAATAAGTAAACAAACAAAATAATAAAAAGTTAGTAATTAAAAAGGAGCAATAAAAATATTAAAAATAATATACAGGGGAATAAACACGACAAAAAACACAAATATATTATAAAAAGATAAAATAAATTATTTAATCTTCTTTTGTAAATATGAGTTCAATGTATAAAGCACAAAAATATTTGTTTTGTTGAGATATTTTTGACATTTCAGTGAAAATTAATGAAATCTCTATTCATCTCGCTCACTCTCGTAGCCAATTTCACACCCACTTAGCGAGTGAGTTGGCTAGATTTAGATTTCCTTTACACTCACTGAAATGTGAAAAATATGTATACAAAAGTTATTGTGCATTAGGCATTATCACGAGCTCACAATGACTTTTGTTTGCAAACATGTTTTCAAAATTGCCTACGAGAGTGAGAGAGATAACTAGATCTAGATTTCAATCACACTCACTGAAATGTCAAAAGCATGTTTACAAAACAAAATTTATTGTGCACTTGGCACTACGTATGATGCCAGCGTTCTGTAACTTGAATTTTGTAAACATATTTTGACATATCAATGACACTGAAAAAGATCTTGATCTAGTTGACTTGCTCACTCTCACAGGTTTATGCCCAGGAGGCAAATTCTGCTATTCGGGAGTTTGTCACGTGAGTACAAAAACCGAGAAATGTACATTATTTTAGAGTGGTTGACTCGATTTTTCCTTAGTAACCTTTATGTGTTTCTCGATTCTTGTACTCACGTGAGAAACTCCAGAATAGCAGAATTTGCCTGCAGCACACAATAATTTTTGCTTTGTAGGGGGAAGTGAGGCACCTTTGAAAGTCAGGCACCTTTGAAATTAGGATTTTTCACCTATTTTTAAACAAAATTGAGCCCTATCGTGATATAATTTAGCTGCACAAACAGATTGTCCCAATTTCAAAGGTGCCCTACTTTCAAAGGTGCCCCACTTCCCCCTAAACATGTTTTGGCATTTCAGTAAGAGTGAATGAAATGTAGATCTAGTCATCTCGCTCTCTCTCAAAGAAAATTTTGAAAACATGTTTTATAAATAAAAATTATTGTGCGCTGGGCAATATGCCCAACGCACAATATCTTCTGTTTAGTAAACATGTTTTTGACGTTTCCATGAGAGTGAGTGAGATCTAAATGTAGTTATCTTGCTCATTCACATGGGAAATTTTGAAAACATGATTCCAAGTAAAAGTTATTATGCGCTGGTCATAAGAAAACATGTTTACAATACAAAAGTTATTGTACTTTGAGCATTAAGCCCAACGCACAATTACTTTTGTTAGTGAATATTTGTTCAAAATTGCTAATGAGAGTGAGCGAGATGACTAGATTCAGGTCTCACTCACTCTCACTGAGTTAAAACATGTTTACAAAACAAAAGTTATTGTTCGTTGGGCATAATGCCCAACGCACAATAGATTTTGTTTTGTAAACATGTTTTTGACATTTCGATGAGAGTGAGTAAAATCTAGATCTAGTTATCTCGCTCACACCTATAGAAAAATTTGAAAACAAGTTTACAAACAAAAGTTGTTGTGCGCTGGGTATTATGCCCAACGCACAATAACTTTTGTTTGTAAATATGTCTTCAAAATTTTCTATAAGAGAGCGAGATGACTAGATCAACATTTCACTAACTCTCATAGGAAATGTTGAAAACATGTTTACTAACAAAAGTCATTGTGTACTGGGCATTAACCCCTTGTGCCGCTGATATTAAAAATATCTAATTGTAGTCGTCTCGCTCACTCACATTGCAAGATTTAGAAACATGTTCACAAAACAAGTTTCATAGCTAAACTCGGACTTAAACAACCCTGTCTCTCCTCTTCTAACATTTAAAATGATATTCGTTTAAGAAAATAATTAATTGAAACCCAAAATAAGACATTAAAATGCTTATTAGCGACATTTATGCGAGTTATCATAAAATTTTAATGTTTAATAAAATTTTAATTGCACATCGTGATAATCCAAGTACATTTTCATAAATAATCTGTAAAGAAAAATTTTATTTACTGGTCAATTTTACCCCCGGATCCCCCCTATAGTCGCAGAAACATGTTTACAAAACAAATATTTTTTGTACGTGCCTCATTATGTACAGGGAATACAACCCTCCGGCAGTCGGTTAATAAAAACTGAATTAACACCAACTTCCTTTCCAATTTATTAAAAACTTTCGCTCGCAATGGAAATTAATAATAATAAAGTGAGAAAGAGAGAAATTTCTGGTGCTTTTCATGTACAATTCGAGACACTCTCGATTGCAGAACAATTAATATATCTCCCCAATATTCAATGTCAATATAAATAGCATTAAGTCGGTACTCACATCCAATACATGATCCATTTCTTTGGTTTCTGTAAATTTCTCCCCATCAACAGCATCATCGGAATCCCTTTCGATTCCCTCATCATCAACATCTGAGAAATAGAGTCATCATTAGGGGCTAATTATGTCAAGACATTTCTATTAAAAATAGCATCTCAAAGGCATTTCTTGACGTGCTCCATGAACAACTTTATCACATCTTTTGTGGTGATAAAAAAAGAGACAATGACAGAGATAATAAATTTTTTATCTTGTTACTCCCACACATTATATTTTAATTGTAACATCATTCTCAATCTCTGTGTATCTTGGTAAAGCAAACAAGAGTCTTTGGGCTCTCATAGGACTTGAGAGCATTTATACAGACGATCTTCAACAACAAAAAAAGAACACAACGCACAATAAAATAATCTTCACGATAGAATTTTTATGCCCAACAAACATAACAGAATCCACCAGAAAGAATTGTTAGATTTTACACACTCAATTTACCTTCATAAGTCATCTCATTTATAAGTTGATCAAGTTCTGGAGAAATTACACACTCCTCATCCGACGAGAAATTATAATCGAGAGCTTTGTAGACAATATACCCAATTTTCTGAAGAACCTGCAAATAAAAAATTAGAAAAACAGTCTTATTCAACTATTTTTCCACCGCGGTTATTCACATCTCATTTTTCCAACAATATTTATTTTAGTACCACACGATGGCTCTCCAAATCTCTCCACTTTAATTTCTTTCGCAATTGTAATAATTTTCTAATCACACTTTAACAACAACAACAACAAAAAACGCCTCATTGTTCAAAATTCATTCTAATTCCATTTTACAATGTTCGTTTGCATCCCATTGAATTCTAAAAAAAAATGCGTGGAATGAAAGAAACATTCACCAATTCTAAATTTGCTATCTGAACTCTGTGATTAATCTTCTCTTCAATTAAGTGGTACAATTGTGCGTTTAATCAAACGTAAAGTCGGACAATGAGTAAATTTGTTGGATTTTATGCCCAAATGATCATATTATTTTCATGTTGCAAACATTTAATCGTCCAGTTTCACCTCAGGTGCTATTTACAACCAACTGCAACGTTAATCAACCAGGCAACATTAAAAAAAATCGCCTAAATGTACAATGTCATTATGTAGTGAAAAATGCAAAAGTCGTATGTACAAACGCATTAAAATGAATTGATTCACAACCAGTTTGTCTATTGAACCGTAAGAAATATTAGCCAAAGCACTTTGGTTCAGATATCAGGTGCTATAATCCGAATTATTTTTATGGTGTTACTTTGAAATTATGGCAAATTATTTTTGACTGTATTGTAATGATTTTCAGGGATTGATCATATGAATTCTACATCATAAAGCTAGCACTTTGCCTTTTGAAGCACTGAGACTTTAAGGTATAAAAGTTTGATGTGGATTCGAAACGAGTTTCCCCGGGCTTCGACGACCCCCCTATAAGTCAACATTATTTAGACAAAGTCCTTTTTCCTTTTTCCTCAATCTTCTCCCTCCGGCTCAAATTTTAGTATGTTATAGCTAGGCCTTACAAGGGAAGTACTCGAGTCATCAATTTCAGAAAATTCTGGGGCTTTGCTCAACTACGCAGAAAGGCATCAAATTAAACGTGGTATATTCAAAAAGTGCGAAATTTGGTTAATTTTTTTTTAATTCCCTAAAGTTGAGAATGACACCTTACGTAGCACATAATAAAGAAAATTCGAATGAGACTACATGCAGCGGTGGCTCAGCGGTACAGCGCGGGATATTCAACGGGAGTGCCTCGGGTTCGATCACTGGCTCCGTCTGTTTTTTTTTCCTTTTGATATCTTTTTTTTTTGTTTTCAATAAAAAATTCTATTCTTTATTAAGTAGTACTTATTATTGTAGTGTAAGTTGCTTATCTAGAGTGCCGAATGAAAATCCTCAACAAATTTTTATAGCAATGAAAATTCATCGCATAATTAATCGAATTATTATTATTTATTATATTATTATTTATTTATTATCATCTCTCTATTTCTTTTTTGACCCACCTCCAATGCGGCCATCGCCGTCTTAGCGTCGGTTCCAACCTACTCCGGGATAAAAACGATGGAATTATCAATTTGTTAGGTAAATAGAAGAATAAAAAGCTGTATGCACTTACAATCAGCTATCTGAGGATCATTGTAAATAATATTTAAATTTTTTATTGAAATTTTATAAAAGATTAGAAAGGTTGAAGACCCAAACCAATTTTTTTGGAAAAATCATTTGGAAACCTGTGCTCAAATAAATATTTAAGCCGTACTTTCAATCCATATGCTCTCGTTGTGATTGCACTTTCTGTTTTAATCATTTATCGAAATCCATAATACACGAATTAGTTTTTTCAAACTAATTTGTGAATATGGATTTCAGTAAAGCAATGATTATAACATAGAGTGCAATCACAATGTGCACATCGAATGAAAGATATACTTTCACAATCAGTTTGATCAAAACACCATTTTCAAAATCGGTTGTCAAGATTTTACGAAAACGCATGAAACGATTTTTCTGAAACTTTGCACATTTCTTCTAGATATAGTTGGCTCGTGCTTAACATGAGGTTTTTTATAAATATTGATTTTAACGGATTTTATAGCATAAAACATGTCAAAAAGTGACTGAAAATGATAATTTTTTTGAAAAAAGTAATGCCAAAAATCGAAAAAAATTTAAAAAGAAGTCTTCTGTTAAGCACAAGCCCACATTCATATCCTAAAAGAAAATACTAGTTGTATGGATTTATGATGAATCTGCTAGAAAAAACATGAGAACGGAAAAAATGAGGGTGTGATCATACCATTTCTCAACAGTTCAATTTTGAAAATTTTCCAAAAATTTTCCGGTGAAATTATCTGCCAAGGCCTACTCTAACAGATACACGAAAATCTGAATTTAAGAAATTTTGTAGTTCAAAAATAAAAAATGGACAAAATATATTATACCTATCAAACAAAAAAAACTTAAGTCGCTCTGAAATCCCTGACCCGAGGTATAAGCGGTCAAAGTTGAAAAATTGACCGGACTGTATCTCCGGTTATAATCAACATTTCGACTTGCATTTTTTTTCATTTGTGTGTCTCGACGAGCGCTTTCAGATGACAAAACATCAAGTTCAAAACTTCACCAAAGCAATAGCGTAAAAAGTCAAACTCATTTTTCTGGAAACCGCAATTGTGCAATTTGATCAAATTTTAGTGTATTGTAGTCTAGGCTATGAAGTTTACAATAAGTGGCGTGGGTTCGCAGTTATTATTAATCGTATCGAGACACGTCATTTATATTACAATGTAATCTTTACAACGTGCTCTTATTGGAAGAATCTGCTGATCTTTGATCGCCCATCCACCATCATGGATCCATCTAAATGGATCTATCGTCCATCCAGATGCTTCTTTCCACGTTTTCGGGGCAGAAACGGTGCATTTTTATTACGTTATATCACAATGAAAATGTCTTATTCTGGACATTCAGATCATTGCACCGGGCGGGACTTGAACTCACAACACTGTGAGCCAAGCCGGAAATCGATCCGCCCAAGAGCTAACGGTCTTGCCTATTGCGCCACTGAGATCCCCCGGGTTCGCAGTGGTTCGGATTCGCAGTGGTTACAATAGAAGCGGAAATATGAGGGGTCAATGTTCACGAAATTCAAAACGTCACATCTCCTGTGCTATTTGACCGAATTTAATGAGTGAGGACTCAAATGAAAGATCTCACAAAATACTACAACTTTATAGAATGCTTGAACTTCGTGGAACCAACACCAGCAGGGGCGCCACAGTCGAAATACCAATTTCAATATCACATAACCTCAATTATCTCGACTGTCGCTGAACCGATTTTGATGATTTCTTCGACATAATTGTAGACGCCATTTATTTGTCTCTACATTTCCGTTTTATTGTAAAAAAATAATTTTTTCCAATAATGGCGCTGAGAAAGTGCACAGGTACTGATATGATCGCTTTTATTCAACTACTTCATTTAAAGTGACGTTAAAATGAAAGGTTTCACAAAATTCAACAATTCTCTGACATAATCGAAGTTCGTCATATGGACAGTAGGGGCGCTAAGATCAAAAATTAGTTCAGAAATAAACTCTCTCGATTATCTCTGCTTCTGAGTAATCGATAAGATCAAGTTCTTTGGCAAAATTATAGAGAACATTCTGATCTACATTTCACCCATATATCACTTTTCTGCCAGTCCATTCAAATCCTTGATATTTTGGTTTAAATCCAAAATTTGTTTAATTTCACGAATTTGATTCAAAATAACTGAATGGCTTCCCCCAACTTCAGCTCTAAATCGAAATTGCAAGCATTCCGAGTTAGCTCACGTTAAGAATCTCACCTACATAAGCCGGTTAGGATTATCTATCCCCTTAATTAGTGTAGAACCGGTAAAAATCCCTATCTCCACTCAGAATTGAACTGAGGATCTCTAGATACCTAACCAAATGATCTAACCAAAAAGTGTTGAACTTCATTGAAACTTGGTTTAAAACCCTAATAAATTATATTCAGTGAAGCTTACTGGAAGCAATTTGAGCACCTTTAATGCCAGAAGAATTTCTAGTGGCCTGAAGAAGATTTGAACCCGAGACATTAGCATCATAAAGCGAAAGGTCTAACCTTAAAGCCGTTGCGTACCCTGAACACAAAAAACTGATCTTATGATAATTTCCATCAAAATATGCGATGATACGTTCGAGCATATGGAATTTCAAGAAGTAACTATCAAAATATCATTTGGAACAATGACAGGTTGCTAGTAAAGTGAATGCAAAATGCGTTGCAAACGCAAATGGTTATTAAAGAATAGTTTATTGTGAAGATGAGTGTAAAAGACATTTACCATAAAGACATGAATGGCATTTAAAGGACACAAAATCTCTGTGAGTGAAATAGCGCAAATTATCATTCTATAGTGGCATAGCATTACACCATATTCTTCCAGCATTATTCATCATTTGAAGTTGTATGAAATTATGTCTGTGAACAATTTTAATTCGATTTATCAAAACACCTTCTTCACAGTTCTCATATATGCATTTTATCCATTTAGAAAAAATGTGAATGAGGAGTTTTCTCTCCGTATCTATCTCTGTTAGTGCTTTTTAAATAGAAGACAAATCTCTTGCATAGATTTATAACCATTTTGAGTGAGAGACAACATTGTCTTTCTATGTAGAAGAATAATTTTTCATATATATGAATCTCTCTATGCTATTTAGGTCATCGCACTAACAGCAGTTATGATAGTTATCTCTTCTCTTTACAATTTCTCCTTCCTCTTATAAAACTCCATATAAGAGTCTAATCTTCTGCCAATTACAACCCAATACTCCCTCTCACCAGTATCGTGCATGCACTTAAGGATAGAAATGTGAATTTTCGAAAGAAAATCACCAATAAAATTAATGCAATGGCTTTTGCGAATTGCGCGATATTTCATGAATCCTCGCCATCATAGTTATGTGCACCTCTTTCTCTTTGCTCCACCACCCCATAATGTGCTAAAAAAAATGCTTTAAGTGTCATTTTGCCGCATAGTTTATTATGTAAAGTTCTCTCAAGCGCCAAATTCAGTCAAAAAAAATTTCATCATCATCGCTGCTGGCCACTCTAAATCCATGACAAAAGTCATTGCGAGATCATAAATGGCGAGCAAAATGGTACCAAGAGAATTTTCGCTTATGGCAGATCATGTGGCATACATTTCACAGGTCACACAGAGATCATTTTCTTCCAAATACAAAAACAAAAAACTATCGACAATTTTACACAAAACAGAATAGAATTGCTCCATGTGAAGAACCTCTTTGGGCCTTCTCTCAATTCAACTCTCTATGCAATATAACTCTTGGTATGAGAAATGAAGAAGAGATTTCACAATAATTAGCAGTCTAAGCATGAATATGCTGTAAAACTTATCATCAATTCAAATCGTCTGAGATATTGCGTTAAACACGTAACTGAATCAATGAAATCTTTTCCATTTCTTTTTCCTTTTTGATAATGACGACAATTTTATTATCACTTTCACGTGATGAGGAATCACAGAAGGGAAAATCACATGTCTTTTAAACGCAATTCAATATGTTCATTTAACAATTTAAACTTACAACTCATTCAATGACTCTGAAAAGTGCTCTTGCAAACACCAGGAAGAAACAGCATTATACAGCACAAAAACCATAAATGCAAAAACTTATCAAACAGTATTTTAAAATAAGTGAGAACTCTTAAGTTTTCACGTACCCTCCGAGCTGGGATTTCTAATCGAAAAATTTAAAGGAAATTTGATTTAAAGTCGATATCTCTTACTGTTTTTCCTTTATATTGGCAAAAAGGGACAAATAAAAATCTACTTTCGTTTTTATGAGTTTTTTTTATCCCACTTTATCGCGATCAAAATTGGATAAACTGAATTGAATTTGTTGTGACGTTAAAAAGAAGAAGAAGGGTTCGAAAGAATAAGGTACAGTAGAACCCCGCTAGAGGCCATCGCTCTATAGTCCACAATTTATCGACCGTTGATTTCAAAACACTGATTTTAAGTTAGGTTATGTTTTTTAGTACGCGACATGTAATGTTGTCATAATTATTTTAATATTTTTGACAAACTTTATTGAGTAGTTGTGATAATTGTGATCCATTATGAAGAGAGCGAGGACAAGTATCACAATCGCAAAGAAAGTGGAAGCCGTCGAGCAATTTCATTACTAAAAGTCGTTGATAATTTTAAAAAATGACATGGACTATAGTACGACCCAAGTGTCAAATGTGGAACCAAATATGGCCTATAGCGAGGCTCTACTGTATATATATCTAAAACGTTTGAGACAAAAAATGTGAATTTTTATTTTACGAAATCTTCTTAATCTAAAAAAAAGGTTCACAAATCAGAAAAAAGCTTATGGATCGTCTCGTTCGAACCAAGTCTAACTATATCTACGGAGACCATTTAAGAAAATAACGCTTCCGATGGGGAACTAACATATAGAACTTGTGGATTCCTTGTATCGCTTAGAGTCCCGATCAAAATCCAGAAAGCCAAAATCCCGAAAGCCAGAATCCCGAGGCAAAGGAAAATCTTCTGTGTCTTGGGAAATTATTCTGAACATTTTCCTCCATATAATTTTATCTCTTTCACGATTTTGAACATTCGGGAATTTGGCTTTCGGGATTTTGGCCTTTTCGGGATTTGGGCTTTCGGGATTTTGGATGCCACCGATCGCTTGTATTCCTTGTATAAACCATCACAGACGCCATAAATACCTTCGTAGAAAATCAACAGAACCTAATTTAGTATATCATAAGTATTATACTATATGTAAATAGGTATGATTAGAAGGAATCACACCTAAAACTCTAACAACAAAGCTTGAAACAAAATTAAGATTATTCATGTGTGAGAGAAGGATTCCAAAACGGATATTCGTTTCCTGTCCGTATTTAAGGAAGGACGATTACGAAATCTATGAAGTCTACAAGCAATACCGAGGAGTAAATGTGCAACAAATATGCTTCGCAAACATGATGCGACTGTTCCAGCCTAGGATACCCTATGAAGGTAGACTCTATACTTCGAAAAGAACCAAGCTATCCAGTCCCCGATGAACTACTGCGTAAACCAGAACTACAGTTCACTAAAAAAGTGACAAGCATCCCATGCAATCCCAAGCTTTGCGAAGTGTTCGAACTCTTGACATAAATGCTATAGGGGTAAGTAGGGGGTGACATTAGCTATGAAAAATGCGACCAGTTTTAGTGTAAATTTTTTCCTGTTTTCGTACACACTTCAAGAGATATTTTCAAAACTACGTAGATTGCCAATTTGGGGTTTTCGGTTGCCTCTTCGTTATTAAATTGGCTTTTATTTTAACTTTTCAAAAGTTTTTTCGGCGTGCTAGAAACATATGACAAACATACGAAATGTCATGCCCCTGGGGATAAGTGCGCTACATTCGGACGATTTATGCTTCGAACAATTAATTTTTTTCAATGTGATTTGAACACATATATAAATCACTCAAAAGATCCCATAGAATAGTTTAAGAGTAATAGAATTTATTTTCGAACAAAAATTGCTTATTAGTTCATAACCGGTTCAAAACCAATTTGAACCGATTTATAAATCACTCAAAACATTGCACAAAGTGCCGTGATATTAATTGAATATCACATAAAAAGAGGTGGTAAAACGTCCCAGGCTTTCCGAAGTGCTCGAACTCGTAACTTATAACCGTTTACCGGTTTGAATCGATTTGAACCAGTTCTGTTTAATCGAAAATTCCAAGACCTTTCCAATGAACCCAAATATAACCCTATTCGGTTGATAAATGCCTTCTCTAGAACCTTTTAAGCTTTGACTTTGAAATATCTTTGTTAGAAATGGTTCAATGGGATTTTCGTATATGGATGAAATGTCTGCCTGGGTAATCTCTAAAAGTAAGCTCTTTCTCTCTCTAGCAATCCCAAAGAACATTGACCAAAGGGCAGGGGAAACCTCTCGGTAGGGGATTTCCCAAATGTCCCAAGTCTCTATGTCTTACCGTTTGGCCTCTAGAGCTAGCTGCAGCCGGACGGTCAGACGGACAAACAGCGTGACGTCAAAAATTCGAAACTTCACAATTCCAAAATTCTACCAAAATTCTTGCCTTCGAAGGCAAGCGTTCCAAATATACATATAATTCAAAATCGAGGGATATTATGCAGGTCTGTCTGCGGAGTTCGAGCAGTAACCGGAATTGAAGAACAATGGCACGTTATATTTAGTTTCTACTTAATAAAGGCGAATAATGACAACCTGACCCAGGAGTCAATTCAAGATTACTAATTGGTTGTAATGCTCATTAAAGAAATAAATAGTGTAAAATTACTATGTAATAATATTACCAATTAGAATTACATCAAATACAAAAATTTTCAATCTCATCGTATACGTCAGGAGAGAAAATTAATAAATAATTTCAAATTTTAAAAAAAGGAAATTACCCACAATGTTCTCAAATTCCGACGAATTCTCTCTTCACTCTCAACAACGTAAAATACGGAAACCTTTTGTGCTTACCCAAATCCTCATGTTCCCGAAGTCTACATTTTACAAAATTTTGAATATTATAATTTTTTTAACGAATCGTCCTATCGATTTTTTATTTCCAGATAGATTTTAGTACAACAAATCTTCTGTTGTGGTGCCCGGTAAGAGAACAAAGATAGTAGTAACGTATTCAAAGGCATTTTTTTTTATTTGAGAAATAACAAATTGAGGGATTAAAAATATACGTTTTATTGCCATTTGGTTAGCTGCTTAAAAAATGCTTAACCGAAAGTCCTTAATTAAGTACTTTTAATGTTAATGCTGAGTCATGCCATATTAATTGCGCTATTTGCCACAAAGCGCAGACGTTTGTCTAATTTTTAAATATTTTTTAAATAGCTGAATGTTCTACAACTCCTTAAAATTAAGTCATTGAGTCTGGAATTTAATAAGTACTTAATAAGTATTTAAGCTATTAGCTTAATATTATAGTATTATTACAAATGTTTTTCTACTGAAGCGCCAATAGTGGCTGTTGTCCAAACCCTCGATATTTTGAAAGATTCATTTGCCACAAACATTTTTATTTGTCCACCTTATTAACATATTCAGACAACAAGAACGCATTTATTACACCATCCAGAGTTATTTGAGCTACATATTGTCAATTTTGTAATATAGGAAACCTCATTCAAACTCCCATTTCATTTCAAGGTCCATCCTATGCCTTTTAATTTTCAGGGTAAAACAATAGGTGAGATACAATAATCTATGTTAAAAGCTCCCCAAGTACAAACTAGCTCATTCCAAAAAATTTTCCGTGATAGTGTTTTGGGCCTTTTGTCAAAAAGACCAAAACATATTCGATAAGATAGCAACAAAAATGTATCGCTAAAAGATTGATTATATCACGCAGTCAGTTCTTTGTTGCAAAATAAAGGCTTATGAGGTGCTTGCTTTTAATTAAAGTGTATCGAAGTTTTATGCGTCTCTTGGTTTTCTTTTTATTTGCCTGTCCAAATAATGTGGTAAAACATTGCCAATTAGTACCATAACCCCGATCTTGGGAGAAGTTATACATTTTGTGTTTATTGCCTTGTTTAACATAAGATAGTTAAATTTGTTGTTTTGGGCAAAATTTCCACAAAACCCATCCACAGACACATCTCTTAAAGCACAAAATTTTCAGTGAAGATGAATTATTAACTTCTCATGTTACACACAAGTTTATTATTAAATGTTTGTATAGCAATAACCATGCAAAGACCTCCAGGAGAATGATAGAGATGCGACATAATTATTGGAATTAATGTGTGTGGTATCATTTATCACAACCATAAGAACATCAAGTCACACTGGTTCTGTTACTTCTCATTTTGTGATATGATATTTTCTTCAACAGCATTTCTTCTCTTTTGCTTAAGAATTAAAACGACACACGTTTCAATAATCTCCAGGACACCCGCTGCTTAACATTTTATTCCAACATTTTCTTCCTTTTTTAATTGCCCGTTTCAATTTTCAAATCATTCTTTTATTTTTATTAAAACCTTCTCAAATGCAAAAGGCACTCAGCTTGACACAGCATTGAGAGAAAAATTGATTCTCTCAGCTATTAAGACAAAATAAACATAACAATATTGTAATGGTCATTGGACCTAATCAATGATGTTTAATTAAACAATTTGATTGCTCTAATTCAAGACAGAAAAATTCGGTGATTTTGTGATTTCAGCAATATTTATTTTTAGTTTTGAGATAAATCCTCATCCAAAGCGTTTGTCCGTTTCTTAAAAAAAAACTTAGAGGTCAAATAGTAAAATATTGTTGACCTTGAAATCATCAGCATGGAGAAATCAACAAAAAAAACAATCGAGTGCTTTAAAATTTTTAAAGAAATATTTCAAGACTTTTTCAAGAAGTTAGAAAAATGCAATAAACCAATTAAAATTCTTAACAAAACAATCATTAGCTTTCTGATCCTCTGAGTAACGAAAATTGATAAAAAGTTTACGAAAAATCTTTAACATAACCACAAATATTCAAAACCTTCAAATCAGAAAAAATCATTTAACAGGTTTCAAGAGTTATAGGAGTTAAGGATGTTTGTACAAAATATTTCATTAAAATTCAATAATTTAATTAAAGAAATTGAAAAATTGTGACAATATAATTCACTTCTAATTGAGTTTATAAGAAGCTTGAACTTTATAAACTTCGACTATTTTATACCCCTGCTTTTCGTAAGCTTTTCTTCTATAATTCAACCACTTAAGGATTGTTTTCATCAATCCAGTCTATTAAATCCGATTTAAGACTATCCTCAAGTGCTAGAATTCAATTAAAGCTTAGAAAAAGAGGGGCGTTAAGGCACCTGCATCTACGGAATATTAAATAATATAACCATAAACTTTGAAAAACGTCAAACCACCGGAATTTTCATTTGACAAGTTTCAAATGTCATGAAATTGAAGCGTTTACTATCAAAATTCAAATGTTTTTAAAATATTTCATAGAAATTTCACGATTAATTACAAAAAAAAATTGAATCACAATAATTAAAATTTTAAATAATCTAAAGCGATCTTTAGACTAGGACTAAACCTTCATGTTAGTTCCGAAGTTTTCAAAATTCTAAATATTGAGTATTTGTATTGTTTTTGTTTTAGAATCTATTATTATTTTAGACTAATATCCAACTCTATATTAAAATTCTCCAAGAAATCTTGACTGATAAGAATTGAACACTTCAAAACCCGAGCCAGAAAATCACATTGAGTACCAAATTAAAATAATATGCCCAGTAGTATAAATGTAGATATTCTTAACAAAAAAAAGCGAAATTTGAATTGTTTTTCGTTTCGCAAAAATTCTACAGCAGTTCTAGGACTCATAAAATTATTTTATTATTTGGAACCGATTTTTAAGTGACGAAAACCAATAAATGTTAAAACTTTTTTGGTTATGTATAGTAAAAACCATTCAAATGTTTAATTCTAATGTCAAACACCATGTAAAAAAAAAGATGACATTTCACGCCAATTTTTGGTATTCTACGTCAATTTGTTAGTTTTTGACCTATTTTTTTTTTAATTATACAAATGATATTAACGGTCCTTTTGTACAAAAGGAAAGCTAATTAAATTCTCTATAAAGTGATACCATGAATAGGGGAAAGTACTCTCCCTTTGAATGTTTGTGCCTCAAAATAATGTGAATTTTCTTTCATTTTTCCTAAGAGATAAACATTTCTACTGCGTATTAGTTAGCTTATTATCATTATTGATAATTGTGTGATATTTATGTTTAAGTATTTTAGGAAATATAAAAGAAATTCACATTATTAGAACACATGAACGTTCGAAGGGAGAGTACTTTCCCCTATTCGTGATATCACTTTAGCACAATATTGAGTAGAATTCTGGCTATGATGCTCTAAACTTAAAATTGGAATAAAATGCCACTTTGGGTTTTAAGGTGTTAAGGAAGTTAAGCCATACGGTTAAGCCCTAGTTCTGAAGTCTGTATAAGGTTCTTACTAGTGGATTTCACTAAACTTACTTCAAATTAAGAACTGAACTAGATACAGAAACTCTGAAATCTTCTATAAGATTTTAGTAAACTGAAAAGAGAGATGTGTAGTATACTAAATCTTAAATGTAAAAACAGGTGTGATAGAAAGAGTGCACTATACTGAAGTAATAAGATCAGTAAGATATTACTATTCATATTGACTGTTTTCTGAACCATCAGCAAAGCAATTCGAGCACTTTTCCATGCGTGCCAACTGTGTTTCGGGCAGTTTTCGAGTAGTTTTCATGTTTGCCAACTGTGTACGTCAGTGTTCGGAGTTGAAAAGTGCGAGTGGGAGAAAAGATTAAACACTTGCTATCTTTTCTTTGACATTCCTCAGTTCAAATAAAAAAAATTGAACATAACCTCAGTTATCCAAAATATTTAATCTCTTTTTGTCCTTCTCGGCAATTCATTATCATTCTAACAGTTCCATCTATAAATTCTTGCAGTTTATTATTTACTTTCCTTTTTTGCTAATTTTATCTGCAGGTTGATTATCAATAAGAGGGTAAGATGGGATAATTTGGAATTAATGTCTAAATTCGGAATTTTGATTTTTCCCATCAGTTTTCGATGTACTCTTGTACGTCTTAGTCTTGTACTTCCTCGTGATTTTCTTTTTCTCTTTGACCATCTTAAACAGTGAGAAAATCTAAAGATTCCAAAATAGACATGATTCCAAATTACCCCATCTTGCCCTATGGTAAACGCTTATTTCCCGGCCAAAGTTTATCGTCTATTTTAATTATAATAAATCTTCTCTTTGTTAATTTGAAAAACACCCAGTTTCAAGCACATTTTTTTATGAATTTCAATTAAATAAATAAAAATATTCCATAATTAATTAAATAAATTCTAATTAAATTTATTATGACACGCGAATAATGCATTTAAAATCGTCATTAAAATCTCTGTTGAGAATTAAATAGGAATTTAATAATCAAACATACCTTCTTCTGGGACGTCACAACGCAACTCCTCACATCTGAAATGCAAAATAAATGTTCTAATTAGATAATATCCCTAAAAAAAAATAAATATTAAAATAAATTTATTAAGGTGAACAAAACATGTCTGCAGTCTCAATAGAAATATAAAAGACCGTGTTTAGAATAAATGAATCTCATTTGTATGCGCTACTCACTTCCCCATATCATTTACCTCTCTAGAATTTTTTTGAATAAATAAAAATGCTAATTCATTTCACTCTTCATTCTCAAAAAGTAATCTGGAAATCTGATCTGTATTTGCAAAATAAAACAATTCTGTAATTACTGTGTGAAAAAAAAGAAACAGAGGACCTTGAACTAGGATCTTTTTTTATGACCTCAATGGTCAGTTTAGCAAAAGAGAAGAGTTTCGTATTTTCACCTGTGGTTTATACATTACATATTATTAGCATTCTGCGCTTTTCAGTTCAACAGAGGAAGACCACGGTAAAAAAAAGAGTAACATCCGTACATTCTGAATAAATCTCAAAACCCAAAGAGCTTCCAGAAGAAACGAGAAAAACCAACCAATGTCAAGTTCACTGTAAAAACAATACATCAAATGATTTTAATTGAGAAAACTCCCGTGAAGATAAACCCAGTGGATGGATAAGCGATGAAAAAAAGGTACAAAAAAGAAGGTCAACATGAAATACCTTCTCGTATAAGACACGCCACTTGGACAGATTGTCTTTTTTTGGCTAGTCTTTGAGATATCTAAACACTCAAAAAAATCAAGTGTAAAATATACACCAACTGGGGTTAGATTTTAACACTTGATTCTAACCTCGTCAATAAAAATGCCTGAAAGTAAACTAGTTAAAAGCGCTTAGATTTGTTCTAAATCGACCAACGATAGCAGGATAATATGATGACTGGATAGATGGCGCTATCAGGGGACGGGAGAACAAGTGTGGTAGGCTTGGAGAAAGTAGGTTTAGAAGTGCATTACGCGGTGCCCCTCGGGAAGTTCACAAAAAAAACATTAAGGATATGTTTATTATTTCGTACACCTTGAAATATCTTCCACTTTGACTTAAATATCGGACACTGCAAGATTATTAATATTACGGAATTATTTTACGGTAGAAAAATTACGGTAGAATTTTCTCTCTTACTCAGTTTTATCATAATTTGGGTTGGAATTGTTTTATTGAAACTTCAGTGTGAAAGGCTTTTGATTTTTTTCAATATTCATAGATATTAAATAAATATTATTGTCCCAATTTGTATTTACAGCGGCACGATTTTGTAGATCGAAAGTAAAATTTTCCCAGCAGATTACGTTTTTCATGTAAAAATTTATATCTTGACGACAGTTCACCTTTGAGGCTATGTTTCTAATATCGTCCACTTGGTTTGTATATAAAAATTCTCCAAAATTTTACTTTTTTCTTCATTTCAAATTTTTATAAATGCCTAATCGCAGCGAGAACAGTTAGCTGAAAACAGCAGCGTTTTCAGAATTTTTTTTTCTTAGTCGAACAGCAAAAAAATGCTAACCGATTAGTTGTTCTCGAACAAAAAATGCTAACCAAACATATAGAAATAGTACTGCCTCACCAGTCTCGTTTTAAGGTTAGCAGAATTCATGTGAGAACAAATAAGCGTCAAATCTACCAAAAGAATGCTGCAAAACTTAAATGGACACAAACTTTCTGTACGATATTTCGAACAAGGTGGACGATATTATGGGAATGAATTTGACCGTATAAAATTGTCAAATATTGTCTTAAATTAAAGGCTTAAAGTGCACTGAGAAAGAAAGATTATTTACACCATTTGGCTCTGGAGGTTGTGTACCAACGATAAAACAGCGATGGACGGAAACATTGCTTTCTGACAAATCTTTATATTTTTATACATGTATTTTTTTATTTCAAGAGCATTTGCCTCAAAGTATTGTCTTTTTTTATTAATAACAATAATAATTTTATAAGGAAGAATTCACAGTTCGGAGAAGATTGACAATTTCGCCATCACGATAGCTGTACCAAACTTTTCACTCACTCAAACTCGTATTATGCACGAAATTTCAAACTTAAGCTAAAAGCACACTCGACTTAAGATTAAGAATGGTCTATGGGTGGGTTCTATTCTTTCGGAACCGCTACACCTAGGTCACTTATTGTACCGCTGTATATTTCGGTTTCTTAGGCTCGTAGTGAGTCAAAACGAGTTGAAGTGCATATGCCAATTGGTTGAGATCAGTGGCAAAAGACAATCAAAGCCGGTGCCCTTATAGCTCCGTTGGTAGAGCAGTTGTCTAGACAGCGAAAAACTCCCAGTTCAAGACTGGGTGGAGGCAGGATTTTTTTTCTGTCTATACTTGGGTGAAATTTGTGGAGTTGGGAATCATTAGTTCTGATTGTCGCCTCTCTCTCTCAAACACAAACGTACCAAGTGAACAGAAGTCTGTTCAAAAATACTCACTAATCCACTGAGGTCTCACACTCGACTTACTTCGTTACGAGTATGAGTTGCTCACATGAAGTATAGGGATGATTGTAAATTTTGGCATAACACGACAGTCACCTTAAAAAGACCACCGTGTAGCATCCCCTAGCCAGGGTATCAATAAAAATATATCCGCAACATTATATTTTTTCTTTGACAAAATGTCCGATATTACACCCAAAAAGATATCTACGGTATATTTCTATTAATTTTTAAGCATATAATAAGACTGATTTCAGAGAAAAAAATGATATAGGGTTCCAAGCAACCCTCTTGCAAAAATGGTGACAAAAATTCTAATTGTGTCAAAGTTAGGACAGTGGAGTTTATTTCGAACCTGTCCGAAATATTGCACCGTTTCCCTAAAATTCATTAAAAAATTATTTTACTTTAGAATATGTTGCTATTTTTCTTTTTTTGTCCATAAACTTGTTACCTGACTAGAGGCCAAACGGTCAGAGATATCGACTCCCGGTCTTCAGTAACCCCGTTGGAAATCAAAATTATCTTGAAGTATTATTTTTTTGTTTTTCCTCTCACCAACCTGTTCCCTTACAAAACAATGTTTTTGTGTGAATTAAAGAGCCCAACCCTGATTTTTACACTTACTATTAACCCGCTTAAAATATCCCTTTTTTCTGAGTGCACTAAGAAAGCCATATGGGGAGACTCTTGCAGTCTAATCATTCGCGCTTGATTTACACCGGATCTAAATCGATTTGTTTCAAACGGTTGTCTTTTCTTTTTCAAACCCATTCTTTTCTCTGTTATTAGATTATTTTCATTAGAGGAAAAATTGCCGAGAGATTCAGATACAGTTCAATGCGTGTCTTATTCACAATAAATTCTCCTTTGGAGTGAATAACACGGATAAAAAAAAAGTTTCTCAATTGTTCGTCTCTCTCGACAAGTTCAACTTGAATTTTATACATATAATGTCTGACCATTGAATGCACATTACATATGTCTCAAAGCAAAAGAAAAAACAATCCTGTCAGTCTGCAAGTTCTTTTGCACTTCAATGAACAAACACGTTCAACAATTTTTCCTATGCTTCAGCTTTTAAAAAAAAAGACCTCTAAAATAATTTAAAAGACAGTTTGTTAGGAATATACATTTCATTTGGAAATGATATAGCTTTAGTTAAATTGGCCTAATCTATTTGGTAAAGAAATTTTCAGAGAGAAAACCCGGCTAAAGGTGCAAAATGTCAAGCATACACACGATTCTTACTTTAATTGGCCACTCCAAGTCTATTCATTCATCTTCAGAGAGCCATTAGGTAAGAAGGAAAAGAAAGCGAACCTCATGATGTCCCACATGGCCGTGACTTTGGAATGTTATTCGGTCTTTCTCCATCTCATCTCATGAGAACTCTTTTGCAAAAATAGTCAATGGACAATTGTATCTCACAAAATTAATACACATTTTTCACTCAGAAGAAACAGCGTTGATGAGAATATTATTTGTTTTTTTTTCTTGTATTTTCTTTTGGTAAAAATTGGGTCACCAAAATCACATTAAAATTATTCTGTGTGAAAGGGTAGAGAGCTCACTGTTAAATTAAACATTTTTAGTTAAACACTAATCAATGTAAATTTTTGTGTGTTCTTCTGCAAATAAAAAAAATAAAACAAAACAGATTTCCCATGGAATCTACAGCAATACTCATAAATTAACTACAAATATTTATGTTGATATAACGTGTAAATGTAAAAAATAATTAAAAAGCAATTTTTTGAATACTTTACAACTTTCCAGAATATTTAAAGTTCACCATAGTTCCGCAAGACGGCGCTACAGTCACCGGAAAATTATGAGCATAAAATGTGAAAGACGATTCCCCCATAAGTAAATATTACCTACTAGGGTGGAGTAACCACTTATTGCCACTTTTAGGAAAAAGTGAAATTAATTGTATTATAACTTTTGACCCCTTAGGGTGAAAGGAACGTCTATTGACACTTTAAAAACTCGTGTCAGCACCTATTAACACCCTACTCTGTATCATTTGGGATATGAATTTTGAACATCTCTGTTTATAGTAAAAGGTATATTACAGAAAAAACGTTATATTACTTATATTTTACTAGATACATTAAATAATTTTCAACATTTTGACAAAAGTGTCAATAGGGGTTCCCCGTCGAACAGACGTTCCTCCGACCCTATTATCAGATAACTCAAATTTGACACAAACCTACTTAGATATATTGGCTCTAGATTCTTCAAAACAATTGTCCTACAATTTAACGCGGAAGTACATAAAAAACTGATTTTTATTAACAATGCAAAAATAACCACTTCGTCGCCACTTTTTACCACTCTTCGCCAGTTCTGTAACCACTTCTCGCCACTCACTTGGAAAGGCTCACACTCGCTTATTTAGAGCAAAATTATGCAAAGAATACATTCAGTATTTCTTTTCCTCATGATCACCTTATTATTACTCACTTTAAATGATTTTTCCTCACTTTTATTTGAGAAATCAAATTATTAGACTATTGCAGAAAGTAAACAAAGCAGATTTGACAACTGAGAATCTATGAAGTGAAGTTAGCTTCGCCTATTGAAAAGCTATGGCGACAGGTGGTGAATCAATTTTAGAATATTAACGCTTTCCGCCATCGCTCATTTTTACATAAAAATAATAAAAAATGAAATATTAACTAACTAAATACAAATTTTATGTATTCGTCGAATGTTATTGTTCAATAGACAAATTATTGATTCAAAATAGGAAATTTTGTTCGATAAAAGTTTCATGACACTTACTACATATATTTGGTAAGAAATATTGGATTCGATGCACTTGCTTAAAATATTCCTCTAAAAAATTCTCAAACATTTAAATTCAAAACAAAAAAATGAGTTTTTTTCGACTCTATACGTAGCAGCAATAAAAATACAAGTTAACTTTGTGGCTCATACATTTCATAAATCGTGAAAAATAGCGATTTCAATATACGTGGCGAGAAGTGGGGCATTTGCGGGTAGTGGTGATTCCACCCTATTTCGGATTATCTTAAATTGGATTATGAGAAAAGGGACTTCAAAAATTTTCCTCAATTCTGAATATGATAGAGAGATAATCTCGGTAGACATTATGATCCGAATCTATTATGGATCCCCTTCAAAATCCCAAAAGCTACAAAATTCCGAATAGACCAAAGTCTCGAACGCCAAAATCCAAAATAGGTCGAAATCCTAAATACCCAAGAGCCCGTAAAGGGTTCTCGAACACCAAAATCCTGTAAAGATCTAAATCTCGTCGAACGCCATAATCCCGAAAAGACCATAATCTCGAACAGCAAAATCTCAAATAGATCGTAATCCTGAATAGTCAAAAGCCCGTAAGGGTCAATCTCAAACACCAAAATCCAGAATAGACCAAAATCCCAAATAGGTCGAAATCCTGAATAGCCAAAATCCCAAAAGATCAAAATCTCGAAATCCAAAATTCCTAAACTACTCCTATCATTGCATCCGGACTTCCTGGAGGCAAAGGGAAATTTTCTGTGTTTTGGGAAATTATTCCAAACATTATTCTCCGTATAATTTCGTCCCTTTCAGGATTGTGAACATTCAGGATTTTAGCTCATTTGGAATTTGGTATCTGTGACAGCCAAGATTCCGTAGTCGAAATTCCGAAGAGCCAAAATCCCGAATTGGTTAAAATTTCGAAATCCGGTGGCAGCCAAAATCCCGAAAGCCAAAATCCCGAATATTCAAAATCGTGAAAGGGATGAAATTATATGGAGGAAAATGTTTAAAATAATTTCCCAAGACAGAAGATTTCCCTTTGCATCCAACAAGAGCGGGTGCAATCGTGGAAGTAGCTATGACACTTTTAAGAATTCGGGATTTTGGCTTTCGGGATTTTGGCCCATTCGGGATTTTGGCTTTCGGGATTTTGACTGGGACCCTCGAAATCATGTGATTCAAGATTTTGATTCTTCAGGATTTTGACCGGTTATGGATTTTTAATTTTCGAAATTTTGACTCATTCGGGATTTTCGATCTTCGAGAACTCAGCTGAACGGAGTATGGGTCTGTTCCATATGAACAAATGTCTTTCAATTATTCCTTTGGGTTTTCAAGATCCAACGTTAGTTCTCCCTTAAGATAATTCTAAAATCGAAAAGAAGTATCCTAAACACGCACCTATCGACATTCATTTTTCCAGATTCATAATTCAAAATTTTCAGCTAAATAATATAAGAATTACGAGCAAATTTGTTTGAGTCGCTGTGGAATATCTGCAAAATGTTTATTAACTCTTTCGCGTCTTTAGGGTCATATATGACCCGGGGAAAAAAGTTTCTTTTTGGCTATTTACATTAATTGAAATCTAACTGGAGTCTTGAGAAAATGAGCCAAGAATCTTACATCCTTCTATTATGATGTCGTGCACGAACAGATAGATTTCAATTAATGTAAATACCCAAAAAAAACTTTTTTCCCCGAGTCATGACATTACCCTAAAGACGCGAAAGAGTTAAGCTTGATACCCTCCTGAAATCTAGATCAAGAAAAAGAGCTTTTTGTATCAAAAACTCAATAACAAAGCGTCACAGTGAGTAATCTTTCTAATGTTTCCTGAATGACCAAATGGTGAGTGACGACATCTACGCACTTTTTATTGCGGTAGATAGATTGATTTGTTATCAGAGTAAACTCTCTTGAGACGACATGAGTCAAAATTAGCAGGTAAGTCTCTGATAAAAATAAACGAGCGCATTCGTCAAAATCTCTTGCGATAACTTTTGGACTTCTTTACCTGGTTTTTTTTTTTTCATTGTATAAATAATACATGATGTAATGGGAACAAAATTCAGGAGAAATAATTAAAAATTCTAACTCTCCCTAAGTTTGAATAAATATTCTGTTCATTCAGTTGTGATGAACATCATAAACATTATTTTTTTTTTTAAATTCAAAGAATTCCCCTTTTCATTTCTGATTTACTCTACTGTGGAAATTTAACCACAAAACGGAAGTCCAAGACAGACCAATTTGATTGTGGAGGAAACGCCTTTGTGATCAGTAGTAGCTCCATCAAAATGTTTATAACTAACATTTTATATTGAAATGTTGAAAGGTGAAAAGAAATAATCTTTCGTAAGAGAAGAGAATTCCACCAGAGGAATTCCCATGGAGGTAAAATTCTCATAGATTAGGGGGAAAGAAAATCAATTTAAGATGTACATAATTCTAGGCATTGCTTTCATTTACAGACCATACGAATTGTCTGGTGGATTTAATTATTTTATTGTTTCCCGTGAAATGAATCTTTGTACATTCTTTTTTCTTCTCCTAATATCTCCATTTCTTTTTTTTCTTCTTTTTTTTCTTTTTCTTGTTGGAATTACTTTTTTTTCTGGGTTATTTTTGCATCTGTACGCATTGTTCTCACAGCATCTTCTTTTCAACTCATTTCTCTACCGCCAATTAATAATGCGAACATTTTCTGCAATTGTCTATGTCATAATTGCGTACGAAGATGAAATCCAAGTCATATTTATTGTACACATTAGTTTCGCATAAAAATATTTTATGTACTTTGTGAATTGGAGACAAAAATTCCATGTGCCACAAATTGTGTAGAAAATGGTTTACGCTGTTATTTTTCTTCAAATAAAAAAGCAATTTTCACCTTATTTACACTACTTCTCACACTAAACCATTCAATGGTTAATGAACTAAACAATATGAGATATTAGTTTTATTTTATGAAAAAAAACATAAATAAAAAAATTATTTAGCACAACTTCATATTGATAAGTGGATGGTAATCCTAAGAAAAATACTTAATATTTAGCTCATAAACAACGATTAATCAAATAAAGAATAAAGAGCGTAACTCGTTCAAATAGAATATTTAATATGTTGCTAAATTAAATAAATATTATTTTCTTTGTCCTAAAATTAGTTTTCATTATAAAAAAAACTTTAATGGATGTC
Organism: Phlebotomus papatasi; assembly: GCF_024763615.1. Classification (NCBI taxonomy): domain Eukaryota; kingdom Metazoa; phylum Arthropoda; class Insecta; order Diptera; family Psychodidae; genus Phlebotomus; species Phlebotomus papatasi. The sequence continues at coordinate 82,658,065 of NC_077224.1, read as the reverse complement.
TGCGCAATAAAGGCAGATTACAAAGAACGTAAGCCGTACGGGAAAATGGAGTACCATTGAACACCTTTGAAATAAAACATTTTTCACTTATTTTTAAATAAAACTGAGCCTTACCATAATCTCAATCCTGAAAAAACACAATCATATTAAATATTTAGAGATTTCCTAATTTCAACACAATACTGTAACCAATTGCAGAAATCTCTGTTTGGCAAAAAGGAGAAAACGAACCAATAAAATTCTATGTTAAATTATAAAGCCATTGACGTCCGAAGAGTGGAACACTTTTTCCAATTTCCAGCCATAAAATGGAAAGCATTCCCCATTGATTTAGGCAGATGCATCGAGATGAATTTCAAATTGCCATTTGATGGGAAGAAATTAAAAGAGTATGAGTATCTAATAAATCGTAAACTTTGTCCACCAGTGGCTCTTTGAATGATTTTATAAGCCCTCTTGCCAATTGATCTTATCACCAGCACGCATGTTGATAAAACAAACAGAAAAACTAATCAGCCAGTGAGAAAAAAATTGTTTTTTTCCACACATTGGAATATTGAGTAAATTGATGATAGAGTGCAAAAGACTTTGGAGAATGCTCTAATGAAATTTCGAAATACCGATATAGTAGGTTGGATTGATGTTGACCATCCTTAAAGTATAAGAATTATTAAAAAAAAAAAGCTTCTGAAGAGCAGAGAGGCCGTCACTCTTGGAGGACAAAGTCTGCCGAATCTACGGTACATTGAACGTCTCGATGACCTCAAATCGTTATCTCTTACTTCAACCCCAAGATTTCTCAATAGGATAAGCAATCATCTCCTTTCTCAGAACTGCAAATGCATCACAGGATATTATACGGAAATGTCCTTTAATAAATCCTAAGAAGATTTTTCAAGGTCACAAACCAATTAACTCAGAAAAGCGTATTTCTCAGCGGATTTAAGCAAGCTTGCTTTCATGTGCAAGGTCTTGGAATCCATAAAAAGTCTGAACCACTCCCAAGCGGTTATGGAACGATTATAAGACAATAATGAAAACATAAATAAGTTCTGTCCCAAGTTCAAGAGCATTACTCCTGATCTAATTTGGGAAATCTTTTTAATGCATAATAAATCAGAAGTGGAATGATAACTTCGATACTATCGAATCGCTAGTAGCGATAAATCTATATTAGATTACGAGGATGTCGATTTTTTACCCATTGTTGGATCATTTATTATGACATTCTTTAAAGAATATGACTGTTGATAAGCTTCAGTATTAGTTACAGCAAGTCCTGATATCGTCTAAAATTTTCAGAATCGAAAGTCGATAGTATCGAAAATAAGTTATCATGTCACACCAGTTTAATTTGGTAATTGTTTTGTGGGAAGGTACTAAAGATTATCCAAAATTTCGAAAAGTTTTCTCACTTCGAACATTTAGAAATTCTTTTTAAGTTGAATATTTATCACTTAAATTAAAAATATTGAAATATTCTCTGACAAAGATGTTTAATTTCAAAATAAAACGCATTAGATATCACAATAACGTTGAAATAAAACATGTCAAAATTACTAGGTTTCTTCTTAATTTAGTTGCGAAGTTTTTCAAAGATCTTTCAATACTTAAAATTTTATTGGTAATATGTAATACATAAAGCCTAAATTAGCCTTTATCTCAGAATATAAAATCATTTAATTTAGAAACCAAATATTTGGCCTAAACCAACATTACTTTTATCTTAAAACTGATGGGTAAGTTTACATAACAAAATATTATCGTACAGAACATCAATCAGAACGTTGGATACCCAATCTTCAATTTTTCCCTGAACAGATATAGAAAAAAAATCCTGCTTCAATCCTATAAAGTGAATATGCAAGGTTCACCGTGAATCTTTCGAAGAAGTGGATCAATTAGATCGCCGAAAGGTTAAATATTACCCCTTCTTTTCTTCAAAATGAACCTCTTGTGGTTCAAAATCAACCCCTAAAAGTTTATTTCAAACCATTTGGGGCTTAAACTCAACTCGGAAAGGTTCATATTAAACCTTTCGAGGTATCAAATAGATCCAATATTTTGAAAGATTCAAGGTTAACCGTTCTAGACAGGAAAACACAAATATTTTTGGCAATGTCTTATCTAACTCCTCTGCTACTAAAGAGAATGCATCGGGAAAAACTTGAAATTATGTGGGGAAATGGAAATGGAAATATCTCTTTAAACATTGATCACAGGCCAATGCATATCTAGAGAAATATTTCCCGGCAAAATTCCAAGTTTTTCCCAGTGCATCCTTATAAGGATCGAAGGACTTAGAAGAGACAAAATTCGAAAAAAAAAAATACTTTGTGTTTTCCTGTCCTGAAAGTATAAACATCCCTAATGCAACCAGAGGGAGTTTATCTATTTCATGATATTTCTTACGTTAGTAAGGAAAAACTCGCTACCTTCGGCCACCTCAAGCTTCGGACAATTCAATTTTTTTACTACGTTCTGAATAGATTTGACCCATGAGCCTCCGTCTAACAAAAGGTAAGCTGTTACTAGCACAAAGCTAATATTAAAAGCACTGCATATGCTCTTAAAAAAAGGTTTTGTCCAAGTGCATAAAATAAGTCTTTAATAAGTACTTAATAAATCCTTGCTTAAGACATTTTTTAGGACAACACTAGCGACGTCCTATGGCAAAAATTGAAACTGGAATAGAGAATGCAATGGACACATAAAAAGAGATGAAACAATTTGACATTTCGGAAAAACCTAACCAAAAAATGTTATTTACTACATGAAATGCTTTCATAAGTTACCTTTTCTTTTGGTGAAAAATTTACACAGTAAAAAAGATTACAAGGATAATTGTTGGTTTGCTATTTTACCATGATTATTCTTATAAAGTTACTCAAATATGTATTTCAGTAAAACGCATAATCTGAAAATGTGCAATTTAAATTTTATGTAATAGGAAACTATTATTTCGTGTAAAATTACACAATTTTCATACAAAATGTGTACAAATTACACAAATGTGTATCAGTATACACGATTACATGTTTATGTAAAGATTTACACTGAAAATCATGGTGAAGTAGTTGAAAATTTTTTACTTTGTATAAAAAGGGAAGTTTAGTGATATCAGTGAGGTTTAATTTAACATTCTTGTTAGCATTTTGATAAAAATTTTTGTTAGTATTTTAGCAGATACAGCTTAGATTGCTCAGGGCATGCTCTTTATTCCCAGGAACTTGTAATTATGACCACAAGTATCCCAAAACCTTTTAAATCTTTCCTTGCATGTCAGAACGTGAGATATGGAAGCATAAATTTCAAACAACTGTACCAGATTCTGTGGAATCCTCCCTTCGACACGAGATCCGGGAGTGTAAATTACTCATAAGGGAGTGATCAAGTCTGTCACTCATGGTCCACTATGGGTGTCGATCAGTGCGATCTTGGAAACTGCTCGTTTGATCACAGCGATCTCAGAGACTGATCCACACGATCTTAGAGATTGAATCAGCGCGATCTGGTAGACTAATCGGCACGATCTGCCGATCTATCGCTCACGGTTCACTTGCTGGCTATACTTATTCACCCGCTGAAATTATCTACAAGATTCCCAAACTTTGATTAACCCATTCCTTACCATGGTATTATACATCATACGCAAATTGAGTAATTTTAGATGATTTATTCCTGGGCAACTGATACTCGAATTGCTGTCAGGAATGGATTTTTAGTAACTTTAGTTCTTCAATTACTTGGGAAAAATAGTCCGACAGAGATGAAAATACATTTTGTTATTGTTCTCTTGCTTCGCGGAAGGTCATGCAAAATTTTTAATTAATCTATAGGAAAATTATCCAAAAATATGAACATTCTATTTCAAGTATTTCTGGTACATTGACTGAATGGGTTAATCATCTCTCTAGTTTTCTTTAGTCCTACCAGCGAATAATCCGGAAGCTTATGTAGTTCATATCTTCCCTTGAGTTCTAGAAAGTCATATTCCAGGAGTGTACTAATGGTAATTCTTTAACTGATCATCTTTTAGATTTCTTGTTCCAGAATGAATCTGAAACACTTCTTTCGAGGGACATGAGTTTCGTCCGGCCACAGGTTGCAACCAGCGAAAAATTGTGGTGCCTGGCAATATAACACAGATGGTAACAATGTGGTCCCTTTGCCAATTAGGCTAAAGTGTTTTTTCCTTGTTTTTCTTTGAGAATTAAAATAAGAAAAATTAAAACGACAATGTTTTATAGACATTAGGGTAACTACTTAAAAAGTGCTTAGTTGAAAATCCTTAATAAAGTACTTTGTGAAAATATCTTTTGTGTCCTTAATACAAACTACTAAATTAAGAATTTTTACAAAGGCACTTAGTTTCTTTTTAGTAGTTTTTTTTAAATTATTTTTTATTATATTTTTTAATGTTCTACAATTCCTTAAAATTAAATCATTGAGCTAAAAACTTATTAACTACTTAATAAGCACTTATTGTATTAACTGAGTTTAGGAAATTTTAGGCATGAAGAACATATTGAAAAAATAAGTTGTTCGAAGCCTGAATCGTCCGAAGGTAAGGCGCTTTCCCCTACATTTACAATTACTTTTATTTTTACTATTGTCAAGGGATCTGACCAGATACTACCCCAAGTTCAATTCCAACTGGAAGAAGAAAATGTTTCTTGGTGGTGGGGGTCAAGAAACATTGATATCTCAATAATGATGGCTTACAGACATATTGTTCTGTATCATTAGAGTTCGAGCAGTAATAAAAAAGAGTGGATAAACATTTCAGCCTTCGCATATCTCTCTTGTATTCAACCCACACGCATCTATGTAGCCAAAACCATAAGCATCAATTTCCCTTTTTCTTTCATCTATCTCTCCAACTATCATTTTTTTTTGTTTTGGTTGTTGTGTGAGGCCAACATTAATGATCGGATGAGTCAACAAATTGTCGCATCGTGGTGAAAAATTGTTGTTCAACATCTCAAAATCTCTATCTCAATTGTCCCAAAAACCTACAAATACATATATAGCCAAAAATATTTGGTATGTAAATATATCAAATATTTATGAAATATGCCGGAGATGAAAGAAAAATTCATTATCACGTGCATTAGCATAATATCTTTTTTTATTTCAGAGAAATATTAGCTTGATCTTTTGCAATTCAATTGGTTCATTTCTCTCTCAATGAAAATCCAGAGAGTTTTCTTTCGCCTTTAAAAGATTTTTTTTTTGAAAAAAAAATCCACAATGCTATGATGCATCCAAAGAGTTCATTTCAAGGAGAAGATGAAGAAAAAAAACAGCTTAATTGAATAATTACAATAGGTCTGTTAATTTCCAGGTAAATTTATGTTACCTTCTCGCACTGGAAGCCCCATGTGAAATATCAAGAATCACTCTATTAAGAGCCCAGCTAAAAAAAAAATTACATTCATGTGGCTTTCTTCCAAGCATATCAAGCATACCCAAGACAATGAGAGAAGACGTAACAGATACGCAAGAATTGTAAGGAAATGTGGTTTAAAAAATAAAAGTTACACTCCCTGGAAAGCACCACAAACGCAAATAACATCTCAAAACATGAAGAAATCTTCTTCATACTTGAGATACTTTTTTTTCTTTTAATTCCATGCACTTTTCTTTCAATTTATATTTCAACAGTATTTTAATATTAATTCAGAGTGTTTCACCTCTCTGAATGCTACATTTTTCCCTCCCTATATACATAAAATTCTTCAGCAAAGAATTTTAATTCAACGAGCAATGCAATGACTTTACCACCATTCTACATATAAAGTACACCATTAAAATCAATGCAATTTTGCCGGAGAATTCTTGTCACGAATGTTCAATATCACACAATTCTTTTTTTTCTTTTTTTTTCTAATAGGGTATAAAAGTCTTTAAGTAACCTTGTCGATGGTCTCTTTTTTTTTCTAAATGTATTTGTTCCAAAGCAGGAAAAAATGTGCGAAACATTTTGGTCTTCATAATGTAATGCGGAAAGTTGAGGTATTTGAGAGTGGCTTCTTGGGCAATTAGTTTAGCAATAAAAAGAGTGAATCTTGTTGGTTTCACTTCTATGGTACATCTCGTCAATGAATTATTTAATAGGTAAAATAATTCAGGCACACTTCGCATGAAATGAATTTTCTTGCGAATTAAAAAAAATAAATACAATTTTGAAAATTTGGTACTAAAAAATTTCAACTATTTCTTCTAATTTTAAAGAAATTATACTGAATTAAGCTATATTTATATAACAATAAAATAAATGACCTCGATAAGTATTTTAGTAGCATAGCGTTCTCTGATTGGCTAAAGCTTGAAAGCATTCAGAGCTTTCAAATCTTAACCAATCAGATAACGAGATGGGATCAAAATATCTTTGGGATTTAATATTCATATAAAAGTAGGATAAAAACAGATTAAACCATTTAGGCGTTTGGTAAAACATATTTTTATTTATTTATTACTCTAAAAAGAGGAAGAAAAGCGTCCCAGGCCTTATGCCTAGCGCACAATAACTTTTGTTTGTAAACATGTTTTCAAAATTGTCTGTGAGAGTGAGCGAGATGACTAGATCTAGATCTCGCTCACTCTCATTCAAATGTCAAAAACATGTTTACTAAACAAAAGTTATTGTGTGTTGGGCATTACAAAGTGCTCGAACTCGTGACTTATGCCGGCTTCAGACTGGAGACTTAACCCAGTTCTCGAAGGTCTCAAAAATCTAAATGACAAGCAATTTTATTGATTTTTCAAAATCTAATGGAACATTTGTCATTAATATCCAATTCTAAACAACAATTTCCTAAAATATCATGCTTGATGAGGGATTAAAGGAGTTAAACCAGATGGATAAGCCTTAGGTCTGAAGCCCGTATTAGATACTTTGCCTCAAAAGTACTTTACCGGTTCTGATTCGATTTAAATAAAAAATCACACTAAAAGATCCCAGAAAATAGTTTTAAGAGTAATAAAATTAATTTTCGAACAAAAATTACTTGTCGGTGCATAACAGGTTCAAAACCGATTTGAACCGATTTATAAATCACTCAAAATAATGCTCACAATACACCTTAGGAGCAATCCAATTGGATTTCGGTAAAAAATAATTATAAGTTATGAACTGATGTAATACCGGTTCAGAACCGATTGGGACCGGTTTAGTTTTACTATAGTTTTTTAGACTGTTCGCAACAGTATATATAACTCAAAATTAAAGGAACAATAAAACGATCTTTTAACCAAAAAATGGTAGAATGTGATGGATACGTACATAGTATTTAGTACGTGCATGTACTAAAAATTTTTTTTATAAATATTCCCATTTTTGCGATACAAAACAAAAACTAAATATTAATTGAACCTGAAAAAAATGGTGTAAAATAAAAGCACAAACTTGAGAACTTTCCAGTAAAGAAGAAAGCTTGAATAATGATTTATAGAACAAATATAAAGAAAAAATACAAAAAAAATAATAATGCGATGTATTCCACTATGAAGCACAGATATTTTATGTTCCATTATTACATTATCTGACGTTTTACTACTTTTATCACTTTTATTTAAAAATGAGTTAACTAGGTTAGTTTTATGCAAGTTTAAGATTTAGTACAAAAGAAGACCTTATTCAAAAAACTCTGATTTTCTTACCACGTTTTAAACATCGTGTTAGGATCATATTAAAGCATACATTTTAAATATTTTAAGAACGAAAATTCTGAAAATCTATTTTTGTCTAATAATTCAAATTAAAATCTTCCAATTTCCTGTCATTTTAATTTAGTTTTAGTACATGAAAGTACTAAATCTTTAGGTGCTATCTAAAGTTTTCTATATATAATTGAATAGATCGAATACCTTGAATAAATTTATAATATCATGCGCGAAGTCAGTAATTTCACATCAAACAAGATTTATGATTTTAAAATATTTGCAGCTCAATAATATTATATTAATGGTTTTGGAAATTATTAGCATTGTTTTATGCACGTATTAAAATTCATTTTGTTTTGCATTATTAAGCAACTGAAAATTATTCAGATTAAATGTAAGTTGCAATTGGTACACATATGACCAATATAATATAATATAAATAATATCAATAAAATCGTGATGAGGAGTTTAATAAAGAATAGTTTCAATAGGCAGGGGTTCAAAGACCTTTCCAAAAATCCTAAACTCTAGACATTTGGTTGAAAATTAGGCTCTTTAATACCTTTTGAACTTTTGACCTTGAAAACCCGATATTAACAATGAAAAAAGGGATGATATATCTGTCTAGGCACTATATAAAACATATCCTAAAATGCCTTCTGAGTTTGAAAAAAGTTAAGGTTAGAATTTAAACTTTCAGTAACAAATAATTACAAGAATTCGTTCTAAACGGTAATCAAAATTTATCATAGTAACCTTAATTCACTAAAAAAGCTTCCCTCTTACTTTAACAGTGCAAGCAACATTAAAATTATAGTCAGAATTATAGTCAGTCGGTAAAATTCAATATTATACCATTTCTAATCGAAATTATTAATGCAACAACATTCAGCAGCATTCCATGGACTTGTAAATAAAAAATGTGCTTATCGAAATATTTTATCGCAAATTCCTCAATTGGACTTTGCCACGAATCGATTCGCCCTTAATAAGGCGTCTTAAAGACCTCTTCAGACCTGAGGTTTAGCACGTGGTTTAATTTCACAATAGGCGAGATTCAACTAACGTTAAGGACATTTTTACCCAAAACTCTTTACTGCTTTAAAAGTCTTTTATGGATTTTAATAAGCTTTTCCAAAAGCTCAAAATGATTCAATCAGGATTAAAAATGGTTTTATGATGATTTAAAAAAAACGTTGTATAAAATCCAATCTAAAGATTTTTGGGAGGACTTTTGGAAGATTTTGATAAACTTTTCTATAAGAAAGCTTTAAACGATGTTTTTGAAGAGCTTTTACGGAATCTGTCAAGCTCTCTAAATCTTCCCAAAATAATCAAAATCTGTTGCTTTGAATTTTTAATGAATTTTTCAAATGAAACCTTGCAGAATATATCTCTTCAAACTCTAAAGAAAGCATTTATTAATCAATTTAGCAACATTTCAAGAGCTTCAAAGAAAACTCAAAGCTACTATAACTGACTTAAAAAAAAAAACTAAAATTCACTCTTTGAAAATCTAATGAAAACTTGATCAACATAAATCACTTAAAATTATCAAAATCGGATTAAGAATGGAATTGTGCTCTTCTAATCAAGAATGACAGGGGAAATCTTTCTCTTGGACATTTTTTTTAGTACATGACTGCTCTCATGTGCTTCAGCGTTATCAACTTTGCTTTGTGTTGGTTCCTGCCTCAACTGTTTGCCCAGTCTTCGTTGTGTCTCAAAACCACTAAACAGTCGTGACAAGAACCAACACAAAAAAAGTCGAAAACGCAGAAGTACATGAGGACAGTCATGTACTAAAAAAAATGTTCAGAAAAAAATTTCGCTATTTTATTTTTCATTGGAATAGTACCATTACTCCGATTTTTTCTGTGAAGTCTAAAGCCTTTTCGGTCTAAAAATATTGCATTTGGGACATTATTCCCTAGAGCTTAAAAGCAACTTCCTCCAAGAAACGCTAGTTAGAACGTTTTTGCACCTTTTCTTTAAACTTGTCAAAACCGTAAAAATCGGTGCAGAAATGGATCAAAGAACTTTCAGAACAGAAAGAAAACTTCCTAAGTTCATTTTTTCCCAAAATTTTAAATAGTTTAGGAGCAGTTTTTTTTAGGTTAGAATATAAATTTGTTTGAAACGATTACAAATTCAACTTTACTAAGCTGGTAATCGGATTTTTTTTTAGAAAGCAGTCAAAATTAAAATCTGTCAAAGCGAATTTTACAAAAATTTTGACTTAGGATCGTAGAACAATTGCAATTACTCCTCTTTGAATTCTTAAAATTAAATAAGAAAAAGCGCCCATGCTTTGCATGGTCCCAAGCTTTAAAATGACTAAATTTTTCCTATGTTTTTCAATAAATATGCCTTATTGCACCCATATTTTAAAAACTAGGGGAAAGTGTCCTGTTTTTAAAATATATTGCGGAGTCATATTAATTCAGGAACATAGGAAAAAATTAGTCATTTTAATGCTTGGGACCGTGCAAAGCAAGGACATTTTCCACTAGTCTTAGTTAATTTTTAAAAACCGAAAATCTTCGGAAACAAACCCATTTTACATTGGATTTGAATTGGAGGTTTAACTCGCTGCAGTAGATCTTTAAATCATAAAGAACTAGAGGTAGTGTTTTTAATGTGGGACAGCTTGTAATTTTGGACACTTTGAGGGTAATTTTGGACACCACAAACAAATTGATTAAAATTATGGAATTTTTTTTTAATTTTGATTAAAATTATGGAATGGATTTGAATTAAAATTGCTTTGTTGAAACTTCAGTGTGAGCAGATCCTTACGAGGATATGACAGAATTTTAAGTAGTGAATCTTTTAGTTGTTTGTTGTATAAATTTTTAATTTTTGCGATGAATAGTTCGTATAATGTTGAAAGAAATAATGGAGCATTCCCTTTACAAACAAGGTGTAGTCGTAGTGCAAAAAAACTTAGAAGAGTTCCGGAAGGGCAAGGGAATATGTGAATACGCATACTTGGAGGGCATTATTGGAAAGATTCCGGACTCCTTGAGACATCCTATTATTCCTTTTCGAAAACAGGAAGAGGACTTGATAAATTGTGTTCTCGAAAAAGACGAGGATGGATTTTCTATTACAAAATATCAGCTGTCCGAAATTACAAGCAGTGTCGAAAACTCCAAAAAGATGTCCGAAATTACAGTCAAATTTATGTTTATGATTTTATCAATTTTCAAACGTATTGGGGTTAATATTTTGGGAAAACAGAGACGGAAAACTACTTTTCAAGGTTGCAAACAACCCTGAAAAGGAGTTAATTTGAATTGGTGCTTATATACACCATGTCCCAAATTACAAACATTTCTCCTATTGAAGGGAATTTCAATAGGGGAAAGTACTCTCCCTTCGACCGTTCATGCCTTCGAATAATGTGTTTTTTTCTAGTTTTCCTAAAAGAGTTTAATGCCCAACGCACAATAACTTTTGTTTGTAAATATGTTTTCAAAGTTTCCTATGAGAGTGAGCGAGATGACTAGATTCAGATCTCACTCATTCTCATTGAAATGTCCAAAACATGTTTACAAAATAAAAATTATTGTGCGTTGGACATAACATAATTATCACGTAAATATCAATAATTGATGATAAACTGACTAATAAATAAATCTCTTAGGAAAAATAAAAGAAAATTCACATTATTCGAAGGCATGAACGTTCGAAGGTAGAGTACTTTCTCCTATTATTCTTCTAGAATGATTAGGAAGTGATACGGGACTGAACGTCTAAAGCCCGTATAAACCAAATGACTAATCCTTAGGTCTGAATTAGGCTTAAAGGGTCAGTGAGGTCAGTAAATGAGATAATCATTATTTAAGTTCCCCAATTGCCATTTTCAGGCCAATTTGAATGGAAAGATCCGCAGTAATATTTTTTTCTAATAGGAATCCACCAAGAAGAAGCTTGGAAGGATACCAAATCGATAAAACTGCAGGGTTTGCGTGTTTTTTCTTTAGAGTGCTGCATATTAAACATACCTTCACCGCTGAATTGCACGTGAACCATTCCGTCACGATGGAGCTTGTAATTTCTGGGCGACACTGGTACCTTGAAGTCCCCGCTCTCTTCCGGTTCTCGCACAGAAGCTCTGTACGCAGAGACAAAACGATAGATGAGAGCCCAGGCCTGCTCCTCGGAAATGGAAGCATTGAAGGATTTGAGGATGTCCTGAAGGCTGACACAGCCATCGGGATCTGAGCAGGAGTAGAGAGGATGTGGGGATTGGGAGGCTGTCACATCGTCACTGGATCGGTGACTGTGACTGGGCCCGGGAGTTGGAGTATCCTCCAAATTCTTGGAACTGGGATTTTTACTGTTTTCGCTCTTTGATGCCATCTCGGCACTTGCACTCTTCACTTTGCTCATCTCTCCACAAAAACAAACAAAAAAATTATTCCCGAGATGATCAGCGGTGTCTATTGTCAGAAACTATCACAGTACTGTTGTCAACAGAATACACACACTTTCCTGGCCACAAAACGAGCACCTCTCCAGCCACTTGAGTCACATGGCTACACAAAGTATTAATCACAAGTAAATCCGTGGGAAATGCAGGTCAGGAAGTGCTGCCTCAGGAATAGCTTGATTTGGCAAATGATGCGTACTTCTGACACTTGATGCACTTGCGCATTTTGTGCAGGTGACCCCAAACGGAGATTCCACAAGGTTGGGGGAGCAGGAAGCTCGTTGCACTTGACTTTTTCTCTTTTGCACTCACTTTAATCCCATTTTTTGGTCTCCCCCAAAAAAAAAAACACTTTACACCACAATTTCAATGCACTCTTGGACACCCAGAAAAAAAGAACGAATAATATAAAAAGGGAAAGGAGAACACAGAAGCAGAGCAAGGAAAAAAACTTAATAGACAAACACTCGGCAAGACCTGCGTACTCTTCCAAAGTTCAACATCAACTGACGATGGACGAAACTCCGTTTCACGACCACTCTCCATGCTTCCCACCATTCAACACTGATGGCGCTAAAAGCGGGACGAAGACCACGGAAAATATTTCAAACAAATCATTAACGGTTTCCGCAGTAATTTTATCTTTTCTCAATCAAATACATTAATAATTTTTTTTTGCTATCTTTTGCCGTCAATGAAATGCCTCTTTCATGTGTTCCTCCCACAGACGCCTTGTCCTGGACAATCGTTTTGTTGTATTTCTCACTCTCCTCCAAATGCTTTCAGACTAAACGGCAAATAGAAAAGCTTTTCAGTAACTTCTAGGAAATCGAAAAACAGCTTTAAAACTTACATTATTGAGCTGAGGATCGCTATTGTACCTTATCATCTTTGTGGGAAGTGAAAAGTTGTCCTGCGAATTGGCCAAGTAGAACGAGGGACCGCTGAAATACATAAAATCACATTCCTTAAATGCCCCAGAAGGTTTTTTGTAAAAAGTGAGGTTAAGTTGATCTTAACCTAAAAAAAATCACAACAAGGTAGAGGAGTCTTCCAAATTCGAAAGATACAGTACAATTCGTCAAATTTTAACATTTGGGAGGTATAGATGACATTAAAATTAAGAAAAATTAAGAAAAATAACTTTAGAGAGTACAGTGCCCGCTTTGTAATCTGGATGATTGGGCGACAATATGACAGATATCCGCTTCGTAATCCGGATGGATTTTTTGAATTTGTTCAACGTCTCGAAAATATAATAGAAGATTTTTTTGTAGAATTAGTATAAAAGTTTTAAAGAAGATTAAAAAGACATAGGGTAAATTAAGCTAATTCAAAACCTGCTCCAAATGGAAATTTTTCGCTACTCCAAATGGAAACGTCATTGTTTTCATGATAAATACAGTAGTAAATTATTATATTTAGGTATTTTCTATACCACAGTTTCATTATTTAGTTAATTTTGCTCCAAATAAAGCGAAAATACATTCTTAGTCACAAATTTTAATTTGTTAATTTCTCAGAAAAATTAAAAGTGTACCTTTACGACATTGAATTTTTCATAGATCGACCATGTTTTCCAATGAAAAACACAATGAGGTGACTGTTGTTTATTCGTCTTGTTTAACATTTATGTCATATTTCTGGCTAATTTTAGTTAAATTGTGTGCTAATCTTTATTGTTAATGGTACGTGAAGTTATCAAATGAAATAATTACCTATTTCGTGAACAAAAAGGGTTTTTTCTGAAGTGTCTGCAAATGTTTCAATAGGAAACCCCGGAAATACGATTTTTTGGAGAGATTTTCTTATTGTTTTAGATGGGAAAGGAGAAAACACGAGAAATAAGAACAAATCCTACCCTCAAAAGCAACTCAACAAGGTTTTGGAAGCCTTTCGTCGCGGTTTCACTTACACTGTTTGTCTCCAATTAGAAAAATTCCCTTGTCTTCATTTAGATTAATTTTGTTTCCAATAGAAGCATTTTGCACTTGTGTATTTTTCTTGTATTTAAGAAGTTTTCAAATTATTTTTAAAGAATTTTCACTAAACAGTAACATTCTAGAAGAGTCAAGGAGCAAATTTATGTAATTCTCTTCAGAAAAAAATTGAACTTAATGTGTTGAATCTTCTGTCAAAGTTAAAGCGTCTGGAAATGGTTTTGAATTAGGACATTTACCCTAATTAGTGAAGTCTGTGCTATTATAGTTCATTTATTAAAGAAAAACTTCACAAGATAATTCGTTTTCATTGGTGAACAGGGTGAACAGACATGACAGACATGCATACATAACCTCAAAATTATTTTATATGTAACCGGCGAGAATTCGTCCGGACCGTCCGAATTACGCCGATCCAAATTAGAGAGCGGGCACTGTATATCAATGTAATTTTTTGTAAAATAAAAGGAATTTGTTGCAGAAGTTAATATAATGAGATAATATTGGGAAACACCAGAGAAAAATGGTTCTAATTCAGACTCCACGCAAAACTTTCTTCACATAACCTCAAATACTACATTTTGAACTCAAACGTCGTTCAAATTTGAGGAACTGTACTGTAACTTAAATAACAGAATTTACAAGAGATTAAACTGGATTAAAGTATACTTTAATAAATCAAATGACTGTATTTACTCACAAATTTTTATTGTGACAGGGAAGACTAGGGCAGTAATTATTTAATTAATTAGTTATTAGACTTTGGAGGATGACATCTATATGAATTCATAGATATAAAGTGTGTAAATACCCAGGACGCAGTTATGGTTCTCACTAATTCTCAACAAGAATATTTTAACATAACCTCAAAAAATAAACATTTTTTATCAACCAATGCATAATTTGGATTTGAGAGACTATGCTGTACATCCAAATTATTGAGAATTATAGAGTAAAACTCCTTCAAATCCAAAAATTTTTTGCTCAGAAAGAGAAAAAATATAAAACGTTTAACCTCAAACCTTGAAAATCCAATAGAGACGGTTTCAGTGTTTGGTGGTAAAGTAGTCGAAAAATATCTCAAAATCGAGAGATTTGCTTTCTCTGTGGAGTTCAAGCAGTAAAAATTGCTATATGACTTTTCAAACTTCAATATGGGTTTTAACCAAAAAAACTTATCGTTCAGGAGCAATTTTTTGAGGTTAGTATCTAATTTGTTTAAAATTTACAGATCCGTCTTTACGAAGGTGAAGTACAAATTAGTCATTCCTTTTAAAAGCCAATTAGAAATTTCTTCCAATTCGAAATAATGCAAAATATGTTTAGTTAGAATTTTAAATGTTTATACCTAACATAATCTCAAAAATTCAAAATTTATTTACTTGTGAATAAAAGAACGATTCATATTGTGATACAATTTGACTCAGTTCTTGAGTCAGATGCAATTTTTATCAGTAATATATCCCATCTCAAAATAATGTCTTGATCCTGACCGTCCTGACTGATTTTTTTAGGTTAAAGATCTGTCAAAGTCAAGATGCATGTAGTTAGAATTTCTTAACTTTATTAATTGTCCCAAAAAGAAACAGAATCAATCGCTTTGACTTATCAATAAAACCTCAGATTCAGAGGCCCCAAGTGAAAACATGACCCGACATTTTAAAGTAACCTCAAATAAGAAGATTTATCCAATCGCGAATATACAATAAATTTTAAGAATTTTTAGATATAAAAAAAAATAGTTACTTATGTTCTCAGTCACTTATATCTCAATTTGAATAGCTTTGCAGTAGATTGTGATATCCGGAATATTTTTTAATTTATTTGAGGTTGAGGACTAATATAACCTCACATTTTAAAATGAACCTTTTACTATATCTTTTTCTTTAACAAGATTCTAGACATAGAGATCCATTGCAAACCACATTGAATGTTAATTTTTCTAAAAAAAAAATATTTTGTTGCAAAACAGGAAAAGTTCCAATGCATTTTAGAATGCATTTTCCTGCTTTGACACCTTTACTCTTCCTCTTCCCATTATTTATATTAAATTTATTGTTATTTTTATACAAGAAATATCGCGACATTATAAAATGTTCGCGACCCATTGTAATTTGGTTCAGTGCTGCTCAATAAACCGCGAAAACTTCACCGACGACTTTTCATTTCGCTTCAATTTTTCAAAATGAGGTTATGTTCAATATAACCTTCAAACCGTTAACTGGATCCAACATTAAAAGTTCTTCCAATATATTTGCAAAAGTAGGGAATGATAAGTGATGCAGGAAGTTCCGCATTGAGTAGAGGATTTTCGCACAACGGTAAAGGCCAATGTGAGGTTAGAATGAATATAACCTTTAAAAATTCTTTCAACATTCATTTTTCGAATTTCTCTTCATTTGAACTTAAAAAATAGCAGTTTTTCTCTAATAAAAAAAAATTAAATAAAATATTGAAAGTAATTTTGTGAGGTTATGCTAAACATAACCTACAAAAATTCTCTAAAAAATAGAACAAATTTCGTTAAGATTAAAACAAATTACTTACTTCAGCACTTCCTTGAATTTATCTTCATATTTCTGGCGCTCGCTATTCAGGACCACAATATCCTGGTGCATAGTATTAATCTTCATGATCAGCATTTTCCTATCGTCCAGGAGAGTACTGAAAAAAAATTAAACCTGCAAAAACAATTTTCAACAAAAAAAAACTCTTCTCACTTTATATGCTCAGATTGTTTGGAAATTTTCTTCTGAATTATCTTCTCTCGTTCCTCATGCTCATTCTCCCACATCTTCATATTCTCCAGAATTATCTCCGTCTG
Source organism: Phlebotomus papatasi (assembly GCF_024763615.1). NCBI lineage: Eukaryota > Metazoa > Arthropoda > Insecta > Diptera > Psychodidae > Phlebotomus > Phlebotomus papatasi. The sequence goes on along the minus strand of NC_077224.1, from coordinate 82,641,195 downwards.
GGCCTTAATCTCCAACAGCAATCTAGAGATTAAAAATGTTACCACTTTTATCTTTGTCAAGTGCCAAAATTTAGTCACCCAAAGTTACCCACTTGTACTCATTCTGAAGCTCTTCGTAATCCTTCTGAAGAGTCTGATAGCGATTGACAAGATCTTGGTTGTGCTTCTCAAAGATCGCCTTGTCCTGCCTGATGCCTGTTATTTCGGTTTCCAGATTAATCAATCGATTTATCTCTTGCTTCAACAAATCCATTTCTCCCTGATTGCCCTTCAAGAGATCCGTCAGGGCTTTACTTCTGCCCTCCAGGGAAGCCACTTCGTCCCTCAGGCTGGACATTTCGCTCTTGAGATTTGCATTCTCTCTTTGCAGAGCTGAATTTTGTTTCTCCAGCTCTGCCGTATCTCCTCTGAGTGAGGTATTGGCAGCATTAAGCTCTTGAATCTTGATACTCTCTCTCCTCACACGAGATGTCCGAATGGCTGACAATTCTTCAGACAATTCCTCAATAGCCTCTCGGTATCTGATTGAAAATGATCAAGGAATGTCTGTGTCAAGCTTTTAACGGAAAATCTCAATGGAATATTAGGTTATGTCGAACCTAACCTTAAAAACCCAATTTTTCTAAATTCTCCTATCTGACTTTTAAAAGATTTTTCAGCATATTTCCTAGATGTCCTTTTCACATAAAAGGACTTAATTCTCTTATTTTGGTGAAGAGTTTCATAAAAATTGAGGTTATATTGTGTCTAACCTAAAATATATTTGCTCAATTTATTTTAATTCAAGAAGAAATTAACATTTTCAGAATTTTCAGGAATTTTACAGAAAACTGGAACACTTTAATTCACTTCTAGAGAGAGGTTTTAAACGTCTTATTGCATTTCAAGCTCCATTCAATCATAACCTCAAAAAAAATTTCAGGTTAGAAGCTTTTACAAAACACCTAAACTTTGAATAATTTGTTTATCCAAAAAGAAACTAAAAGAGACGAAGCCTCTTTAAACCTTGCATGATTCCTCTGGGAAAAAAACGATTTAACCTCAAATTGTCCGCGAAACTTTAAAGCTGATTATCTCGGAAACTAGAAAAGATAGATCTCCTTAGCTCTGCTTGACTTTTATTTTTTTCCTATCTCTAAATATAAAATCCTTTAGCAAAAAAATTTTATGATATTGAGGTTATAATGTGTCTAACCTAAAATATATACGAAGAACGATATTGATGCTAGAAGAATTTAAAGTTCTAACCTTTCCGATCTCAGGCATTTTAAGAACAAATAAAACAGTCTAGAATTAAGAGGAGAGATAAACATCATAAACTTTACATGATTTCATTTAAAGCAGATTATCTCAAGAACTAGAAGTGATATAGATCCTCTAAGTTTTCCATGACTTTTATTTATTTTTGATCTTCGAGGATGAAATCCTTTAGGAAAGGATTTTTATTGACATTGTGGTTATATCGGGTCTAACCTAAAATATATTTCAGCGATAATTTTGACACAACAAAAAACTGGAATTCTAACTTTTCCTATGTGAGAAATTTTAGAACGAGTTGAAACTCCTTTATACATTTAAAACTGTATCGGATCGTAACCTCAAAAAGTATTTTAGATTTCAGTAAAATGAAAAATATGAGGTTATGGAATTCAAATGTTTCAAACACGTTTTTCAGAAATTCACAAACGCTGGTAGAAATATTTTCAAATTTCAACATCTTAGGTTAGAATAAAATTCAATAATTTTTAGGTTAGTTTTTCTTTTATTGGCTTCTACTGTTACGACAGTTTTCATAAACATCATAAAGGCTGAATTATCGACAAAAAATCAATTTAAAATGTATTGAAATTTTAAGGTTAGATCTAAGATAACCTAAATTAATTTATTATTTGAATTAATTTATTGGCAAAGTAAGACAATGAAGACCAAAAATCATATTGATTTGACAAAAAAAATCTTTTTTACATTTGTAAGGTTAAGTTAGCCTCGGATAACTTTACATTTAATATATAACCTCAAGTTTTGGAATAACTTTTTTCCGAAATAAATAAAATAATTATACTAAACGGATAGCTCTCTCATTTATCTAGCTCAATATGAGGTTATGCCGAACATAACCCACAAATATTCTCTAAATAAAAGTAACCGAGCCAAAGGGTAGCTCATACTCATTTTTAGTTACAAAGCTTTCTGGTTTTTCGGATTTCGTGAGTCAAAAACTGGATTTCTCGGGTATCGCGGCGCAAAACTGGATTACTTCGTGTTTTGCATGATGCAAAAACAGGGTTTCTCGTGTTTCACGATGAAAAAATTGAGTTTCTCGGGTTTCGAAATGCAAAAAGTAGATTTTCTCATGCTTCGCGCAATTCATAAAATTGGATTTCTCGGATTTCGCGATGCAAAACTGTTTTTCTGGGGTTTCTCGATGCAAAAAATTGATTTTCTCGGGCTTTACGGTGAAAAAAACTGGGTTTAGGGGGTTTCGTGATGCAAAAAGTAGATTTTCTCGTGTTTTATAATGCAAAAACATTAAGGTTTCTCAGGTTTCGCAAGCTATTCTTGGGTTTCTACTGCTTCGCAATGCAAAAACTGGGTTTCAGGTGTTTCGCAATTTAAAAAAAACTGGGTTTTGTGATGCAAAAGTGGATTTTCTCGTGCTCCTTGATGCAGAAACTAGATTTCTCCGGTTTCGCGATGTAATTCTTCGGTTTTTCGGGTTTCGCGATATAAAAAATGGATTCTTCGGGTTTCCTGATGCAATTCTTGGATTTTTTCAGATTTCACGATGCAAAGATTAGGTTTCTGGGATTATGCGATGCAAAAATTAAACTTTTAGGATTTTGCGATACAAAAACTTGATTTCTCGAGTTTTACTATGCAATCCTTACGCGTTTCTCGGATTTCACGATCCAACAATTAAGTTTCTCGGGTTTCGCTATGCAAAAATTAAGTTTCTCAGATTCCGCGGTGCAATTCCTGGGTTTCTGTGCTTCGCGACGCAAAAACTGGATTTCTCAGGGCTTCACGATGCAAAACATGAGTTTCTAGGGTTATTTTGCTATGGAAAAATCAGGTTTTACAAGTTTGCGAAGCATTTCTGAAACAATTAAGAAGGGTTTCTCGATATGAGTTACCCCTTAAAACAAGGTTAAAGGCTCGAAACCAGAAAACCGTCAGAGAACTTAGATAAATCTTTCGTAAAATCTAGGAGATATTTCATGCAAAAAATTCTCCGTCAGTGAAAAATCTCAATGAGCCACCCCTTGAACAGAGCGCGAAATGTGCATATGCTGCATGCTACAAAATCTACATGCTGCATATGCTTCATGTAGGATAAAAATGGCTAAAGGAGTGTGAAAAGTTTCTTACTTGGCTTCTCCCTTCTCGAAGAAAGTTATTTGATCATTTTTCACTGATATATCCGCCACCAGCTCAGCCTCCCTTTGCGTAGCAATTTGGAGTTTTTGAGTTGTTCTCTGAAGATCCTGCTCCTTCTTCTCCAAATTCGCCTCCAAGGATGCTATCTTCTGTTTCAGGTCTCCCACCTAAAAACCCAAAAGGGAATCCTTTTAAATCTCAATTTTTAAGGGAAAATCTCTAAGTTTGAGATACATTTTTTATCAAATCCTTCATCTGCTGCGTCAATTTGATCTTTTCCTCAGCTGCAATTTGTTGCATTCTGCCCCATTCCAGGCTCTTCCATCGCAATGCAACGGTGGCTTTCGAGGCTTCACTTGATTTCTGGTTCAATAACTTCTGCAACTCCTCAATACATTGCGTGTCTTTGTCCTTGATCAAAACCCCGCCAAAAATCATTGAGAGAGAGAAAGAGAGAGTTTTGTGTTTATTTTAACTCTGCATTGATTTAGCGTCAAGCTTTTATTGTTTTTTTTTCTGTACAACTCTGGCGTATTTACCATATTCACACTTGCTCGGCGGATTCCATTGCCATTGTCAACGACCAACGTTGAGGTTCTGCACGTGCAGAAGCGTCGATGAATCTCCAATTGTGACTGGGCGCTTTTATTTTCCCTCATCAACTCCTCAATTTTGGCATCTTTTCTCTCCAACTCCAACCGAGCATTCTTCACCTCACCCTCAAGGTTGGATTTCTTAGGATTAAAGGACAATTGAACAGATATATCAAGTGAAACGGAAGTGTATAAAAACTTTAAGAAGACGCAAAAAAGAAAATTTAAAAATCTATATTGATTCTTAAGATATCTCAAAATAAAGAAATTCATAGTTCCTATATACTCGACTACAACGCCCCTGGTGATGGTTTTACAAACTTCAACACTTTTAGAAAATTGTCGCCCACTTCAACACCTTTAAAATTGTCTTTGATACGAATAAAATCGGTTAAGTAAATATCGAGTTATAACCAAAACCGTGCTAAAAGACAGAAAAATCGGTCTTGTCCTCATTACAGGATCAACAACAAATAATAACGTAATAAAAAAGATTTGCATTAATGACCACTAATGTCAGTAAAAAATATAAATTGGTCAGCGAAGAATTAAGCCAGTGATAATCCTAAATTAGCTTATAGAGGTGCATTTCCTTCGGGATCGGGAATCTTCGTTTTTTCCATTTTGTTTTTTACACTTTTGTTTTTCCCAGTTTTTTCTTTGGAATCTTTGTCTTCGGTAACTTTTGTTTTTAAAAACTTTGTCTTTGGAAATCTTGTATTTCATACATTTTTCACAATTTTCATAAATTCTGTCTGTAACACATTTTGCACAAGTATATTTTATACCTTTCCAAAAATTTCCTTTTTCTCAAAAAATTTCCATTTGCCCCAAAGGACGAAACTAAAAATTTCCCAAAGCACAGAAAATTTTTCGTAGCCCCAAAGTACGAAACTAAAAACCTCCAAAAAACAGAAAATTTCCTTTTGCCCCGACAAACGATATTGATAATTTCCTAAAACACAGAAAATTTCCCTTTGCCCCGACAGACGATACTGATAAGTTCCCAAAACACAGAAAATTTTCCTTTGCCCAAAATGACGAAACTAAAAATTTCGCAAAACAGAAAATTTCCCTTTGCCCTGAAGGCCGAAACTAAAAATCTCCCAAAAACAGAAAATTTCCTTTCGTCCTGATAGGCGATACTTTTAACATCCCAAAACACCCTTGTCCCAAAGGACAAGACTAAAAATTTCCCGATTACTGATTACGATTTACGATTACTGATCATTTTTAATTTTTTACTGACCACTTTTTATTTTCTATTGATAACATTTTATTTTCTACTGATCAAATTTTATTTTTTACTGCTCAATTTTAATTTTTTACTGACCATATTTTATTTTTCATTGATCAATTTTTATTTTTTGCTGACCGCTTTTGATTTTCTACTGATCAAATTTAATTTTTTACTGCTCATTTTTAATTTTTGACTGACCATATTTTATTTTTCACTGATCACTTTTTAATTTTATGCTGACCACTTTTTGTTTTTTACTGACCATTTTTTATTTTTTGCTGCTTTTTTAAATATTTTTACTGATCATTTTTAATTTTTTGCTGACCAAATTCAATATTTTTACTGCTCATTTTAAATTTTTTACTGACCACTTTTTATTTTTTACTGACCACTTTTTGTTTTTTACTGATCATCTTTCGAGATTTCAAATTCCCATTTTATCAATGCGTCGATCCCAGGATTAATCTTAATCTTAAAAGGATCGAAATCCCGGGATTTCAGGACCTCAGGATCCCGTATTGGAAACTCTAATCGCGTGCATATTTTAAAATGCTACGAGACTTGAGATCGTAATCGTAAAAAGTATGGCCACTTTTTTCTAGATATTCAGATCTTTGCACCGGGCGGGAGTCTAATTCATAACCATGAGTCAAGCTGGGGATCTATCTGCCTAAAAAATATCTCATTCGGACATTTAGTTACTCGTACCGAGCGGAACTTGTACTCACAACTGAGAGAGTCAAGTCAGAAATCTCAATAAGACTTCATTTGACATCAAATTTCAGTTCAGTACAGGGTTTTCATTGTAAGGTCTCGGGTTCGAATCCCACTTCTGACATGATTGTTTTTCTTTGTTCTCAATAGTTTCACATGTTTTTCACTTTAACTTTCAACAATTTGTGGAAGATTGTTGATGATTCCTTTGAAAATTCTAAAGAACTTGTACCTCCTTACTTTGATACATTGCTGAAAATTTTCGGAAGAAAAACACTCACCTCGAATTCAAGACTTTGAATTTTCGTCTCAGCCGTGGATAGTTGCTCGATGTAGGTCTCAATGGTCTGCTGAAGATTGTCATTTTGTATCTCCAGATCTTCCATGAGAGTCTTCAGCTGCAGTGACTCCTCAATGAGCTCCTTCTGCTGCGGTTGCTGCAGAAGTTGCTCCGAGAGCGATGCCAATTCATTGGACAGATCATCGATGATCTGTGAATATTGCTGATTCTGCTGATGCATCCTCGAATCCCCCTCCTGCTCCATCTCACTCCCAGACAACACTTTGACCCCTAAACCACCCTCAGAAGCACCATTGTGCGAAATAATTCCCGAGCTTGAACTTCCACTGACTTTCGATGACTGCAAAATGATGGGGAAAAAATGCGGATTAAAAGCCCATTTTCACTGCTTTTTATTCCGTTATAAAATATTATTTTCACAAATTATTTGTGTGGAATTGAGCAATTTATTAGCCTTTATGTGCGCCTCTGCAGAGGAAATTCCAACTAAATAGCATGGGAATATGTCTCCATTTTTCACTCAATTTATTCGATTTCCACCCACAATGCACATTTTCTCCCCATTTTCATGACTTTTCATCATTTTTCCTGCACTTGTTAGTGTCACAACTCTTCAGTTCATTTTTGTTTTTGCAAATATTCAGACGCGGTGGTACGGGAAATTCAATTGAAAATTATAGTTTAATTGATCTCTATAAACATTTCACTGCACACAAGAAACTTCCAAGGCAAAAGACACAAATTTTCCAGGTGAAAAAAAACTTTTTATTTTATTCAAATGGAAAATTAGCAAATGATAATTGAGACAATTTTCTCAAAAATTAGTTTAGCAAAAGTTTCTTAAACCAATTTTCGGAACAGAGAGAGAAATGAAAAACTGCTGATAGTCACAATTAATCCTTTTGTTCACACTAAATCTTTCCAGTCGCTTAGGAGCCCCATCCCACTTCTGAAATATAATATAAATCGGAACGGCAGAAAAACACTTTCTTAGGTGAGGTCTTTTCCCCCTTCGCGAAGGAGAAGAATAAAAAGGAAAAAAAAGTGTCTTGAGAAAAAGCACGAAAGTTAGAAGAAAAGCCCCAAGAGCGAATATATATATGACCAAATTGGAAGCAATCGTCTGCTCAACTGAAATAGAAATCGAAGGATTCGACACATGCACCTGAAATTTGAGATTGAAATGTGTTATACCATTTACAAATAATAAGTCTGCACGTATTGTTACCCTCTTATGTAGTAAAATGTTGTATATTTATGTACCACACGACATACCTTTCAGTACGACCAGGATCATTTTGTCAATAATCCTCTCGAGAGAAAGTGAAACACATTATTCACAAAACTTTTTCGTCCTTTTTAAGAACACTATCTTCCCAATCCCCTCCAGGAACATCCCAATTATTTGACCCAGAAAAAATATTTTATTTCTCTCTTCAAAGCACCAATTGGAAGACTCCCCGCGTGATTGTTATTAATAAAAAGGATATACCATAAGGGAAGAATTTTCACACATTTGCGTTTTTGGATCGTCTCTCCCTCCTCCTCCTTTCACCCTCTCACATTCTTCCTGACACACACTGGAAAAAGACATATTGATTTTGCAATAAATCCACCTTTTAGAATATATTCCACAATTTCTTCACAAAAGTCTCTTTCTGTGTCATTCCCTCCGTGTGGCAAACAAAGTTCCAATTTTGGAAGACTATTTTACACAAACCCAAAAACATTTTGAGCACTTTGAGGCCTTTATGGGAGGCTAACATAATAATTAATCATTTTCTTGAGTCTTCTTCCGCGCAATTTCCCATGGCGATGACAAACTCATGTCTCAGCTAATGAAGACACTTTCTTTTCAACGATCAATCGATTTTGCCTAATATTTAGAACTTGCCTTTATTGAGGTAATTAGGGGAAGGTTGGGTAATTTCACGCATATATAACTCCATATATTTTCATTAAGATACTTTAGGATATTAATATTCATACTATCACGATTTTACATGTCATTTACCACAGAAACACGATTTTTCATCATAAGTCTATAATTCATGTGAGTAACACTTACACAATTTCTACTAGACCGAGTGAAAAAAGATCTTAGTGAAAAGATCTTGAAATTTCTGTTAAAATTAAACCGGTTCAAAACGGCTGAGAAACAATTCTGAAACAATAAGCAGTTTCTTTTCGAAAATAAATTCTTTAACTTTTAAGCTATTTTGGAGTAGCTTTTGAGTGATTTGTGGACCGGTTCAAATCGATTAAGGACTGGTAAACGGTAAATGCTGCGAATGTAGGGTACGCTGGTATTACCAAAACCAGGGGCATGACATTTCCTGTTTCCCATATGTTTCTAGCAAGCCGAAAAAAATTTTGAGATTATTAGCTGTTTTCTGTCATTGTAGAATTAATTAGCAAAGAATACTAATACAAAATAAAAGCCAATTTAATAACGAAGAGGCAACCGAAAACCCTAAATTGGTAACCTACATATTTTTGGAGATATCTCGTGAAATGTGTACGAAAACAGGGAAAAAAACACACTAAAACTGGACGCATTTTTCAGAGCTAAGCTAATGTCACCCCCTGACCAAAACGCTCCTAATATCGATCAAGCGATGCTTGTAATATCGACTTCTCTTCCAATTGATGGATAAAAGAAGTAATTTTTCTACATGAACATTAATTATTATATGATTGTTTAATTATTTTATGTTTCACGATGTCAAATAAAAAACCAGTGATAAGTCTATGGTAGCTAAGATTCTTTACAGATGACCTCGAAATGCGTGCAACTCGGGGTGCTTGCAACTCGGAATGCGTGAAAATTCGATTGTAAATTGAATTTTGGGGATAAAGAATCGCGTCGAGTACACTGTTTTTGTCGGTCGAAACGAATAAAATTAGCTCGACGCGATTCTTTACCCACAAAATTCAACTCACAATCGAAATTTCACGCATCCGAGTTGCAAGCACCCCGAGTTGCACGCATTTCGAGATCACCTGTAAAGAATCTCAGCTACCATAAGCTTATCTGGGCTTATCACTGGTCATTTTCTATTTTAAATAGTCTGAGTGGGGAAGACCAACAAAAGAAAAAAGATTAATTGAAATCGGTCAATAAATATTAGAGAAGGGGCATTTGATATCCAAATAATGTATGTCTCAAATGTAACCAACATATTTTCAACGTAGGGTGAAAGGAATGTCTATTGACACTTGAAGAACTCGTGTCAGCACCTATTGACAACCTACTTTGTACCATTTGGGATATGAAATTTGAACATCTCTGTTTATAGTAAGAGGTATATTACAGAAAAAAAACATTATATTACTTATATTTTACTAAATACATTAAATAATTTTCAACATTTTGACAAAAGTGTCAATAGGGGTTCCCTGTCGAACAGACGTTCCTCCGACCCTAATCGAGCTATTTCTTAAAAATATAATGTATGAACGCAATGGATGTAAATTATATGAAAATTATGTGCGTTGAATGCCAGTATAATAACTTGACTAAAAATTGTATAGAAAATATCAGTTATTTTCTATTAATACATATAATACATTTTGTTTGATAAATTCCAGTTAAAATATTGTTATTTTCCCTTAAAATTACGATCAAACATTTTTGATCTATAAACAAGTCATAATATAATCTATTTTTGAGTGAAAATGTGTAAAACTATGTCAAATATTTTTAAAGTATATTTATCTTACATATTCATGCCATTATGTTCACATAATGTCGTGAAATTGTATGAACATCATGTTCTGATATATTTTAGTTACATTTGTTCCATAAAAGACACAAGTTATATACAACTTGTCTTCTTTTTGTATGGCGCTGCCAGATTGTCAAATTCTACTTTGTTTACTAAGCAAAAGTTCATCTGCGAGTGAAAATTTGTGAAAAAAGTGATGTCTCACATTAATTAGAGTCCTGAAATGCACCAGCGTGTGCAGAAAAATCGAGTATACAGAGAAAAGGCATTAAATTTTACAAAGTAAGTGCAAATGATGAAAAAGTAGTGAATTAACACTTCGTTTGTGAGAGCTAATATTTTCTTCCTTTAATTGCAGTGTACCGCAAGTACAAGCATTAGGACAGCTTCCAGATCATTTGTTATGAAATCAAATTGCAGAATGAGTGCCCAGAATGCAGAAAAAGTTTATCAAAAGCATAATCTTTCAGTGTTTTGACATTTTTGCTGTATAGTGATATTATTGACGTAAGAAGTCTACAAAATGTAAATATGATATACGACATTTTGTAAATATAATCACTAAAATATATACATGTGTTTTATTTTCTGCTTTTCTTACTTATTCGGGTTACAACATCTTGATTTTATTTTATCAGAACAAAAAGAAGATTATGGCGTGGAAAATACAGAAAATTGGTGACGCCAAACTCAAATTAATGGAAAAATGATACACAAAACATTGCAGTGCAATGATATTTGTCCAAATTAGGGGAATGTAGGCATGGTTCGCACAGAGTTAACCTTCAAACGATGCGAATTTTCTCTTTGTTTGCAAAGAGCTAACTGTCCATTTCTGATCTCGTTTCATGAGCTTAATAATGATCTATCTTTTGGCTAAGAAAAGACGAATTAGCTCCTTGCAAACAAAGTGAAAATTTGCGTTGTTTGAAAGTTCACTCTGTGCGAACCATGCCAACATTCCCCTATTGTTTAAAGGGCTGTATTCTATCAATACACGCAGTAAAAATTTGAGAACCATAAGTTTTTTAAATGATGTAATGTAAAAAGCAATAAATTTATTCAATTTTGTTTTATTTAATTTCTCAGCTTTCCCTTAAGAATTTCAAGTCGGGAATTAAATTTTGTTCACTAATATTTTAGCCTCTAACGGAAAACAATTGCATTAAACTTTCATACGCGATAAAAGTGCACGAGGCACAAAAAATGTGACTGAATCGTTGAGGATAAATATTTATTCATTTGAGGAAAATATTTGAGCAAGTCGTAAAGAAAAATGGACAAGAAATCACAGTTCTTTAGTCGATAGTTATAATATTGGTATGACAGAGTGATTATTGATTATATTTTATTTAGTCATAAACAATACATTTTACCGTACACGATGACTTGATTAACTCTAAAATAAAAAATTGTTATATTTCGGCTATAAAAATTCCCCATTCACCCGAATACGGACCTGTTTTATGCGGTTATATAGAAGAAATTTGTAAAGTCTTTGCCATCATTTTTGTATAGATATCAGACATCTCTACTCATTTATGGCGATAAATGCTCCTTGGGATCTTGATCTCAGATATAAATTATACAAAAATTTTGTCAAAATCGCTTCAGAAACACCAAAAATGCAGTCCGGTCATGATATTTTTGGGTTATAGCTCGGGTCAGGGAACATCGAGGGAGGAGTGCGACCCACCGTTGGAAAGGTCTCGACCTCAGCTACAACATACTAAAATTTGAAGAAAAAGCATTGCCTAGTTTTCGAAATATTCGAGATCGATTAATCGAAAATCGATTTGTCTGTTAAAGTTGATCATTTCCTTAACTGATCGATAATACCCCCGTCTCCCTATCACCCTTTGCCATCCTTTTTGAAATCGATTCAGTTGTTAAATTGAGACAGAGCTTGAAGAATTTTGGAAATCCACCCCGGTTTGTCCAAGGGTTATCTTGTAGTAGAAAGCCGTCCCATCCCTCCACCGGCTTCTAAAGTAGCCTATTTGGCCTAAACCTTTCTACCGTCTAAGTCTATTTTTCTATTTCGTCCTTGTGAAAGGTGATAGTCCTATCGAATTTTGAATGCTTTCAGAAACTGGCTAGCCATGTGATATTTCAATTAATTTGACAAAAGGTGACATTCTAACTTTCCTTCATCTCTAAGTGATTTTAACGCCCCAAACGGTGATCACTTGAACTTATGATGTTCTAAAAAATTGTTGAGCATTCGATTATCTCTCTTAATGGACTTTCTGTCCCAAGAAGGTTCAGGCTTTTAGGATTAATTTCAGTTTTTGGAGGGGGATAATTTAGGGTTGCAAGTGCAAGAAAACCCCTTGATTTTCTCACGTGAAATCCCAACATCAAATGATTTTTTTCCAACTTGATTTTCGATGGGGTATGATTGAAAAGAAAGGGAGAAAAAAATTAGTATGATAATCTTGCCTTATACTTGAATAACATATAATAAATAATATTGAGTTTGGGCACGAAAAATAAGATTTATTGCTGTGTTTATCGCATCATTCAGCACGCCATCGACACACACTCATGCAAAGGTGCAGTGATCATCACTTTTCGGCGCGCGCGAAATTTTTCCCCCCAGGAAAATATAAAAAAAAGAGAAAGCAAACCCCTCAGCACGACAGCAACGCGCCAAAAATATTTTCCAAAATACCAAAAGCTCTTTATTCATTCCCATCAACAACAAAATACTACTCTCCCTCCGTCCTTACGACAAACTAACTCATAAAACCGTTTACGAACTTTTCTTCACATCAACCCCTCAATTCGTAAACTTTCCCGTCAAAGCTCCTTTTGTGCTTTAGGGTTAGAAATTTTCTGCAAAATTTTGTGGTGTTGTAGTGAAAATTGCAGTCAATTGTTGCAATAATGGTTGAGAGTGTTGAGTGAGGAAGCTCTCTCCTTTATAGCCTTTTAATTCGAAGGGTGAATCAATATATAGAGCGATTTGGCATTGTATGGAAATTTGTGTGATTGCATTTAGTTTTGTCCGTCAATCAAAAATAGATTTCTCACCCTTCAAAGAAGGTTGAACTTGACTCTCTCTTTTCCCTCTCACATTCTCTCATGACGACACAAAAACATTAATAAAATATTGTAAAACTCACCCCTCTCAGCAATTTCTCCTTCAATTCAGCAAAATCCACCAAAGCCTCATGCATATCAATCCTATATTTAAGATTTTCATCCTGAAGATAGCCTATCTGACGATCTAATTTGATATTCTCACTGAAGAGATCCTTCAGCAGGTCTCCTAACAAATCGACACCATCTCCTAAATTACCCTAATAATAAAAATACTTAATAAATTTAAAAGAAAAAAATCCCTAAACGATTTTACTAAAGAAGTCTCTCACCTGATAACTCCGATTTTATATCTTTTTGGTTAAAACAAATATTTTACACACATCAAAAAGTCATTATACAAAAACTGACTTTAAAGAAAAAAATAAATTTATTCGGGAAAAATAACAAAAATATAGAAAAAATATACGATATAGAATTTCTTTTCTCATTTCCACAGCAAGTAACATGATATTGCAAGAAAAAACATTATGAGCAGAGCACAATAGTTTTTTACATTAAATATCGATCTTTTGGATAAATATAATTTCAAAAAATTACTGATATGAAGTGAAAAAAAATCTGCCACTACCAAGAATCGAACCTGTGACATTTTCTGCGAGAATTTTGCTTAGCGTAGCCAACTGTAAAAATTTAATCACGAATGCTCTCTTCTTTGATAAGGAAAATTTGATTCGATACTCAATAAAGTACATATTCTGGAACGCTTTCCAAATGGAAAAAAGGTGGGGTATATTTTGAGTTATTTAAATGTATGAGACAAAGATCAAATAGGGTCCAATCTACTCCCTGGCAAAAGGTTTTTTTTAAATATAGAACTGTTTGAAGCCAACTCATAAATTACTTCCAAACTCAGCTTATACTTCGAGTTTCGAAAAACTTTTTAAGAGGGAAATATAGAATATTTATCCCTCTTTACAAGGCACAGAGTCCTGTGTACAAGGCACACCTCAATTGTGACATATTATATATCGTGTAACGGTCACGAATGCAGAAAAATTTTCATACGAATCTGTATGTGAATGTGAGAGGGTTCAACTTTGAAGGCCACTTGCCAGGGAGTAGGGTCCAATGTACCATCCATTGGAGAAGACCCACAATAACATGGCAAAGTCCATCAGGACTATAAAGTAGCGGTCCTCGTAATAGGATCTCAAATGTATATAAACTAAGGATGCAATAAACGTTCAGTCCAGTTCACCCAGTTCACCCCAAACTAACCATCTTGTTATTTCCACTCGGATGCCACATTTTGGACACGAGAATTAAAAGTCCAAAAAGTGTTTAATTTGTAGAAAGTGCGTGAGTGAATCGCGTGCGTGATGGCGAATTCCGCGACAGAAACCCCTGGTAAGGGGAAATAAAGGCTAAGTACGGTATGAGACCGTGAATGAATTGGGGAAAAAATTCAAGTATTCCATGCTTATTAAAAGCCCACAGAATTCTTTGTGCTACACAAAAGTCCCCGTTATTGCTGTTTAAAGGTCGTGACGAAGAGACCGCCCTAGAAAGTACTTGAACTGCACTACGTTGGGCCAGTTGCAGAAGAAGTAATTCAGGGAAGAACGATGCCATCAGAGACAGTCTCGGAGTTTAGCACTTTGCGGAGAAAGCAAGAGAAAAGCGCTTGAGGTGGTACGGCCACATCATGTATCGTGACGACCACTAAATGATCCGGCGTACCATTGACATGGAGGAGACGAAATGAGGACCAGGAGCATTGTACTTCCCTCTTTTTCTCTCGTGACATTGATCCACTTCTGGAACTGGACTCTTGCATTCGATTTTGACCAGCTGATCGACAACGCCTCTTTCTCCCGCCGGAATCTCTCCTAAAAGAACGCTCAGCTGATCGATCCCTGTACCTTTTTCTACCAACAAAGTTCACCTTTGTGGTTTTCCCCGCCACAATGCACCCTTGGACCTCCCATAGCCCCATGTACCTGTTTTGGGGGGGAAATTGCAGCATATTTGCTTGAGTGCAATTTTTACACTTAAGCATAAACTTCGGGAGGGCAACACACCTACGTGTGAAAGACAAGGAAGGCAATGTATGTAGAGAAGATAGAGAGAAATAGAAATAGTTCCGGAGGACGAGTTTTCCATTGCTTCGTTGTTCGGGATCGAGCTGATGAGCATTTGGTGTGGCCTTGATCTTAGGGCTTCTAGAGATTTGGGATACAGAAAAACTTCGACCAAGAGATGAGATATAAGGATTACCTCCTACTGCCCTGAAAACCCTGGAGATGCCCTAATGACCAGTGAAAAAGAATGCTCTTGGCAAGGGGCCAGAATCGTAGGAGTTGGAAGATTTCTCCTGCGACTCATCTTTCGGAGACTTTTCATCAACCACCCGGAGCCTACATCAACCCTTAACTACGTCTACAGGGGTCCCGGATTTGAAATTCAAAGGTTTTTTTTCCCGAGTTGAGATACTGATTAGGAAATAAATTATCACTAAGGAAAGCCACGATGTTTTTACTCCATGGAGGCCACGGATGGGTTTCTTCACCCCCCCTAGGGGGTAGTCGGTCCACCAGGGTGCATTTGTTAGGGGGGTCCTCTACCCATACTCGTAACAACTAGAATTTGAGATCGATCGATGCCATAGGGGTTGAGTTATTGAGAAAATAAAATTTAAGGGTGGTCCAAAATGGTGGTAGGGGGGGGTATGGGAGGTGGATCTGATATCGCCTACTTCTAGCCGCCCATCGAAATTTAACCTTTGCCGAAAACCGCTTGTCGATATCTCATTTCGTTCTCTCTCCAGAAAAGCTTTTACGACGGACTGAACAGGACGTCCATGAAAATTGGTTTCTAGCACACATCATATTCGTAATTTAGAAGTGTCAAAACGTATTTATACAAAGTTTGACCGTGATCTGACGGGGTCGCATTTCACAGCGGACCACAAAAAGCTGAGATTTGTAAAGAATTTCAGCTAAAATACATATTTTGGAAAATTTTTCAAATGGAGTTTCTCTTGAGTCATATGTCCCATTCTACCAGATCTCATGAATTTTTATTCAAATTAAGGATGCTTGACATACATTTAGGGTAAATATAGAATGAAAATCTTTGATATGAAGTGAAAAAAATCTGACACTACTGAGGATCGAACCGGTGACATGCTACGTAAGAATTTTACTTAGCATTATGATTGTACAATTATTATAATCAATTATTATTATTAGCCTGAATTATTATCAATTGTCATTCACAAGATAGAAGATTAAAAAAGTGAAGAAAAATTGTGCTTGAACACAATTTATTATGGCATAATCATTATCGTTAAACTTAAAAGTTCCTAAAGAAACTACATGGGATCAAGTCCCGGTTGAGGCTGATTTTTTTCACCACTATTTTTTAATCCAAAGTTAATCCTAGATGGTTTTGATGAATTCGTAAAACATTGGCAGCGTAAATGGCAGAAAAATAAGTTCCTTATATCAATTATTGTGCTCAGCCCATTTACAGGCAACTTTAATAAGCGTATTTCGACCATTAACGTTATTTTTCATCTTAAAAAATATATATTCTTAAGAACACGGTTAGTATGAAGCTCTCTGTGGTATTACGTAATTAATAAATTGATAGGAATCGCGTCAAAAATAACTGGTGAAAATAAATATCTTTTGCAAAAACGATCCCAATAACGATTTTTTCTACATAACAATCCCTCGAAGTTAATCCAAAAATTATCGTGAACGTCAGAGTTTTTTTTTGAACTCTTCGTCTCACAATTGGATGGAATGTTTCAATAAACAATTAGTGAAGCAGTAATGATAAATTAAACAACAAATTAAAAACATAAAGGCGCTGTGAGAAAAAGCGTATCCCTATCTAAACATCATGCACTGTACGCCACCAGCCCCAAAGGGAGCTACTTCCACTCTGCTGACTCCCCGAACCCGATGCTGAACTCACAGATTTTCCGTCTTTTTTCATATTTTCCACAGCTGACTTCAAATTGGAAATTGTTGTCATTTGATGATGACACTTTTATCGTGCAGAAAATATTACATTTTCAGTTAAATAAAAAAAATTGTAAGTGAAAAAACCCTATAGCCAAACTGTGTGGAAAGTCTATTGACCTTCCAAGGATATTCTTTAGACACCTCTGCGAATTTCTCCGTAGAAAAATTCCACGGACTTCCAAGAAATTTGACGTGGAATCACAGTAGACTCTCCCTCAATCGGCTCTTTTTCAATCGGACGAGAAATTGTATTGACAATTTTCACGTTTAATTGTGAAGCTAATTTGCTCAAATTCGCTGTAGTTCTTCCTATTTTATCGTGATTCTTTATAATTGAGCGCTTTTTGTGGAATTTACAAAGTCTTTGACGCCCAAATTTATCGATAAACCAGATGACATTTTGCCCCAAATGCCCAATTGAGAGAGAGTCTACTGTACTGCACAGTTTTCCATGGACAATTTCCGAGAAGAAACTGAAATAAGTCGCATCCGCAACGCTCCACGGATTTTCCTTGGAATAATCCTCGCCTTTTACGCCTTTTACGCCTTTTACAATAAAAAAATATTTCCGGGAATTTTTCTGGATTAAAAAGAAGGATTCCATAGACAATATCCATGAAATTCTTTGGATTTTCCCATGGAAGGATTCTACGAATTTTCCAATAAAATTTACAAGCAATCAAAATTTTCCAGTAATGATACCTATTGAAAGTCATTCACAAAATAATAGCACAGAATAATACCTCCCAAAATATTTTACGTCTAAGTAAATTTGATTATTTACTTTCTGGGGATTCCAATTGAAATTTTCATATGTATTTTAATTTAATTTTCCAAGTTTCCACTTGCTGCCAATTTCCCAAACTATCTTATCAGGAAAAACTTCAGGCAACTCTTCCGTACCAAATTCCATTAAATTTTAAATGAGCAGAAAATTGGCAAATGAGCATAATATTTTTATTTTAGAGGAACATTAAGAACGCTAAGACGGCGGTGGACACTTTTTCTCAAATAATGGTTCTTTCAAAAAACCAAAAGAAAACTTGAGCAAAATGTTGCTCTATTTTTTGCCAACATGTATTAGATTCGTCAGCGTTCCTCCTAACAATCAACTCCCAAGGACGATCCAACATGACCTAACTCTGAATACTATACTATATCTCTCTACACTAAGAAAAAACCCAAAAAGTTAAAACAACTCTATGGCAGAGTTGATTTAACTCTACTAATATAGATGTAATTGTTACTCTTTTTCGTTGTAAATTTTAGTAAATAGAGTTAAAACAATTCTCCGTACGAGTTGAATTAATTCATCGGATATCGATATAATTATTACTCTTTTTCGATGTAAAATTTCATCTCGACTGAAGTATATGCTTAAGTGTTTTCGTTTTAAGAACATACTTCAGTCAAGAAGATTTTCGTGTGACAAAGTTCATAAGGAAGATCAACGTACATCAACGAACATAGGGAACTTGAGGTCAAGAAAATATTAATAAAGAAAATGATAAAATTAAAAAAACATAAAATTGTAAAACATATTCATTTTGGAATTTGAAAGAGTTATTTTAACACTAAAAAAATATTTTTTAACTTTTGAAACGAGATAATTTAACTCCTAAAACGAGTTATTTTCAGTCTTAAAAAGAGTTATTTACACTCTTTTGTCATGTAAATTTTAGGAAAAAAAAGAACAACTCTTTTGAATATTACACCTAAATAAAAGTAAAATCAACTCTAAAATATAGTTATTCGAAAATCACAACGAAAAAGAGTTAATTCAACATCGAGTCGAGTAAGTTTTACTCGATTATTTTTCTGAGTGTACGATACCACTCCCTAGGTTCTTAGAAAAAAAAAATACCACGGAATATCCCCATAGCAAACTTCCGCGGAAATTCCATTGGAAATTTTGCGTCAAATTCCGCTCATTCCATGGAATTCGGACGCTAAATTTCCGCAAAGTCTTCCATGGAATTTTTCCAAGGACAGGCATAGAAAACGTCCATTCCATGGAAAATTTGAACAACAACCCATGGAAATCCAGCGTCACTTTCTAGTGGAAGTCCATGGAAAGTTTATATGGAAAATTGCACGTGAAATATCCGCGGATTCCACTGGAATTTTCCATGGAATCTTCCAGAAGTTTTCCTATGGATGTTCCATGCTTCCATACCATGAAAATTCCTGCTTATTTCCTGGGGAAAATCCAAGGAATAATTCCACGGAAAATTCTACTACCTTTCCATAGAGTTTTCTAAGAAAATTCCACACGTTTGTTTCTTCGCTTTACGGCTAGAAAATGTTTGTGGCGCTACAAAAAAAAATTAATTATTTTGCTCGCGAATTTTATGCAAAGATCTTAGTGATTTCTGTGTTTACGTGTTTTTATTTCATGGAATGTATTTTTTTTTAGGAAAATAATTTTTTTGTACGATAGCTTTTTCTTATCTAAAGTGTAAATTCGTTATCGCTGATTTAATAAAACATATCAAAATCCTCGTGATATTTACAATTTTTTAATTATAGGGAAATGAAAATATGAGATGCATGTGACAGCTTCATTTGTTTTCCATTTTTTTTTCGGTGTAAAAATCCATGTTCAATCCACGTAAATTTCCTTGGAAATTGGACAGGAAATTCCACATAAAAAATCCACTATAAATCCTTGGGAATTTCCTTGGAAATTTACCATGGCGAATTTCGGTGGAATTTACCAAGGAAAAATACTGGAAAATTCCGAGGAATTTTTCCCTGTGATTCCTTATTCCGCTTTCTTTTGCTATGGGGATCTTTCAGAACATTTAGGAAAATATCCACGGAACAATCTGCGAAATATTTGAGGTCATTTCCAAAAAATACTAGAAACACCTTGGACATTCCACGGGTATTTCCACACAAGTGTATTTTCGCTGAAAGTTTGGCTATAGGGGAAATCAGGACAACTTAGCACTTACCTCAACTTCCAATCGATTTTTATCAGCAAGAAGTTTGGCAAAAATTTCATTGGATTGATGATTAGTTTCCATGTCTTTTAGGCGTTTAACTAGTACATCATTGGCACTTTTTAATTCATTTACTGTATCCGTATGAGTTGAGACGGCTTTCTTCAAGTCTTCAATCTACAAAACGTTACATTTTGAACATTTTAAAATTTTAAATCACACTGAATTTCACTAAAAACTCTCACCACTTGTTCATTTTTTGCCCGTTCTGAAGCCATAAAACCCTGATTCTTAGTTAAATTATCAATTTCTAGGCTTTGCTTCTCAATCACATCCTTTAGTGACTCAATTTTAGAATCTTTCTTGGCTAAGTCATCGGTTTTTCTGGCATTGTCGCTCTTCAACTCCTCAAGAACATCACAATACTTTGCCAAAAAATCACCATCACTTGCTTCGGCATCGTCCTGATTGCCACCAAACTGAAATAGTCCCATTTTGTCCTTAAAATATCCTGTCTTTTAGATAATCTTCTCAAAGATTCCCCCCAAAATAAGACGTTTTCTCTATTGTGCTAAAGAAGAAATATTCTTGGTACGGTCCCACAAAACAACAAAACTGTCTCAAATCACGAACTTCACTAATTCTATCCAACTTAATTTCCTTTGCCACACCTTCAGAAGAGAAAAACTTGACTAAAGTGTCTCATAGTGGCATCAGGAACAAGTGTGGAGAGAATATTTTCGTTTATAAAGTGTGCTTTCTCCAATGCAGAGATTATTATTAGAAACGCAAAAAGAGGAAGGCAAGAAAAGGAGCAAAAACGCATTTGACCTCCATATTATGGATATTTTCAACTTCATCTCATTAAAAATCAACCAAAAGAGAAAAAATAAAATATTTTAATTATTTCATTTTTCTTCTGGATGCGCTTCTATGAAATATTGATGGCTATTTACCTCCGAGAACTCTTCTTCTTTTGCCCAGACTATTTCTTCTAATAAATTGTGGTGAAATTCATCAAAACAGAGTCACTCCAAAAATAAAACGTCTATCTCTCCCATATGTTAACCCAGGAAATTGTCTTAGATCGCAGAGAGTGAATCATGGATCTATTTAATTGCTCCAATTCAAAGACATTGCAATTTATATTATCAATTGACTGTAGATCACGATGATTTCTTCCTATGTTTTTTTAATGAATTCGTTGGGATTGCATTTGAACTTACATAGAACTCTTGGGATTCGTTTTGAACCTATAGAGAACCCTTGGGATTCGTTTTGAATCTATAGAGAACCCTTGGGATTCGTTTTGAACCTTTAGAAAACCCTTGGGATTCGTTTTGAACCTATAGACAAGCCTTGGGATTCGTTTTGAATCTATAGAGAACCCTTGGGATTCGTTTTGAACCGACAGAGAACTCTTGGGATTCAGGGTGAGCCTACAAAGAGCTCTTGGGATTCGATTTGAATCTCCATTGGAAAAGCTTTTAAACCCATTTAGCACTCTTGGGATGCTTTTTGAAGCTCCAGAGAGTTCTTGGTATTCCATTTGAACCGACAGACAACTCTTGAGATACATTTGAAATTACAGAAAGCTTTTGGGATTGAATTTGAGCCCACAGAGACCCCTTGGGATTCCATTTGAATCTGCAGAAAGCTCTTGGCATTCCATTTGACACTACAGAGATTTCTTCGGATTCTGTTTGAATCTACAGTGCACTTTGGGATTCCATTTCAACCTACAGGGAGCCCTTGGGATTCCAATTGAACCTATAGAGAGCTCTTGACATTTCATTTGAAATTACAGAAAGCTTTTGGGATTGAATTTGAGTCCACAGAGAGCTCTTGGGATTCCATTTGAATCTTCAGAGAGCTCTTGGGATTCCATTTGACACTACAGTGTCTTCGGATTCTTCTTCGGATTCTGTTTGAATCTACAGTGCACTTTTGGGATTCCATTTCAACCTACAGGGAGCCCTTGGGATTCCAATTGAACCTACAGAGAGCTCTTGGCATTTCATCTAAAATTACAGAAAGCTTTTGGGATTCCATTTCAACCTACAGGGAGACCTTGGGATTTCAACTAAATTTACAGACAGCTCTTGGCATTTCATTTGGAATTACAGAAAGCTTTTGGGATTCCTTTTAAACCTACATAGAGTTCTTGGGTTTCAGTTTGAGCTTACCAAGAGTTCTTTTGATCCAATTTGATTCTACAGAGTTTTTCAAAATGTTTTTAAAACCATTGAGAAACTTGGGATTCCTTTTGAAACTACAAAGAGTTCTTTGAGCTTTAGAAAGCTCTTCGGATTCCATATGAACTTACAGATACCTCTTGGGATTCCATAAAAACCTAAAAGAAACTCTAGGAAATGTTTTCGAACCTACAGAGGGCCCTTGGAATACCATTTGCATCTACACCTCTTGGGATTCTATTTGAACCTACAAAGAGTTCTTTTGATTTCATTTAAACATTCGGAGAGATTTTAGGATTCCATTTGAACCTACAGAGCACTCTTGGGATTCCATTTGAACATTCAAAGAAGTCTTGGGATTTTATTTGAATCTACAAAAAAAACTCTTGGGATTCCACTTGTATCTACAGATTACCCTTGGAATTCTATTTGAATCAGCAAAAAACGTTTGGGATTCCTTTTGTACCTACAAAGAGCTCTTGGGATTCCATTTGAAGCCACACAGAAATCATGGGATTCCCGTTAAACCCACAGAGAGCTCTTAGGACTCCATTTGAATCTTCAGAGAACTCTTGGGATTCCTGTTAAAACTATAAACAGTTCTTGGGATTTTATTTGAACTTTCAATGAACTCTTTGGGCTCCTTTTGAACCTTCAGAGTACTCTTAAAATTCACTTGAATTTAAACCTACAGAGAGTTCTTGGGATGTTATTTGAACCTTCAAAAAACGCTTGGGATTCCTTTTACACATACGGAGAGTTCTTAAGATTCCATTTGAACCTACAAAGAACTCTTGGGATTCCATTTGAAACCGCAAAAAACTCTTGGGATTCCACTTGAACCTACAGAGAACTCTTGGCATTTGTTTTGAACCTACAAAGAAGTTTTGGTATTCAGTTTAAGCTTACAAAGAGCTATTTTGATCCGATTTAAATGGACAGAGAGATTTTGAAAATGTTTTTAAAACCATTGAGAACTCTTGGGATTCCTTTTGAACCAACAAAGAATTCTTTGAGCTCTCAGAAAGGTCTTGGGATTCCATATGGACTTATAGAGACCTCTTGGGATTCCATTTGAACCCAAAAGGAACTCTTGGGATTCCACTTGTATCTACAGATAGCCCTTGGGATTCTATTTGAACCTTCAAAGGACTTTTGGGATTCCTTTTACAGAGAATTCTTGAAATTTTATTTCAACTTTCAAAAAAACGCTTGGGATTCGTTTTGAACCTACGGGGAGATTTTGGTATTCGATTTGATTCTACAAAGAACTCTTGGGATTACATTTTAAACTACAAAAAGCTCAAGGGATTGCATTTGAAGTTACAGAGAACTCTTGGGATTCAGTTTGAGCTTACAAAAACTCTTTTTATCCGAATTGAACATACATGGAGCTCTTGAAAATGTTTTTATAACCATTGAGAACTCTTGGGATTCTTTCTAAACCTACAGAGAGTTCTTGGGAATTAATTTGAACTTCAATGAACTCTTGGGATTCCATTTGAACACACAAAGTTCTCTTGGGATTCCATTTAGATCTACAAAGAACTCTTGGCATTCGTTTTGAACTTTTTTTTCCTTAAGATCCCCACTAATCGAATCTAGAAATCTAAGTTTCGGTAATAGTTTTGACAACGCTATTTACACTTTGATACATTTACCGTATCTGTTCAAAACGGTTAATATACTGTTCAATAAAACATTAAGCACATGAATTTATTTTGCAAAATAGTGATTATTCGTCCAAATAATCTACAATAAAATCGAGTACGCTGCAAAGTCTTTTCGACTTTGCCCCCCTTCATTTTTCCATAAGCTCCATAAAAGTGGGACAGCGTAAAACACTTTAGAGAAAAATCTCAGAATGGGCAATAAATCTTAATAAATGCTGATGCATTGAGAAGATGCCTTTTATGTACTCACAGAGTTGATGGTGTTCCTTATTTTGGACATAACTTGTTGCATTTCTTCTAATTGTTTTCCCTGTTTACTCAAGTGATCTGCCTGATGAGAAAAATCTAGCAAAGAAGAAACAAAAAAACATTCAAATAGGCATTCAAACATTTTTTTTCTTCTTCATCATTTTGATTTCTTCATTTACTTTGGACTTGCTGCCTCATTTCGGCATTTTCAACTTTAAGCAGTGAATTGGTTTGTCTTAAATTGAAAAATTCATGCTTAATGGCACTCAACATTTCTACTTCGGGCACAAAAGTCTCTGATGGACTTTTCTCCGGAATTTTCAATCCCAATTCCACTTTTAGCTGATTCAACTCCTCAAAAATACTCTTGAGATTTTTCTCACTTTCTTTCTGTTGTTTTCCCTAAAACAACAACAAGAAAAATTCCCCAAATTAGAAGCTAAAGAGAAAACAAATAAAATTGCTTAAGATATAACCATTTCAGTGAGATCAGCCTTTGTCGCAAGAACTTCCTTAGATAAATCAACAACTGACAACTCAATGGAATCTCCATCACTTTGGGAACCATTCTGAAATTAAGAAGAAATTCTTTGTCCAATCTCCACCCCTTATTTCAGCATTAAACATCTTTTTTTAGTAGTTTAAACTTCCTAAGCTAAGCACCAACAAAGAAGATTTTTTAGCCACGCCCCCTTCAGGAAGTATAGTCAACTGAAGTTGATTTTTTGTTCATATTTCACAAAAATATGAAACACAGAAATAATATGGAACTTCAGGAACAATCTATTAATATATTGTTGCGATTTAATATGCCATTTTCTGCAAAAAAAACAATTTTTCGCTTTTAGGTTATAATTCTTGCGAGCAACGCTTATACAATGGTAACCATGGAAACGATGCAAATTATAAGAGAGTGAAATATTTCACTCGTCAGTTTGGAATGCGTTTGGAGTTTGGGGGAGCCAAAATTCTGAAGATCTGCCTTGGTTTTTCTGAGGGTGATCTTATGGGGGAGAACCATTTATCCCCGATCTCTAAAGTACCCCACATTGTCCCGAAAATTAAAGCAAAATCTAGTACAGTAGACTCTCTCTCAATTGGGCATTTGGGGCAAAATGGCATCCGGTTTATCGATAGATTTGGGCGTCAAAGCCTTTGTAAATTCCACAAAAAGCACTCAATTATAAAGAATCACGATAAAATAGGAAGAACTACACCGAATTTGAGCAAATTAGCTTCATAATTAAACGTGAAAATTGTCAATAAAATTTCTCGCCCGATTGAAAAAGAGCCGATTGAGGGAGAGTCTACTGTAAAAAAGTTAAATAAATGTCTACACGAGTAATGTCGGTAATGAACCGGTTAAGTACCGATTTTTGAATAATTTTATATCCCTTATTATTAACATTCCCTAAAAACCATGTTTTTTCGATTTTTCTCAAAATTGGCCCAAGCTTTTTCAATGATTTTTGAATATGTTTTAGAGCTGGTCCAGGCGAACATTTCGCCCAAACATACCTATGACCGGAAAATTCGCCATTTTGAATTATTGAAGGTCAAATTCAACCGATTTGGTTGAATTTGAATTTTTTGGAAAAGTTTTGAAATTTCGAACCCAGCTGCATCGGTCTTTATCGGTAAAGTACCATTTTTTTTTTTAAATTGCAAATGCTTTTGTGGTTTATAAATCAACTTGATCTCTAGACCACTATGCACCAAAATATTATGCGAAAAACTCATTCACGGTGAGCTCTATCTCGTGAGTTTGAGCATTCCGCAAAGCTGAGAACACTGTCATCTCTTTCTCTGATCGTTCCTCAATATTGTCGGTACTGCTTATCGGTTCATAACCCCTGCAGATCCGATTGAAATCAATTTAGAGTTGTTAGGAATTTCAAGACTTTTCCAACAAGCCTAAAAACGGCCCTATTCGGTCTTGCAGAATGCTCGAACTCGTGACTTAGATGCTATACCTCAAAAGTACATTTACATCCTTTACCGTTTACCGGTAATCAACCGATTTAAACCGATTCAAAAATTACTCAACAGATCCCCCGAAATAATTTTAAGAATAATTGAATTGATTTTTGGACAAAAATTACTTATCAATTCATTACCGCTTCATACGCGATTTGAACCGATTTTAACTCACTCAAAACCCTCGAAACACTATCCAAAATTAGTTATAGGTTATGGATCGGTTTAGTCTTGTCAGAAATTCCAAGACCTTTCCAACAAGCCCAAAAACGACCCTATTCGGTTAAGAAATACGCTTCCTAGAGCCTTTTTCACCTTTAACCTAGAAAAACTGACATTAGAAATGATTCAACAATATTTTCGTATAAGAAACTGTCCGCGTAGGTAATTTCTAAGAAATATCCAATTTTTTTTTAAAAACTGGAAAGTCACCGAAGGCCGGAAATTGATATCTTTTACCGTTTGAGCTCCAGAGCGGTAAGTTAGAGCAGTAATGGAATAAATCTTATAGATTTTAAATTATAAGCAAATGCAAAGATAGAGCGACGCCACTTCCTTTTCGATGCCCCGCCTAGTTTACATTGACCCCACCCAGAGTTCTTTAAATTTTTCTCTGTGCCATTCTGTAAGATCTTTTTTAAAAGGTCAAAAAGCAAATAGGAATAATACTTATGCAATACCTCTTATGAAAACTCGCCCTCATGTTTACATTATCCCTGATTGGAAGTTGTTTCTTGTTATAAAATGGAAGGGGAGTCAGTCGATAGACTTTCGGCACGGTCTCCAACTGATGTTCTTTACAATGATAATAATAGAAAGGATAAAAAATCGCAACGCCTCTTATTAAGCTCCGCCCACTTGTTTTCATTGTTACCACCCAAATTCCCAATTTCATTTCCTATCCTACAAATTTCTTAGAAAAATGTTTTTCACAAAAAATGAAAATGGATTAGAAAAAAATCTTTAAAAGATATACCACTTTTAGACTTCATAAAAGCTTTACAAGCTTTACTTTATTTTCCATCAGGCAAAACTCCTCTGGTTAAGTCCGAAAATACCTTTATGCTTTAGCAACATCCCACTCTCACATTGAAAATGCAAATATTTCAACTTCAGTTGTGTATATTTCCTGAAAAGGGGCGTGGCTTAAATTTGTTTACTCGTGGGATTTAGTAAGTTATATACAAAGTTCCCTCAAATTATTAGGTTATATTTTGAAGGTCTCCTTATCTCAAAATGAGTAGAGAGAAGTGGGGCACTTTTGAATTGGGGCAGCTTTAAAATTCGATATTTTTTCACTATTTTTGAATGGAACTCGACTCAATTTTTTTTAAAAACAGGGAACAAAAGCACTATTTCTAAAGTGCCCCAATTCAAAAGTAATCCCACTTTCGGCAAAGTTTGTAAAACAATTCAAAGCAGAATGAAACCACTTTACTATGCAGAAAATAAAGTGAAGTCTTTACAATGCTGAAATAAGGTTTTTTTTATTTAATTATTTTTCCCAAAATCTGATTTAATTTAAAAGTATTCCTTGGAACATAAACCAACAACCAGGAAGGAAGGAAAGAAATAATCTAAAGAAGATTATCTTTAGACTTCTTCCGGAATATTTTGACAAATTTCTTCGGTCTCAAGCATGAGGATTGATCAAGAACAGGGTTAGTCACCACAGGGAGAAAATAGATAGAATCCCCATCACCACATGAGTCACAATCATCTGAAGAATCAAGAATATTTGGATACTGGAAAAATTGATTGAAAAAAAAGAAAAGAAAAAAAAACAGACACAAATCTAAAGGAAAAATCTTTTGGATTATCCCACCAATTTTTGGTGGATTTTGTCTACCTTCTTGAGACAAGCGACATCTTGTCTCAATGCCCGGATTACAACATCCTTAAGGTTTATTTGCATGCTCGCTTGGCGGATTTGTTCTTCTAAATATGCACTGTCTGTACGCATTTTCTGTATTGTATCATGCTTCGCAGCAATTTCCTCAACAAGAACTTTAGTATCGCTGGCAGCCTATCGATAGTTTTTTTTATTTAAATTTTGTTGTTAAGTACTCTTAATTTTTTGTTTCTCTCACAAGGATTCACCTTTTTTGGACTTTTTTTTGTTAATTTCTTTTTAATTGTAATGCATAATCTTCCTGTTCTTAGTATTTTTCTTTGAATTGAATTTACTAACCTTTTCGAGTTCCTTGTTCTTCAATTGCAACAAATTCAATTCTCTCTGAGTGCTCTCCAATTTCTCACGGAGGATTGCCTAAGGATAATCGGGTTAATTATCTTAAAAAAAGCAAAAGAAGAAGCTTTTAGGCCTCATTTACAGCAGGGCATTTCAAAATGCATCCCACTTGGTGGTTCGTGTCTTGAATATGCATAGGAAATTGAACTTGCCAAAGTGAATTTGCATTTAGTGTGCAACTTTTTCAATTCTTAGTCCGCTGAGCAAATACCGTTTAAAACCGAATAAACGTCAAAATAAGTTTGTCCAGGTAGCGTTTTGACAATTAACGTACAATTTTTATTTGACATTTGTTCGGTTTCAGACGGTTCTTTATCCTGCTCTAAAGTTTTGGGAGGGATTCCATAACTCTATGAAGTGATCATCTGTCAAAATTGGTAAAATTTCACTAAAGTCATAGCAAAGGAGATTCTGTAGCTTGCGATAGCTTCAGGTGAAAGAATCACTTTGAAGTTATGTGTTTCACTTGTCAATTTTTCGGTGAAAAATTTTTCCATATTCACCTAAAAATCCAACACTACATACTTTCTAACAGTTAATTCCAGTATTTTCCATTTGGTTAAAATATTGATGAACATAGGGGCCCATCAAGCGTAATAAAAAGTGAAGCCATTTTTCACTTTTCCTTGTTAAAATTTTGCAGATATTGCACCGCGCCTTAAACAAATTTGCTCGTAGTTCTTTTATTGCTTCGGCGAGCATAATGAAATATGTATTTTTAAATAGCTTTTAATGCACGATTTCAAAATATATCAGACTGATAAGACAATTCTCTTTAGGAAAAAACTTGCCAATAGTCTTCAGTGCCTCTATGCAAAAACTTATGGAAAAATTAAATGTCGAGAGGCCCCTTTTCAACACACTTCTCATCTCTGCTTCACGCAAAGTTACAGAATAACTTTTCTAGCAGTTGTGAACAAGGGGGTGATAACTGGTGAGTACAGAGTACAGACCAATTATATTGGTAAATAATGAGTATTCTTCCCGTTTTGATGAATATGCGAGTATTTTCACCATTCTTCCCTGAATTTCGAATTTTATTACAGTGGCAAACGTCCTTTCAAACAGCGAAATATCATCCGTTTTGTGGATGAATTCGTCCCATAAAAAAACGTTCTAAGAGAAATTTCCTTATTGATTCTTTGAGAAAATTTCACCATCTACCCAGTGAATTTTCACCCGAAAATTCTCGTACACTTCCCAAATTGGAAATATCTTAAGAAATTTCCCCTTAGAGCTGTTAGGAATTCCCTATGAATTGTCAGTCTTGGAAAATTCGTTAGTCTCTTAAGGGAATTTTCAAAGAATTCCTAGAGAAATTTCTGTGTGTTATTTCCTCTGAGATTTCTTGGGATTTGCCCAGGAAATGTCAATGTTTTGCGTAGTGAATTTTCCCCCAAATATCTACAAGAATTCCTTTATTGAAAATTTGAAGGGAATAACTGAAGAAATTAACTTTCTGGGATGTAGAAATTTCCTAACGAGATCACAGAAAATTTCGTTTGAACTTTTTTAATTAAAATTCCCACGAAATTCCCAAAGAATTCCTTGAGAATTTTCCATTGATTGTTTCCTCTGAAATTCCTCAGGATTTTCAATGGAAATTTCATTATTCATGTATGGAATTTTGTCCTAAAAATCTCCGAAGATTCCACACATAGGAATACGGAAGAAATCACTGGAGAAATTACTTCGTTTAGAAATAGAAATTTTCTATGGAGATTACAGATATGTCCCAATGGTATTTTCAGCTTCGGAAAAAATCGGTAATATCCTGAAGAACTTGATAATTTCTTGTGAAAATTTCCCTAGGTAATTTCCAAAAGGTTCGTGAAGGAAAGCTTGTGAACCTTTCACTGCTGAAGCGTTCACAGAGTTAGAGAATTCCCACCCAGGTAGCGTTTTGACCATTGACGTGTAATTTTCATTTTGACGTTTATTTGGTTTCAAACGGTTCTTACTCACCTCTGTCTTAGTTGTTTGCATACGGGATGCTCCCAAAATGTCTTAGTTTTTCGCTAATTTTATTGATGAAAAATTAGTGAAAACAATCCGAGAAATGGTTAGCATCTCTCAAACAACGAAATATAACCTAACTTTCAACTGTCAAATAAAATTCAATATATTTAAGTTCAAGATTATTTCAAGAATTGCTAAAACTTGGTTCTCTGATTCATTTGCAAGTATTTTTTCAGTGATTTTTGCTCCGAATTAGGGTCGAAGGAACATCTGTTCGGCAAGAATCACTTCGTCGGTTGTATCAGCAACTGTGCTAACTGCATTTTTGCGATTTTCTTGTTTTTTGCATATTCTGGAACTATTGTATTTTCTCTAATATTAAATTTTTTATGATAAAAAAAATTGGGCATTTTCTCTAAATATAGATATTTTCCCGTGAAAATGTTCTAACTGTACGATAGTCACATAAATTTATCAGCAACTGCGCTATCTACCAATTTTTCTGCAGTTAGCATAAAATACACTGAAAAAAGACGGATTTTTTTTGTCGGCAACGGAAATAAAAATAAAATTATTTTAAGTGGATTAGTCATAAACGATCCAGATAGCGAAGCGCCCGGATTAGCACACTTGACTATATAGTTCATTTCCGGACGATTTTTTTTCTACAAGATTGAGGCTCAGTAATTACACAGTGGCTCAGTAACATTTAATTACTGTTCGTAATTAAATGTTAGAATAGTAAATCTGAAATTTTGGGGCTTTAAGAGTTCAGAGTATTAAATAATAAATTAATTAAATCATGAATATTTTATAAATATCACAAATTATTTTGAGAAATTGTAAAATATTTTCTTGAATAATCATAATATTTTACGAGTAGTAAACATACGAACATTTTGCGAAAATTGCGAATATTTTGCAAAAATTTCGAATATTTCTATAATGAATATTACCAATATTTTTGGAAATACTGTGAATCTTTTGAGTGTTGCAAAAAATCGTGAATTTATTCCGAATAATGAGAGAATTTGAAAAATATTACAATTTATTTTTAAATTATTGTAAATATTTTTGCGAAAATAATTACAATTTTCCACAAAATATGTTTTTTCTATATAAACAAGACATTTTTTCGTCTCTTTCAGGGAATGTATATATTTTAGTACCATTTACAGTACAGCACTTCAGCACTTAAAGCAATTTAATAGCAAATTTTATCTCGCCTGAAGTGTACTGCTTATTTGTAAAACTTAGAAAATGATGAAAAGTTTATAAAAAAATTATAAAATTGTTATTACTGCTTATTTTGCTAGAAAAAATATATTTGCCTAAAGTAAATAAATTATTTTGCAAAAAAAATATATAAAGCTCAAAGGGGTATTTCGAGGGCATTTCCCACCAAATGCACCGCTATAAATGAGGCCTTTTATGAGTAAAATGCAACTCACATTCTCTTCAAAAACTTTGTAGCTTTCGTCTTGAGTGTGAATTACAGTGGAGTTCCGGATATCTTCGCGGATATTGGAAACTTCTCTTGAGATGTCCTCAAGTCCTCCCGTGAGGATTCTACTAGATTCAGGTGTCACTTCCACCGTGATCTTTGCAACTTCAATCTCCTTCTCATCCCTGATATCTGACAATGTCTTCTCGAGATCAATTTCATGAAATGTCAACCCCTCAGTGCTCCAAGATTTATCTCTAATGGCACGTCTCAGGAAGATCAACAGATTCCGGATATCACTTTCCAAGTGGAAAACCCGTCGATCGTGGAGATTGTACTTTTCCTGCTGCAGCCTCTCCTCCAGGAGACTGAGGCGTTCGGAAACGACAGTTTCCACCTCCTCAACTGCCTTTACCAATTCTTTGTTCTGGAACGTGAGATCCTCTACCCATTTCTTGTAAATTGGCAATTTTATCTACAAGACAGAGCCCTGGTGAATTGGCGGGAAAATACCTAAACCACCCTGCGCATGCGCCCTCTGATAAGAGCCCTGACATAACCTCACTTTGAGCCAAAAGGGGGAATTTCTCTGCGATTCTTACCTCAAGACAATTCTCACCGATCTCCCTGTCAATCAGCTTCAGTCGATCCTCGTAGAGAGATGTGAATTCATCAATAATACTCAATGCTCTGCCCTCACAGCCCCCTGGAGATGCCCTTTCTTCCCCCGGAGACTGGGAGGCTCCTTTCTCAGTCTCACTCATGCCTTTTCTGGAAGATTTTCCACAATACCCAAAGTGCACACTAATTTTCACACCATTGACCACAATTCAACACAAGAACGGCACGGAAAATGCAAGAAAAGTGACTAGAAAAATAGATTTTTATACGCACAAACAAAATCACAAATTTTCGCGATGAGCACTGAGATCACACCAACCGCCATCTAGATTTGGTTACCATGAAACATAAATTCAAATGAAATTTATCCAACGTACATCAATCAAAAAGTGGAAAACTTGAATTAATAAATTTACTAAAAGCTCTCTATTTGGGATTTATTAAAAAATATAGGAAGAAAAATCAGAAAAACAATTAGAAAAGCCTTCAAATTACTTTTCAAAATTGGAGTTGGCCTAAAATTGTTCTTGAAGAAATTTTATTCGTTTTTCTTGCAGGAATTCTTTCAGAAAAAATGGAAAAAAATCCTTATCGTTACGAAAGAATAAAAGCTCGAGGACCTCAAGGGGCTCAAGTACGTAGCAAGGTACGGGCAAGGAGAAGATCAGGCCGATCAGGCCCTAAACTAAGATTTTGCTGATCCTAAAAACATTTTCACTGGAAGAACAGGGCCTTTACTGTTTTAATAAAAGCCTTACGGAATCTTATGAGCTTTCCAAAAAGTCCAAAAAACTCAAAAATCATTCAATTTACATTAAAACACTCAGGAAAATTTCATGAAGTCAAAATTCGACTCTCCATTCTTTCTCAAAAGATTTCCATAAGACTATCTTATTCTTTCGCATTCTTCTTTTTCTTTTAAACTTCACAACAAATTCAATTTCGCTCAATCGAATTTGAAGTGCGAAAGAATGAGATAGACATATGCAAAACGTGTG
Organism: Phlebotomus papatasi; assembly: GCF_024763615.1. NCBI lineage: Eukaryota > Metazoa > Arthropoda > Insecta > Diptera > Psychodidae > Phlebotomus > Phlebotomus papatasi. Next base: position 82,607,847 of record NC_077224.1, on the reverse strand, counting down.
AGAATGAAAGGGATGTGAATTTTGATTTCATGAAATTATCCGGATCTAAAAGGTGTGCTGGGGCCCTAAAGAAACGTAGCACAAAATCCAATATTTAAAACTCCAAACAGATTTTGAGAGGACTTTGACGAAGCTTTTGATTTTGATGAACTTTTCCCAACAAAAAGCTACAATGTCGTCTTAGAAAAGCTTTTAGGGAATCATCGAAGCTTTTTATATCTGCCTAAAGCTGACTATACACTAGACAAAGTTTATCACAATATTTCTTTTCAATATTCAATATTGACAAGGATTGCCTCCACATTGTAAAGATTTATTGACATAAAAGTTTCAAATTGAAGAAAATTGTCCAGTGTGTAGGCAATTATTGCAATATTTGTTTAAATATACAGCATTTTTCTCAATATTTTATTTCATTATTTTGAATGACTACACACTATGCCAAATAATGTCAATAAAAATTTTCAAAGTCACATTGAAATACAATTTCAAATTAATTCTAAATATCAAATTGATTTGATATTTCCTTCAATATTTTTTAGTGGTCAGGAATATTCTTCGTTCAGAACGTCACAGAATTACTGGGATTTCCTTGTTCATGAACGAAAACACATCCAAGATCAAAATTCAAGTCAGGACATATCTCTTCTGGCTTCCTCCAACAAATCCCAGATTCTCGAAATTTCGCTGTACTTTTGTCAAATCTTCCCAAGAACCCAGCTTGGTTAGCACTTTTCACCTGCTTCCTCCAGGAAATCACAGTTCATCTGGAATTTTGTTGTGCACTTGGTCGAATACACCAAGAATACTCAAGTTGGTCAGAAGATTTCTGTTGATTCCTCCAAGAAATCATAGATGTTCTGGGATTTTGTTGTGTATTTTATCAAATACGCCCAGAATACTCAACTAGGTCAGAAGATTTATCCAGCTTCTTCTAGGAAATCACAGATCTTCTGGGATTTTCTTCTGTATCTTATCAAGAACACCCGAGATAGTTGGTCAGAAGATTTCTTCTGGTTTCTCCAGGAAATCATATCTTCAAGGATTTTCTTTCTGAAATTTTCTGACCAACATGAGTATTCCGGACTTACTTGGCCAAAAGATACAACAAAATCCCAAAAAATCTGTGATTTCCTAGATAAAGCAGAAATCTTCTGACCAACTTGAGTATTTTGGGTGTTCTTAACGAAATCCAGAAGAAAATCCTAGAAGATCTGTGATTTCCTGGAGAAATCAGGAGAAATCTTCTGACCAACTTGGGTATTTTGAAAGTTCTTGACAAAATACAGAAAAAAATCCCAGAAGATCTGAGATTTTCTGGAGAAAGGAGGGGAGAAGTCCTGACAAAGACTGGGAATAGGTTTCTGGGAAGAATTGAGCAGGATATACACCAGAATCTCTGGTCCTGTGATGATATTCTGAGATGTCTTTCTGGTTCATAAACATACTAATTCCAAGAGTTTTTTGATGTTTAACAGGAACTAAATCTCTGACTAGAATGGTATTTTAGTAACGGCCTCTACACACTAGAGAAATTTATGTCCATATTGAAGAGTTTTTCCTACGTAGGCGTAGGGAATTTGCTTCAATATGGACATAAATTTCTCTAGTGTGTAGATGCCATAAGTTGTAGTATTGAAGTTTTAATATTGAAGTCAATTTGTTCAATGTGTAGGCGAATATTGAAATATTGGTTCCAATATTCTCTTCAATATTGACGTTTTATTTCAATGTCACTTTGAAATGTTATTATTGCAATAATTTGCCTATTGTGTAGAAAGCCTAAAACACGCAAAATAATCAAAATAGGTTCAGCGTTGGTTTTTTGGCGAATTTGAAAGAAACTTTGCAGAAAAAAAATGTAAAACTCCAAAAAGAACGTTTTCTATTCCATTTTTAATCAATTTCCCGACATTTTTTTGAAAGGATTCAGTCAGAAACAAAGGGACGTGAATTTTGTTTTCTTGAAATTTTCCTGATCTAAAAAGTGTGATCTAACTATTAGGCACATTTTCCTTCATAGGAATTCTCCCAATTTTTTAAATTCAAATTTTGACCCAGTTTTTCACACCAAAAATCCATTTGGAAATATTTTAGAGAATTTTTCTAAAAATATTTTCGTTTTTACAAATAATTTGAGTTCATAAAAATTGGTTTAGAAATGGATTTTCGATGAAAAGATGGAATATTTTTCATTGAATTTTGTTTGCAAAATTCATTAGAGTGCTTTTTAGTGATATCACAGTGTTTATATAAATTAAATATATAAATTTATATAAATTAAATATAATATATAGTTTATATAAATTAAAGAATACCATTTACTTTGTAACTTTCTACAGTTTCTTGATAAATCAATCTTGATAAGAAATTCTGCCGAGAATCTGCAGATTTTCGGAAGAATTTCTGCCGAAAAATCTACAGATTTTCTCTGAATCTACTAGAATATACCGTTACAATTCAAAAAACCTCCGAGTAAAATCGGCAGGTAGAGCCATGAAAACAAAAATAAAAGAAACCATTTAATTCAAAATCATTTATTGACTTTTTCTCAAGTGAATCCTCTCTGAACCATGAATTAAAATTTCGACTGGACTGAATTTTTTAGTGAAATGAAATTGATTTTTTTAAAGAATTAAAAGAAATTGCAAAGATATCGCTTTTTTCATCTCTAAACTCTCTTCACAGGAAAAAATTCAATTATACACGAAATAAAATTTTTCATTAGCGTCCCATCCATGAATTATGCTCACATGTCCAGCTGCAACGCTCAAAGACAATCAACTGCAGTTGGTTTTGTCTTTTCTTCCTTTTTTTTATGCCAAATACACGTAAGTTTTCCTATCTTCGGGCGTACGGGCCAAATATTCACGCTCAATCAGACCCTCTATTCGCTTCTTTATAACTACAGGTGACGGCAAGAAACGCGCCTTCAGTTGACTCGTTACATCGGACACCAGCATGTTGTGCTTGAAAAAAGAAAGGCACCAAGAGGACATTAAGAAAACAATTCCCAATTTTCTTGCCCCAAAATGAAAAAAAATAGTTACTAACCGACATGGTTTTTCTCAGTTTCATAATCCTCACGATCGCCGCTTCAATCTCGTGCTTCCTGTCCTCATCCACTTTGCTGCGCGTCTCCTTCCGTTCCGGCTCGGACTCCCCCTTGGCCGCCACCGTCTGGATCTTGACCCGATGGAACTTGGACACGAAAGCATCATTCACGAGAAATTCATTTGTTGGCTCGATATCCTTGGTTTTGGGCGTTCGCACGAGCAACCTCTGGCCCGCCTTGCCCATCGACAGACTCTGCAGAGCCCTGATGAGGTCCTTCTCCGGAATATCCGTTTCCTGCTGAATCTCCTCGTAGGTCAAGCGATCGCGATTGTTGAACAGCATCAGGACACACATCTAAAACAAAATCAAAACAAAAAAAAACAGTTACTTTGCACTTTGCAAAACTGATTTGCAAAGTAAAACTTCTAATACTGAAAAGATCGTATAAAGGCAATTACAGACATGTTATTGGAATAAATATTCGGCTGATACTCTTATTATTGTAATAAAAAAAAATAATAATGGTGGTACAACCTACAACGTTCCATAGAGGAACTAGGCCTTCCCACAAGGAGAGTTCGGGACATCCATTATTATTTTTTCTACAGGGATGGGATTGTCAGTCCCATGCCCGTGGAATCAAGTGCAGTGAAGCTCACTGGATGCAATTCGAACACCTTAAACGCCAGAAAAATTCCTGGTGACCTAATGGGGATTCGAACCCGGGACACTTGCATCATAGAGCGAGTTCTCAACCACTTGACCCATTTTGCAAAGTATTGCAAAATTAAAAATAGAAAATGCAAAGAAAAAATCTAAATCTGAGAAATTAGGGTAAGTTTGCCAAATTCCGGCCAGCTTGCAATTTCGGCCACCATTTTTGTTCCTCGAATTTAAATGAACTTTTAGATTTTACGTACTCTAGAAATTATACAATGCAAAAGAATAACAAAAAATGTAGCTTCGACAAACGAGATGACGTGAAAAAGATATTGGAAGAATTCCGGAAGGGCAAGGAACTATGAGAATGAAGGTGGCCGAAATAGGGCACCAAAGCTATTTCTACATTTTTATTCATTTTAAAATTTATTAAGAATGATTTTAGAGTAAATAAAGACGGTAAACTCTTTACAAAGTTCCAAGCAACACTCTTTCAGAAAAAAGAATTTAAAAAAATCAATTTGTATTTAAAATATTACATTTCAAACTTGAGACTTAGACGCTTGCATGCATCTATGCCGAAATTTAGCACACTTACCCTATAAACATTTTTCTATCAATTTTGAATGATTTTTCATCAAAAAGCCTTACAAAACTCCATAAGAAATATAAGCCACGCCCCTTTTCAAGATTTATTTTGAGAAAGTTATTTTGCAATTAAAAAGCTGCAGATTTTCTATTTCTAAATTTAACAGATTTAGAGATATTTCGGTCTAACAAAAATATCTCACGAAATCTTATAAACTTTTTAAAATTCAAAATAATTTATATATAAGGTGTGATTCTTACATACAGTAGACTCTCACTCAATCGGCTCTTTTTCAATCGGGCGTCAAATTTTGTTGACAATGTTCACGCTTAATTATGAAGCTAATTCGCTCAAATTCGCTGTATTTCTTTCTATTTTATCGTGATTCTTTATAATTAAGCGCTTTTTATGGAATTTACAAAGGCTTTGGACGCCCAAATCTATCGATAAACCGGATGATATTTCGCCCCATATTCCCGATTGAGAGAGAGTCTACTGTAATCACACTTATTGTCATGGGCAATTTCATCGACTTGCTCTGATCAGTCTCAAATTTAAAGGGTAGATGTTTGGAGCATCCCTGGTAACGAAAATGAGAGGTGCTTATTTCGCGTTCCGAGATATATGGAAATATGTGCTAAAACACAGTTTTTTTTAGATTACCTGGAAATCCTATACTATGCATTTTCTAAAATTCTTGTATATTTTTTATTTTTGTAGAGCTCTTTGAGTATAGATGAATTTAAAAAAAAATCTGTAACGGTACCGTAGTTCTCGAGATATTTCAAGTTGAAGTTTGAAGAAAGTGAAAAATTACAAATATCAACAATATGATTAACACATGTACACATATATGCATAGTCGTATTTTTCCGTGAACATATTTTGTTGGATTTTCGCGAACCGTGGAATTTTTCGCGAATTTTTGCAGGCCGCGAAATTTTCCGCGGAATTTTCACGGACCGCGGAATTTTCTGCGAATTTTCGCGGACCGCAGAATTGTCCACGGATTTTTGCAGGCCGCAAAATTTTCCGCGGAATTGGAATTTCACAAAATATTTCATGGGTTTTGACTGTTTTTTTTTGCATTTCTCGCCTAATTTACTTCATTTTCAAGTGAAATTTTGCACATATCAAGTCTGAAAGAGGCTCTAAAAGGATGTAAAGTTTGAGGCCTCTATCTCTCATAGTTTCCGAGATAATCGACTTTAAAATTTTCATATAACTTTGTGCAAATTGAACCAAATTAGCATTAGCTCTAAATGTGAAACCCTTGAAGTTTGTCTACAAACCGAATTTGTAATGTAAAAATAGCACCTTTATAAGTTGATCTAAGCTTATCACTGCCCTATAGCCGATCAGCCGCAAAGTTTTACTTTAAAAGAAAAATCCGTGGAATTTATCCGCTATTTTTCCGCATTGGCCTCCATGGAAAAATCCGCTATTATGCTGCGTAGAGCTATAATTCTTGCATGGGCATACTCAAATGTACGATATGGTAGCAATATTTTCGATTCAAAAGTATTACAATTGAGTGTTTGCCTGATAGATGAATACTCTCCAAGTTCCAAGTTGCCAATTGACACAGATCCTCCATTTATTTGTGGATGTTTTTTTTTTTTTTTTTTTGTAAAAATTTTCTATGAAAATTTCACGCTATTTTTAATCAATTTACGGAATTGTTTTGAAGAAAAATGTAAAAAAAAATCCACTGGAAAACTCGTGAAACTCCGTAATATTAAACCATGGAAACCTCTAAGGTCGTTGCATGGAAAATTCCGAGGAGAAGTCCGTGGAAATGAAGAGGATTTTACGATTTTTTAAAGGGCTGACTGACGATTATACCGCTAATAATCCATAGGAAAAGACTTGGAAGTTCGTCGGAAAAGTCTATGAAAACTCGCGGGCATTTCTTATTAGACGATCTTATCAAGAGTTCCTCAAACGTCCATGGAACACCAGGAGGAAATTTAGCGCCAAATTCCATCTCGGAAACCCACGCGAATTTTGAGCGGTAAAATCTGCGGACATTGCAGAAGACTGCTGGAAATCTAGTGGAATTACCGCGGCCGTTAGCTATAGGGCAGCTTTTTCAACTTTGTCACCATTCTAGAACGTAAACGGTAGAAGATATCAATTTCCCTCCAAAACCATTTATTTCAATAACGCCTGACCCAAAAAATCGCCATCTTGAATTTTTGAAGGAAAAAATGTTTACTACTTTGAGGGTCTACTTTTCAGCCGATTTGGATAAATTTAGATTTTTTGGAAAGGCCTTGAAATTGCCAACTCGATTGCATCGGTCACAATCTATAATCATTCGGTTAAATACCCGTAAATGTCCAATATTTTTTAAATATTCTTTTTTTTCTGTCCGGGAAATTTATCACCCAAATAGAGGCCAAACGGTAAGAGATACGAATTTGCGGTCTGCAAAAAACCCCGGAAAGCCGACTCGAGTATCATTATTATGATTTTTATTTCCCCTCCCCCCGCCATTCCCCTCCAAAACCATCTTTTACCATACCAATATAACCTAAAAAAATCGCCATCTTGAATTTTTGAAGAGCAAAGTTTAACCAGTACAAAATAGGGTCTGGAGGGCCTATTTTTCAACCGATTTGATTAAATTTGGATTTTTTTTTAAAAGGTCTTGAAATCAGTAATGAATCGGTTAAATATTTGACAATGACTTTTCTTTCTCGTGTTGGATTTACAAGCTCCTTTAGTTCTAGAGAATTCTAGGCCTTTCCAAGACCTTTAACTTTCTCTTTATAAAGGACGGATTCTGTCAAGTAGAATCCGAACTATAGTCACTTGAACGTAAAAAACCGAAAAAATGGTTTTGCCTAATTCACAGGCGCAAAAGTGAATTTTAATTTGAAAAAAATAAATGAAAAATAAATTTCAACTAACCTGATAGGTGGACACCTGAAGAATGTGCTTGCGTGTTGTTGTTGGGCCTCCGGCAACACTTCCTGAACTTGAACTAGCGCCATCTTTATTCTCAGAATCTCCCTTTGAGCATCCATAGAAGACCGAATTGATGTAAGCCGTGCCCATTTGGGGCTGAAGCGTCAACTGACGCCCCGAATGCTTGGCCAAGTAGAATCGCTTGAATGTCTCAAAGGCCTGACGCGGAGCACTGGGAATATTGCTATTTGGTGTTGCTGACTGCGTTGGCCAGAAACCAGTTGTCAATATTCTCACAGTCAGATCAACTCCCGACAGCGTAATCCCTTCATTCATCACGTGTGTCTTGAACTCCTCCATTATCGTGTTTGACACTGACATATCCTTAAACATGCCCTCCAGCTTCGATGTGAACTGGCAGCCACATTCAGTCTTAACGCCCCCAAAAAAAAGAAAAGCCCATTAAATATTTGTCCTAAAGACAATTTCCCAGAACTTTTACCTTTAACTTCGAAATCATGTTCTTCTCAGAGTCATCGCTCACGGATTTGTTAAGTAGGAGTCGCTTAGCCAAGTGATTCTTGTAGTAACGCTCAAAGACATCTTTCTCCAGTAAATAGCGGAAGAGTACCATTGTCTTATCCAGAATTGTTTCAATTTCCTGCTCTGTCATCTGTATTACCCCCCAGAAAAATATTCCATCAACCGCATTGACAAATGCCGAGGTAAAACCAAGGGAAAATCATCAAAAACCATTGAAGGGTTATTTGAAAAAATTGCAAACACTTTTCAAAAAAGAAAAATATTCAAAATGATTCATTTATGCAAGAATTCAGCTGAATAATAATGATAGAAATGGGTTGCTGATTGATTGGAAGCTCTCTCTGATTACCGACTAACTCTATTGCACTTGATAAGGCGCTTTCAAAGTGTTATCAGTTGATTTATCTAATTTTCTTTTAAAGCCTTTATGGCAACAATCTAATAATTAGAGCTGGCCAAAATATGCAAAAAGAAAATCTTCGAAATATGCGACATAAAAACGCACGAAAAATCATAAAAATATGCAAGAAAAATATGCATTTAATTTATTTTTTTTTACCCAAATAAGAGTGTTTTGTAGCATATTTAAAATAAATTTATTTTGAACAAACAATAGATAAAGTTAAAACCAGTTGACGGATTGAATTCAACATTTAATAACAACTAATCTTATTTCAGTAAGTATTTAAAATTTAAAAATATACTTTTTTTAAATTTTTCACTTCCTTTGTAACATGTGACAATTTACATTTTACTTTTTATGATTTAAACCTTTCCCTGATATAAGAAAGCATTACTTAAAACTGTCTATAAGTACAGCCTGAGTTCGAGTACATTTGGGATTGATTTTAGAAATTGTACGATTGATCATAAAAATTTTACAAAACCAAATCAAGAAACCTTCTGGATTTATTTTAGAAACTTTTTTAACTTTAGAAGCTTTGCAGGATTAATTAAACTTTTCCGGTTAGTTTTAGACACAGAACACTTAAGTTTAAATTTTGACATATTGGTTCCGTTCAGTAATAACCTTTCGAAGAGACAAAGCCACTCCGAAGCCAAGCCAAATCTATTCGAAAATCTACCGAAAGCCTAAATTGCAAGTTCACGTACCCGCCGCATTAGCACTGATTGTTCTGCCATTTCGAATTTCGATATTTTTTACATTTCAATCGTCAACAATGTCAATAACAGTGTGCAAAGTTTGCTGCAAAAAGTGAATTTTTGTGTAGTTTTGTTTAAATTCAGGATGGCAGAACGTCTTAATTGCACTTTCACTCAAAGAAATGTCCTTTTTAGGAACTTGCTTATTTTTGTGTAACTCGTCAGTTCAAACGTTCGAACTTACAACGGGCTTTTAGGTAAGTTCTCTCTGATACCTTCGAATCGGTAAAGGAAAAACCTCTACCGGAGAGAACTCTCAAATCGGGAAGGTTATTACTGAACGAGTGGATTGATTTTAGAAAACGCGCACATCTTACTGTGTTATCACACTTGCACATTAAAATTTTAATATGATTCACATTAATTGCCCCTGGTGAGAGTCCAAATGTGTAATTTGTGTGTTTGAATCATTTTATATTTATAATTTGATTTATTTGTTGATAAAGAGGTAGACTTGGCCCGCAAAATATGATATAAATTGATTTATAGCATTAATGCGAAAAATTAATGCGATTTTCTCTTTAATTTTTTAATGTGATAAATATTGATGCTTTAGGTAAATTTAAACTTATTTTTGCAGGCCAAGTCCACTTCTTTATCAATAAATAGAAAACCCAAATATTAAGTGACTCAAAGACACAAATAACATATTTGGATGCTCACAAGCGACAATTAATGTGAATCACATTAAAATTTTATTGTGCAAGTGTGATAACGCCGTTAAGCACATAATATACATCGAATCCTCAGCGCCTCAGCATGAACGACCTAAGTTGTGTGTAAAACGCAGATCAATCACAAAATGGTTTAGATTGCAAAACACGCACAGCACACACGTAAAACGGCTAAGATTCAGTTTAAAAACACACACAGCTCAATCGTGAAACGATTAAGAATGCGCTTAAAAACACGCACAGCTCAATCATGAAACGGTAAAGATTTTAACTGTTGTATGATTGAGCTGTGTGTGTTTTTAAGAGCAATCTTAACCGTTTTACGATGCAGCTGTGCGTGCTTTAAGCTCAATCTTAACTGTTTTACGCGTGTGCTCGTGATGTGTGTGTTTCTAAGGGCATTCTTAATCGTTTTATGATTAAGCTGTGCGTATTTTTAAGCACAATCTTAAGCGTTTTGCATATGTTCTGTGTATATTTTAAGGCGCAATCTTAACCGCTTTATGATAGAGCTGTGCGTGTTTATAAGCGGGTTCTTAACCGTTTTATATTTAGGCTATGCGTATTCCAAAGCGTAATCTTAAGCGTTTTATGATTGAGCTGTGCGTGTTTTTAAGCGCAGTCTGGACCGTTTTATCAGTCACAGTGTTTTTAAGCGCACTCCGAAAAACTGATCTAAGGATTTCTAATTTTTTTTTAATGATTTACAGAAAATGTAAAAAAAAACACCTCAAATTATTTTACAGATAATATTTATGTTTAAAAAATGGAAAATAAAAAGCCTTTTGTAAAATTAGCGAAGAGTTCTAATAGATTAAAATATTTACTTAAAGTATCCGGACCCCCCTGACGCGAGCTAGAAGTGGTCAATAATAAAATATTCGATAGCCATATCTCCAGTTCTATTTGTCGGAATTCGAAAAAATTTGTTGTTTTACAAAGCTTCCATGGAGTACTACACCTCTTTTGACAGCCCAATTTCATCCGATATAATCGAAATTTCGAATATTTCGAAAAGTAGACGATGCTTTGTCTTTAAATTTTAGTATGTTGTAGCTGAGGTCTAGACCTTTCCAACGCAGGGTCGTACACCTCGTTCGATGTTCCCTGACCTGAACTATTCGGTATTTAAGAAGCGATTGCGATGATTTTAACGAGGAATGAAGATCTAAGAGTCCTTTCCGAAATGAACCTAAGTCCATTTACTCATTCTTTAAATTTTATTGACTATTGCAAGAATTTTGCCAGACTCAAAGCTTCAAAATCGTTTTTTTCTGAGGGTCCAAAGCAATGTTAAGCCGGCGATGGCAATTTAATTTTAGCAAAAAATGTTGCAAAATTTTCAAATACCCTTTTTCACTAAGAAAAAAACAAATGAAAAGAAATAAAAGGATGCGATACCAAGGAAATGCTTGCACTACTCATGGATTGTTCTTCAAATGAATCTTCGGAAATTTTGGTATTTCTTGAGGACTGCAGAAAGGAATCAACAAAAGGATTTCAGAGAAAATAAAGACTGAAAGAAAAAGAGAAAAATAGAGAGAAAACTTACCCCTTTTCCTCCCTTCTTGAGCTTATCATCGATGAAGAGTGAGAGATATTCCGGTGATTTGCTGTTTAGATTGAGAAAATGCTCAAAATCCGACGAAATCATGTGCTTGAAGATTTTGTCATTGTTGAAGGAATGATTGAGAAAATGATCAAATCTATCCTTCAGATCGAGCAGATTTTGCACATAAGTTATTGGATTTGTGCCACTTTCCTCCTCCTTCACCAACATCCTGCCCTGCTCCCTCAAATACCCCGAAACACAATCAACAATTGTCTTCAAACCATCTTCAACGCGCGAAAACAGAGTGTACATGCATGCTAGATCATCAAATTTTGTATTTTTCAGCATGTAAACCACTCCGGAATTTTCCATTTCAACAATTGAACGCATGTGCTTCTTAATGAGCTCATCCTCAACCACTGAAATAATCCTGAATTCTGTCTGTTTGTCCAGATACAATTTGGCCCTTTCGGCCTCTTCGGTGATCCTGGCCTCGACTCTCTTTATGTAGACACTGGCGCTGTTCTCCGAAATAAACTTCTGAGATTCCATCTTGTAGAATGCAGCTGATTGAGCCAGAAATGGACGTTCAAAGTGCTCCTCGTACACCCAATGGCTATTTATACCCAGAACCACTAGCATCTGACATGCATTCTTAATCGCAATGTGATCCACAACCTCACCCTTCCTCTCCCTCATCACCATCCCCAGCAGCGTCTCCCTCAGATGCTCCCGGATCGGTGGATACCTCACCACCTGATCCCTGAAGATGTTCAAGCCCAAATTGTAAACATTGTCCACATCGTGCTGCTGCACATAAACCCTATCCATGTACATGAGAATATCCCTGGTCATCACCATCGACGTCTGATGGTCATTCCAGGCCTGATTGAGCGTCTGCAGGAAGTTATTGTTGAGACTCTGCTCAACTTCCACGCGGACCTTCGTGTCCAGATGATGCGTGACAACTTCCTTAAGACCAGCATACAGACGCTCCCCATGCTTATGCAGTACCATCGTGTACGCATTTCTGTACAATTCCTCAAACGACAAACCTGAGTTGTTCTTCTTCTGAATCTCCTGGATGGCATTCTTCAGCAGAGCCCAAATGGACTCTACATACTTCTCATCCATCGTCATCTGCAATACACACAAACACCCGGAAATTCCTCATCACTGCTCTGCTCCCCCAAAATCCAAATTCCCCGGGTCCGAATGCAGAATCAATGCAGGTTAGTTCAAAAACTTTGAGGTTATGTCAATTCTAACCTCAAATTTCAAGGCATAGAGCTGCAAAATATTCCTAAGGGCACTCTATTGGACCCAGGCTGTTGGTACAGTACTCGTAGATAAAGTACTGAGGCCCGGAATTTTAAAAATTCCATAAAAATTCAAAAGAACTGACTTCTAAAATGTTCAGTCTAATCTAAAATTGGACTAGGGTCCTAGACCTAAACCTAGGTCTTGGGTATCATACTCTCTCTATGATGCAAGTGGCTCGAGGTCGAATCCCCTTCACCCTTTCCGTTGGACAAAATTCCACGGGGCAAGGCACATAGAACTGACAACCCCAATTGGGTTAAGTGAAAAACTTTGAGGTTATGTCAATTCTAACCTCTAATTTCAAGGCATATAATTAGAAAAGCTAAATATTGTCATGGGCACTCTATGGGTCCTAGGGTCTAAGTAAAGTACTCGCTATATGACGCAAGTCTTTCAAATTCAAGTTAAGTAATTAACTTTGAGGTTATGTTGTTGTCCCGTGCCCTGAGACGAATAAATCCACTTCCTGAGACCCGGAATTTTAAAAATTCTGACCATTACAACTTTACAGAAGAACTGACTAATGCAATGTTCAGTCAAATCTTAGAATTAGACTAGGGTCCTAGGCTTAAACCTAGGTCTTGAGTATCGTACTCGTTCTATGATGCAAGTGTCCCGATTTCGAATCCTCTTCACCCTTCCCATTTACCAAAATTCCACGGGGCATGAAACTTAGAACTTGCAATCAGTTTAGGTTTAAGTCAAAAACTTTGAGGTTATGTCAATTCTAACCTCAAATTTCAGTTATATTGAGAATAGTGAAATCTTAGTCCAGGGTCCTAGGAAGAGTACTCGATCTATGACGCAAGTGGCTCGAGTTCAAATCCCCTTCGCCCTTTTTACTGCACAAAATTCCACGGGGCAGGGCACATATAACAGACAACCCCAATAAGGTTAAAGTCAAAAACCTTAAAGTTATGATCAGCTCTAACCTCTAATTTCGAGGCATTTTTATAAAAGCTAAATATTGTTATGGGCACTCTATGGATCCTAGGGTCAAGTCCTAGGGTCAATCTAGGTATGACGCAAGTCTTTCAAATTCATGTTAAGTAATTAACTTTGAGGTTATGTTGTTTTCCCGGGTCCTGAGACGAATAAATCTATACTTCCTGAGGCCCGGAATTTTAAAGCCAGTGATAAGCCTAGATCAGATTATAGAGGTGTGATTCCTTCATTGCAAATTCGGATTGTAGCAAACTCGAACAATATACATAAATAATGCAAATTTCGTTTAACTCTTTCGTCTCTTTTGGGACTGTAGTACCCAAAGAAGCATATGAATATTCTATGAAAAACAATGTTTTTTAATTATTCAGAACTGATATAAATCCGATTCTTGTGGATGATTACAAACTATAAGGATGTCCAAATGTAAGATATTTTTTGTAGGACCTCAATTAATTCCTGAGCATTTTTGATTAAAAAATGGTGAAATTGGCTTGCAGCATATGCTGCGGTCCGGAAAGAGTTAACGTAACAATGTTAAGGCTAGAAATATTGCTTACGGAAAGGCCTAGTTCGTCTATGTGATGTTGTACCACCAGTTTATCATTATATAATAGCTTAGGTCAAAAATTTAAGGTTATGTAAGGTTTAACCTCAAATTTCAGGTATATTTAGAATAGAAAAATCTTGTTACGACCGCTGTATAAGCCATTGGTAGTGTATTCGCTCTATGACGCAAGTGTTCAAAGTTCGAAACGTTTTAATTATTATCTAATAGGTTGAGGTTATGATTGGTTGAGTCATAAACTTTGAGGTTATGTTACGTCTAACCTAAAATTTCAATTCAAAGTATTTTTAAAAAACAAGAACTTGTTATGAGCGCACTTCTGGGTTAGGTAGAGTACTTGCTCTATGACGCGAGTGTCTCGAGTATGAATCCCCTCTACCGTTTTCATTTTACTAAATTCCGCAGGGATGAAATATGTAACCGATTTGCCCTTCCATGTAATAATAAGTTTTTAGAGTCATTTTCACGTTTCTAAAAGTATTTATTGCTTCTGGAATCATTTCTCTTACATTTTCAGAAATGAAGCAGCCCGTTTCTGGTCTAGATATTTTTAACTTTTAATGCCTCGACTCAATTAATTATTATCAGAAATGCTTCCATTTTTCTAAAAACTTGCAAGAGTTCCTTATTGCTTTCCATATTTTTTTAGGTGATTCTGGTATATTTCTGTGATGCTTAAATAGTTTTCTTGGTTTATAGATTCGTTTCTATGTTTCTAAAACCACTTACTACGTTTTTGTTTTTCTATTAACGTGCCCGGGTTTTTAGAAAAGGTTCCCCTTATTCATTATATTTTCAGAAATTCTTCCGTGTTTCTAAAAATCTTTAAAGTGCTTAATTTTGAATTGGACTCTATTTGGTATCTTGAGATTTAATCTTTCTTTAAGATGGTTTAAGATAAAAAGAAGATCACAAAGAAGTATATGTCCTAGACATATAAGAGTAGGGTAAATGTGCCAAATTTCGGACAACTTTAAATTTTGGTCAATTTGAGCAAACTAAACTAAAATATTGGATCAATCTTCGAATACTCAATGAATCTTATCTGACTTTAAATATTTATTATTTTTAGAAAGAAATAATGCAAAAATTGATAAATATGTGGAAGAATTAAAATTAAAATTGTGTTATAGAAACTTTGATGCGAAAAGAGTCTTACAAAAAATGTGACATACTAGCTAGGAGAGTCTAGTGGTTTGCAGTTAAGTGCAAATAATTTTCCTCCGAGGTTTTTCATTAAAATTAATTAGCCTTCATTAGAGATTGTTTTAATTCATGTTAATAGGGAATCGTTCTTTAGATTTCGAGTAAAATTTCCCAGCTGGATCAAGTATTTTGTGTAAAAAAAAAGACATTTTTAAGCGTCTCTCCAGTTTACTATTTCGGCCAAATGTTTTGCTTCAACAAAATTCTTATTTATTTTAGCTCTTTTTTTTAATTAAAAGGTTATAAAATTCTCAAAGAAAGAAAAAAAGCATGGTCTCTATGGAAAAAATCTTGGAAGTGTTCCGGAAAGGCAAGTCGCTACGGGAATCTGCACGTAAATTTGGGGTGCTAAAAGTCAAGTCTTCAGGGGGGTAATTCTGTAACACTGTGAAGTGATCATCTCTTAAAATTGATGAACAATTCACTGAAGTGATAGCAAAAGAGATTCGTAACTTTCGAAAGCTTCACGTCAAAGGATCACTTTGAGGTTAAGTGTTTCTCTTGTCAGTGAAAAATTTTCCATATTCATCTTAAAAACCAACACTGCCTCCTTTGGTCATCAGGATTAATTAAACGGAAGAACTCAGGACTCTGGGTCATACAAATCTGTTAAAAATATTAAACTTCTTCCGTATAACCTTTTGAACTTTTATATCCATTTGTTTTACCCAAGGTTGGCACAAACAGGGTGGCTGAAATTACACGCAAGCGGCCGGAATAATGCACAAAAAATATTTTTATTCATTTCTTTATATTTGAGGAATTGATTTAAAGAAAACAGAGATGATAAACTACTTTTCAAGGTTTTAAATAACCATAAAGTGTAAGTATGTCAAATTTCGGCGAGCTTGCAATTCCGGACACATTTTTTGTTCCTCAAATTTTCATGAATTTTTAGTTTTTGCATACTTTAGAGATTGTACAATGCAAAAAATAACAAAAAAATATTGCTTTGGCGAGCAAGATGATCTTAAAAAGGCATTGGAAGAATTCCGGAAGGGCAAGGAACTATGGGAATGAAGGTGGCTGAAATAGGCCACCAAAGCTCTGTCTACATTTTTATACCTTTTAAAATGTATTAAGAATGATTTTAGAGAAAATAAGGACGATAAACTGTCTACAAGGTTATAAGGAACATTCCTTTTAAAAAATGTAACAAAAAATCAATTTGTATATTAAAAAAAATACTATACATTTCAAATTCAAACTTGACACTTTGGCGGTTGCATGCAACTAGGGTAAGTGTGCCAAATTTCGGCATAGTTGCATGCAAGCGTCAAAGTCTAAAGTTTGAAATGTAATATTTTAAATTCAAATTGATTTTTTATTCTTTCTTTTTAAAGAGTGTTGCTTGGAACCTTGTAAAGAGTTTACCGTCTTTATTTACTCTGAAAATCATTCTTAATACATTTTAAAATGAATAAAAATATAGACATAGCTTTGGTGCCCTATTTCGGCCACCTTCATTCTCAAAGTTTCTTGCCCTTGAGGAATTCTTCCAATGCCTTTTTTACGTCATCTCGTTTGTCGAAGCTACAATTTTTGTTATTCTTTTGCATTGTATAATCTGTAGAGTACGTTAAATCTAAAAGTTCATGGAAATTCGAGGAACAAAAAAGGTGGCCGAAATTGCAAGCTGGCCGGAATTTGGCACACTTACCCTATGCCGAAATTTGGCACATCTACCGTACTTCTTCGTGGATTTTTTTTTCTTCATCTAAAACAGAGGAGAACATTTTAAAATTCTCTAATTTAGATCCGATTCCAAATCATCCCATTTTACTCTACAAAAATTTCTAATTGTTTACCGCATGTTAATTATATGTTTCTAAAAACATGTTTCACTTAAAGGTTTATGTTTTTACAATAAGTTACCCCTCGATCCCTTACCTTTTATTGTTTCTTTACAAATTGCGAAAGGAAAAGTAAATAATGCCCATTTTTCTTAAAATTTCAAACCTTTCCATTGCCTTTTGGCCCTTTTGGCCCTGTTCAGTGATTCTGCATTCGGGGAATTAATCCTAATGTCCATTAACCTTAACTAAAGCATTTTCTTCATCCCAGAGGACTACCAAAGTTTCGTAGACATCCCTCAATTTCAGGGATTTCCTTGGATATTTCAGCTTCGATGGCCTATCATCCATCCCCTGCAGAGCTCTTCTCTTCATCGCAAAGCCCCATTCACCCTCAGAAATTACCACGAAAGCCAAAAATAACAGAAATTTATCACAAGAAATTTACAATCTGAGAATTTTCCCTGCGATTGTCCTCGACTGATCGCAGGGTGGCTTTGTTTCATTCCCAATTCCTGGGAGTTCTTTATTTGCTGCCTCTGGGACGGAGCTCTTTGTACTGAACAATTGAATAACAATCCCACCCGGAATCCCCGTTTTTGGGGAAGAGAAATGAAGATGTACTTACAGGAAATGCTCTGATCCGCATCTTGCTCTCCTTCTTGGGTGCATTCGGCCTAATCATCTTGATGCTTGTGTTGGATGTCTTCCTGCCAATCTCAGAGAGGTGTCCGGAGGCTATCCGGAAGGTGCTTCTCAGTCTCCTCCTCCACCTGGGTGCAACTTTTCTCCCAAAGAAGTATCCTCAAGGGACTCCCAGTGACAAGAATGGGAACAAGGACAACAGAGGGGCCAGTAAACAGAAAAAAGACGAGTCCGTGTTACGCGAAACAAAAAGGGGATATTAAATCAATTTGGAGTGAACAAAAATGGTTAAAAAATCTAAGTTGATGATTTGTGCCCCCAAATGGCCAATGTCTTCATCACTAAACAGTATAAGAACACTTTTTTTCTTTCAATGCAATGTGCACCAAGGCGCCAGTGAACAAGGATTTTTCTCACTTGCAAATTGTCTCACTTTTGCACCATTTCTTTTTTTGCTGCCTGAAAAATTTCTTCATCTACTTTCCCCACTGCGTTGACAATTGTCATTGTCAAGAAATCTGCACACACACTTCCAAATTAACTTTTTCAGCCCTTTCGCCCCCTTATTCCATCATCCGAGTGCTCAACGGTGGACCAGCAGATGCCAGAGATACTGCCCAAGGTGCTGGAAATGTGGAAAAGGGCCAGAAAATATCCTGGAAAATCCTCAGCAATTATTTATCAAAATTTGCTTTCACTTCGACCTCGAATACCTGCCGCGAGTTTTTACAAACAAATTTTACAAAAATATTCAAAATAGCCGTTACTACACTCCGATGAAAACGATGGTAAAATGAACTGAACGAAAGACAAAAACTATTAGTTTTTGTTACGCTTCTAACGCTTCTGGTAATTTTTAAAAAAAAAATTTATACTTTATTAACAAACTTTATGATGAATCTAAATTAGGAGAGTATTTTTTTTATTGAATTTAATCACGAATAAAGTGGAATAAATGGTGTAAGTAAACAAAAAGATTTCCCATTTGAAGAATGGCTCTCAAATAGTAGCTATGGTAGCCACGATTGTAGAACAATGCATTACAGATTCGATGAAATTTATTAAAGTTCCCATTAGAGTAGCATAATTAATACTTGAGCCATCATCGTATCTGTGCTCGCTGGGATAGAAGCCGTCACTTAAGGTGTTGACGTCTTGAGGGGAGCTGTGCGCACGTCCTTTTCTATCAGTCAGTCTATCGTTGCCTTTTGGTGAGTGCAGTGGGTTTGCGCAGGGATGCAGCTCTCCAATGGGTAACGATAATTCTCCCGCGAGTATCGGAATTTGCGTGGTGGCTCATCGCGATTTAATCTCTTTTAATTATCCTTTCTTCACGATATAATATTAAATAAAACAAATATATTTTTGAAAAAGTACCTTTACCGTGCAAACAGACGGAATTCCCAAGATTTTTTTTATTTCGGATGCGAATTCCGGATGGAAATTCCCATATTGAACTGTCAAATTTCTACCATCTGCTATATGCGCCTCTGGTGGACTTTAAGTGCAACACAAAAATGTTCCGAAGATTTGAATTTCAAATTGTTCTTTTCCGAATATAAATTACGGAATGTGTATTTGGAAGATATTTCTATACCACAAGGATATTATTAATATTATAAATCAATACATTTTATGGAAAATGTTTTAACCCATTCCTTACCATGGTATCATACATAATACGCAAATTGAGTGATTTTAGATGATTTATTCCTGGGCAATTTTAATCCGAATTGCTGTCGGGAATGGATTTTTAGTAACTTTAGTTCTTTAATTTCTTGGGTAAAATAGTACTACAGAGATGGGAATACATTTTGTTATTATTTTCTTGTTTCGCGGAAGGTCATGCAAAATTTTTGCTCAAAATGGCGGACGGAAAATGTGACATCCTGTCGAATTTGTTAAAATTGGTCTCTTTCCTCTGTTCTGATTTGAATTCTAGTTGCCAATTTGTTCTCTTGGATAGTTACTCTATCTAAAGCAACAGAGTTTGTAATGAATTAATGCATAGATAAAATTTTTTTCTTTTCAGAAATTTCATCTATTAATCTGTAGGAAATTAATCCAAAAATATGAACATTCTATCTCAAGTATTTCTGGTACATTGACTGAATGGGTTAAAATATTACTACAAACGTTATTATAGCGAAAATATCTCGTCAAAATCCCCCAATTAAAGTGGATAAATCACCGACTGGTCTTGGATATCTTTTCTGATAAGACCTATTGATTATTTGTTGTTTATATTTTTGTTTCGAATAGTAAGAGTCTTTTAGAATATGGAGATTAAATAACTTAATATGAAACTCATGCGTATTTAAAGTTTTCTGCTTTAAATATTTTATTTCACGACTTACGTATTGTCTTTTATACTAAGTTAATATTATTCTGACAAAGTCTTTGGAATATTGTTGTGTATTAGCTGTAGTTTTATTGTTTTAAAGTACTGATAATTTCAAATTTTACAAAGTGTTAGAAGAAAATGTATAAAGTATCCCCAACAGACCAAACAGTCATTCTATTCTGAACAGAGAAGTTTATAAAGATTAGGTATTTGTATAGCAACGGAATACGAATTGTTTAAAAAAAAAACAGAAGATTAAGAAGGTAGTTTATATGGTTCTGGCTATAACTCTAGTCGGTGAACTTCAACAGCTTTTACTATTCTTTGTATTTCTTAATTTAATTTATTATATTCTTCACATTTTTTTAATAATGGGACCTATTGAGAAAAAAGTTTTGAATCTAGCTTTCCAATCATTTACCAGAATTTATCACAAATGTTAATATTTTTTTCCACAGCTTTCAATATTTATTATAAGAGAAGCGTGCAAGAATCGTTGAAACTCTTGAAACCGAATAAACGTCAAATGAAACATGTACGTCAGTGGTCAAAACGCTACCAGAAGAAAGTTATTTTGACGTTTATTCGGTTTCAACGGTTATTGCACACCTCTGTATTATAATATTATTATTCGTTTTCAAATTTGCTTTCAAAATC
The DNA here is from genome assembly GCF_024763615.1 of Phlebotomus papatasi. Taxonomy (NCBI): domain Eukaryota; kingdom Metazoa; phylum Arthropoda; class Insecta; order Diptera; family Psychodidae; genus Phlebotomus; species Phlebotomus papatasi. The sequence goes on along the minus strand of NC_077224.1, from coordinate 82,587,215 downwards.
AATTTTACAATTACTATAGTGTATTTTACAATTTATTTTCATATATTATTTGCTCAAAAACACTCCAAATAAACTATACCAAATAACTTATCTCGAGTGAGATAGCTTTTTGCCATTTTAGGCATTACTGCAGTTGATTATCAATGAAAATGGTCAAATTGTAATACAATATGTTATGTTTTTAAATTATTTTCATATGATATTCAATATATAGTCTCATTATTAAAAAAAAATTTGAAAAGAATATGTTAAAGTAAGTTCCTGGAGTGTATAAAATCAAATTTTTAATGAAATTTCACAGTATTATGGAGAAATCGTATGTTTATAAGGAGACGAGATTGATATATGAAGTAGAGAAATATAAGTTGGTACATCTTACGATTTTTTTTATATAAAGTAATTTTTATACTAGTCTCAACGTTTTAACTAGTCTCATAGTATTTTATACTACAGCTTCTGGACTGCAATTTTGAATATTGCTTGTTTTTGATGAGATACTTTCCATACCGATCGCATTTTCTGACAATCTTGCTGAATATTTTGACTCAAAGTATAGTAACTAGGATATACAACTTACAAAAAACATCCTTGATGAATAATTCAGTGATTCCCGATGCGATGAGTTAGGGATGAAAACCATTTCACAAAATCGAACATTTCAAAATATTTGGTCGCGTCCGGGCAGTTTCTTACTCTTTTTCAGAGAGCGCTAGTATAGCAAATTTACCACTTGCTCGTGGGAATTCCGTCTGTTTGCACAGTATTCGAATTTTTAACACTAAACCTATCGACCATTTTTAGTCGTCCTTCCCCGTGCGCTCGGTCAAATGGCAGATCGCGGCAGGTAAGACACTTAACAAATATTTCTTGGAAAAAAAGGAAAATGATAAAATTCAAAGCATAAAAAATATATTTTGATAGTCATATTGTACCGTTTAAATATGTTTTAATTTTAAAAAGTTTTTAACCCGGTCAATTTGACCGGTCTGGGTAGGTTTAACGAGAAATCATTAATTTGCCGAATTTGTTTCGCATTTTCCGAATTAAAGTAAATTATAAAATTGTTTAGATATGAAATACATTTCAATTAGATTTTTAATTCAAATAAACGCCAAAATTTTATTGAAATTACGATTGATAGTTTTTACGCTTAAGACTTTTCGTTAAGTTTTCATGATTTTTTTGTAGTGTATCTTTAGTAAATTTTTCGTTGTAGAATTGCCAAAATTTGGAAAACTTCAGTTTGGTGCAGACACAGCAGACCACGAGACGGAACATTGCGCCATCTTTCAGAATTTTATAAAAATACCAAGCGCCACAAAATTTCATTTTAAAAATAAAGATTTTTTTTGGTATTTCCCAAATAATTTATTAAACAAAAAGAGATATTTATAGGCCTAAATACTCGACACCCCATTTTTCTCCACCTGCTCTAGTAGGCTCTGGAGATTTGTGTCAAACAATTCGCATCTGATGGGCATTTCTAGAGAGTAAAATGGATTTTTCAGCACGTAATCGGCGTACAATTCGTAAATCTTCTTCAGCAGGATCTCCATTCCTGCCTGACTAGGTTCACTGATCAGGATGAACTTCACTCCTGTGAGTGTCTGGAAGCAGTTAAGTTTGAAAGTCTCCGTCTCGAGCATCTCAATTCCCGAACTCTTTGGTTCCGGACTCAATTGACTGGCGATGGCAAAGAGTGGATAGAATGTACTGGCCAGGACAATTTTCTCATTCGTGGTCATCTTTGGGCGGTGAAACCTCAAATTCAGCGGGTAATTGTCCTTGTTCTCAATGATTTCTCTGGCATCTCGACCATCCTCCAGAGTCACTCCGTTTACATTCACCCCATTTATCGCAGAGAGCACATGGCCCACTGAATGGACAGGAGTCAGGTAAATTGTGATATTTCCTGTAGAAACTGAAAGGATTCGCTGATAATCTCACCTGTTATGCCATCCTTCTGACCAAAAACAACACAAACTTTCTTCGAATCGTACTCCAATTTCAAATCCAGCGGATAACTGAATGTTTTCTCATTTTCCACCTTTGGTACATTGTGATCCAGGTTGAAGATCAATCCTCCAGACTTACTTACAATGTAAACACCGAAAATAACCATAATAAAGGGCTTTTCTTCCCTTTTTTCTTTGCAAAAACAATTCCAACACGAAAACCAAAACAAATCGCTGTCAAAAATAGTTTCAATTTGTGTCCGTGTGGCGCTTCCATCTCTGTGGAGATTTCGACGAAGAATTTGGTAATTTTTGAATTTTTGAAATTACCGATAAGGATGTTTTCGTTTTTACGGATAGGGATTCTTAAAGAAGACAATTAAAACTAGTAAAAAATAAAAAAGAACTTACATTTTGGTCAAATTTATAGAAATAAATTTCGAGGGATTTTTTTTTAACAGAAGATTTAATATACCGACTGGGTTCCATAAAGATTAATAATACTGGAATTATATTATAATATTGTTTATCCACAAATATCGGAGAGAATCAGGCGAGATTTTCGTGTGGAACCCTGTGGAAATCACTTTTTGACTTTCCACGTGTTGCTATTGGTCGCAAAAAACTGAATACTGAAATAATTATAAATTCAATTAAAGAGTAAATAATTAAATAACTATGTTATAAGCTTTGATTTATTCGTCGCGAGTCCTCTTAACACTTAAATGACTGCAACGGCATTTCATGCTAAATTTCTCTTTTTAATATTGTACTACAGTGAAAAACTAAAAAAAAAACCTTTTGAATTTGTACCAATTCATTTCAATTTATATTTCTAATTAAAAATTCTTCTTATATAATCTTTATAAAATTTCATTTTATAAAGATTATTTCTCATTTTCTTGTGGTTTTGTATAAATTTTCTGAAGAATTGTCAAATAATGCTAAAGTGAATTTTCAGAGATTTTTGTAACAAAAATTTCCATTTAATTTTTCTTTTTTTTTAGCAATTTGGCAAGGATTATTGGATTCATATCAATATATATTTTTCTGTAAAATTTAAAAATTCTCATTTATAATTTGCACTTTTTTTTTGAAAATAATAAGTAAAATTTCAACAGAAATTCGGAAAAAAGGTGTAAAGTTAATTTTCACCTTATTTTACTCTGCAATATTATTCTGCAACAATTCTTATTATTTATTTTTTTCAATATTTTCATATTTTCTTGATTTGTTTTTTTGATTTTTAAACCAATTGTCAAGAGATGAGGCATATTAAATGTTAAGAGGTTACGAGTTTTCGCCAAGAAAAGTTTTCTTAATCTTTTTGGTATTGTTTTTGGATTTGACAAGTATTTTTGTAACATTTTTGCAATACTTGAGAATCTCGTTAAATATTCATGATATTTTCGCAATGTTTGATAATCAATTCGCACTTCCGCTATTTTAATGGCAGTTTCAAGATTTTTCGATTATTACAGAATTAGATATAGAATTTTATTCCCTTTCAGAATCCAGTTTAATCTCTATAAGAACACATGCACGAACTATAGTCAATTTAAGAAAAATACAAAGATTGTTGAAAATTTTAAATTTAGAAGATACTGATATACATACAATCACTCAAGAGTAAAATTCAAAATTGATTCGCGAAAAATTCTAAACATTATCCGTTTTCTTTTCTATTTTACGTGGAGTATTTAAAGGAATTTTCTCAAATCAAGACTATAACCTAAAGGAAAGCGTTTCAAGCATTGTAAATAGTTTTCCAATAGAGAAGTTACAATTTTTCTTTGATTTATGTCGAATAAAATAGAATAATATAGATGCGAATATCAAGAATATCACTCAATATATTTTTTCTAATTTAAGGAAGAACACGTAACTATACGATTTTTAAATATTTGTTCAATTTATTATCCATTTATTAATTTTATAATAAGTGGTATTATTTCACTGCTTAAAATATTTGTTTTGTTGGTTCTTGAGATCTAGCAATTTCAACTTATTAAAAAAGAACCTTTTACCGATAAACTCCCTATAAAAAACTTACTTCAAAACTTAAAAAACAGCGATATTTTAATTTAATTGCTTATTTTCTGTAAATTAATCAAACTCTCACCGAAAATACCACTTTAGAATTTTCTCGGGTTTTTGATGTGAAATTTTCCAATCGAAAATTTCGTGGATATCAAATAGGCGAGTTCCACACGGAGAGTTGGCTTTTCCCACAAAATCAAACTCTCACATCTGGAGGATACGGCCCGACGGGCCGTCCCAAGATGTTCTGCTTATAACTGAAAAAAATATATATATTGTGGACTCTTGGAGAATTCCTTTAAGAATTTTGGATCGATTTTCCGGGAAAATTTGTATTTGTATTTATTATTCATCTTGATTCAGATAATTCACACACCCCTTGCGGCCATCGCCGTCTTAGTGTTGTTGACCAACCTCCAGAGCAAAACGATGGAAAACTCCTTCACAGGTGGTATAAGCCATAGAAATCAACATGGTATAAAGATTTTTACAAACATATTAGAATTATTTTAAAGTTATGGAAAATGTCCACTGAATCAAGAGACAAAGGCCAGGCTGTGACAGCCGTTTGATATAAAGAGTCAAGGAAATAAATAAATTAAATAATAGTCATTTTAATACCAATTTTGAGAACTTATATTTATAAACTTTTAAATAAAATGAAATTATAAAAAAAGAACAAAACTAAACGAAAAAAAACTAAAATATAAGAGCCACTTAAATCATATGAACCAAAAAAAAGAGAAAAAACAATAAATAATAAATACTCAAGCTCATCGTCAGTTAAATCAGCATTTGTCGTAACTTCCTTTTGACAACTTTTCAGGAGACGAAATTTTCAGTTCAGCATTATTTTTCTTAAAAATGAGCCGCGAATGCGATACTTTTGAGTCAAAATAATAAAAGTGGCACTAATAAACTGTAAGTTAACTCGAGAAAATTTTTATAAAATAATTTGAGAGCTATTGAGATATATGTTCGCTGAAACACAATAAGGTTTTATCGTAACTTCCATCATTTATAAAGCCGTAACTTCCAATATATGGAGATGCTGGAAGTTACGACAATTTTCTAAAATGCATTATATCAATTTCAATGACTCTAGTGATAATAAGCACCTTTATTTGACTAAATTAATCAATTAAATTCATATCCCTGTTCCTAAAAGCTTTTATTTCAAAAATTTTATTGAATAAATTTTGCGCGCCGTGTCACTTGTTTTGTTTTGAATTAATGACAGATGGGCAGGAATTGTTTCTTACTTTTTTTTTCTCACAAATATTAAATTAAAATGAGTTAATGTTGCATTATTCGCACTGTCTTTGGATATTTGGGAGAGTTTGTGAACGTTTTAATGAGAAGTATTACATTTTTGCTACAATTTACAAGCCACGCAAACGAGCAAAAGAAGTTACGGCAAATTCTGATAAATTTTTATTAATTAAGGGCACTTACGATAATATAATTTTTGTTTAATATAATTTTTAATGGTCTTATAAAAGTTTCTTTTTCTCAAGTGTGTTTAATAAACAAAATTACGCCGATTCCAAATATGAATATATCTCAAATTCACAAAAATGAAGTTACGACAAATGCTGATTTAACTGACGAAATGGTTAGAATATTTTAAAAAAAATTACCTTAATAAAAGAAATTAAAGTTTTATTCTGAAAAAGCTGCAAACTGTTTTCAAATTTCCCGCGTCGCGGAATAGTATACATACATACAGGCGTATTTCAAAAATGATTTCATAAATTGACGCCAAAAAGTAGGCAAAACTTGCATAATTGTATGTGCATAATTCCGTCAGGTACATAATTCCGAAGTGCATAATGCCGGGACTGAGTGTATTTAGTGTTATTTCACTTTTCGCCACACCAAATATATCTTCGCCATATTCGCCTTCCCATCAATTTTGTCTGGATATTTCGTGAATTGCCCCTCTGATAGAGGCAAGGATAGAGGGTTAATTATTCTTTTCGTCTGGTTTTAAAATGCTAAAATTCCTTTTAAATACTTTTGGGCTGTTTTTAATAAAATAAACTGCGATTATATAGTGAAATTTTTAATTTATTAGAAAAAGAAATCGATTAAAACTAAAGACTTATTTTGCGCCCATAACGCCTCTCTATACCTGCTTCGAGTTAAAAAAACGACCTTTCCATTTTCATGCTGATAGTAATATCAGTGGCTTCTTGAAGACACAGCGAGCAAGCGAAATTGAGCAATTTTCCCTCCAAATTAAAAAAATCCATTTTTTTAAATGTAGAATTAATTTTATTCTAAAGATTCTAAAGTTCTAAGGTTGTTATATCGGGTCCCGGTCAAAATCCCGAACGCCAAAATCCCGAAAGCCAAAATCCCGAATGGGCCAAAATCCCGAAAGCCAAAATCTCGAATTCTTAAAAGTGCCACAGCTACTCCCACGATTGTACCCACGCTTGCTGGAGGCAAAGGGAAATATTCTGAGTCTTAGGAAATTATTCTAAACATTTTCCTCCATATAATTTCATCAATTTCAGGATTTTTAAAATTCGGGATTTTGGCGTTCGGGATTTTGGCTTTCGGGATTTTGGCTTTCGGGATTTTGGCTGCCACCGGTTATATCCTGAAAGAGCTTGAAAGGTTTATTGTCTGCCGAGATATGTCGCAAAGAGTCCAGCAAAGTGCACAAAAGTTTTAAATAATTTCGTCTGTGATAAAAGTTCTCTAGTGAAAAAAAAAGTTCTATAAAAGACGGAAGGAGACTTTAATATTGGTTAATCAGAATCCTCTGTGTACATCACTCCTCGGCAGTTGAACAACTCCGGGAACAATCCACCAGGAGCAAAGAATTTTGGCGGGAGAGAGAGTCACGATCCTGCTCTGCAGTGGTGCTTAGTTCTGGGCTTGCTGCTCCTCTGGGATCCAGAAGGCCATGTTGGTGCAGGCCGAAGCCATCATCATGAACTTTGGATTGAACTGGACGCACTGAACTGGCCCAGGGTGGTCTCCATTGAGCACACAGACCTTGTGTCCACTGTCAGAGTTCCAGACGTGCACCCGGCCATCCGTGCTGCCGCTGAAGATGAACTGGGAGTCTGGGCTGAAGGAGGCTTCGATGGGGATGCCCTTGTTGTTGAGATAGCCCGTGAAGGTCTGCAGGGGAGTTCCGTGGAAGGAATCAACGAGGCGAATGGTGGAGCCATTTGTGCTAATGAGGATTGTCTTGCCGTCTCGACTGAATTTCAGCCCTGTCCAGTCGCATTCCTTCTCCTGGTTCAGCTTGAACGTGATAAATGGACCCCGATCGAAGTATCTGAGATCGTACAGCTTAATACTCTCTGAATTCACTCCAGCAGCAAAGATCAAGCCCTCAGGATCGTAAGCAGCCACAGGACGTCCGGACAGGTGCATAACACCTTGACAATTGGGCGATCGCAGATCCCAGAGCCTCAGTGTCTTGTCCAGAGCCCCAGACAGAAAGGTATCCTCCACGGGGGAGATGCACAGCGATATCACCTTCTTCGTGTGCCCAGGAAAGTACCTTAGGTACTTATTGTCGTGTAGACTCAAGTACCTAATCGTGTCATCGACCTTTGTGGAGCTGTGGATTGCTGTATTGTTCCCGTGCGTGAAATGGATGAGATCCACTCCGTACTTCTTGGAATTCACTGTCCGGGTCTGCTGTCCCTTCTCACAGTCATATATTACAATCTGATCGTCTTCTCCGCAGGATATCAAGTGCTCCCCGTTGGGCGAAAAGTCGATTGCATTGATTTTGTCGGTGTTTTCCCGGAAAACCTTCGCTACCCGGAAAGACCTGACCACCTGATCCACCAGGCGCATTTTTACAGGCGTATGCTGCTCAATTTTGAAGCCGTACCTCTCGACAGTCACGCAAATGAAAAACTAGAACCCTTCTTGGGGTTTTTGCACCCTTTTTTGCCTTTTTTTCAGCAGCTTTTCCTGCAACCAAAAATGCTTTCCCCGGGTGTCAGAATGTTGTGTCAACAAACTTCAGCGCCACTCTACGGAAAAAGTTAAAAGCACTGCAATTCCCAGCTGACCACCCGACGAGAAATAACATTAAAAGTAGTACCTCAGGCGTATTGCGTACGAGTAGGAGATAAAAAGGACAAAAATAATTTAAAAAATTAATACAGTGCCCGCTTTGTAATCCGGATGATTGGGAGACAATATGACAGATGTCCGCTTCGTAATTCGGATGGATTTTTTGAATTTGTTCAACGTCTCGAAAATATAATACAAGGTTTTTTTTTATAGAATTAGAATAAAAGTTTTATAAAAGCTTAAAAAACATAACTAGAGAATTCTAAACTATTATACTTGATTTATTAAACAAAAACTTCACAAGATAATTCATTTTCATTGCTGAACACACATGCATACATGACCTATTAGCCCTATTAGAGAGCGGGCACTGTAAATATCCCTCACGAAGTCAGTTGTGCAGCGCGTTACGGTTTAATGGGAGCTAATATAAACATTTTTTTTTAAATTCCTCTAAATATATGAAAATATTGTACACACAGTAAATTTGAAATACTTGAATTGTTGGCGCAGAAAATGCTGAAAAATTAGTGCCAAAAATATTTTGCATACCTCACGGGATTTCTGTAATTCATTCCAAAAACCTCTCCTGTGGGTACTCTGATAAAAATCGAATTGCTCCATAATATCTTCATTTTCAACAAGATATTTTGTTGAAACCTGATATACCACAATTTTTACTAATAACATACAAAATCAAATACAAGTTTGGTCAATTTCTTTTCTCCTTCACAAAAAAAGAAGATTTTTTAGTTAGAAATGACTTCTGAAGTCCTATTTAACCATTTCCTACAGATAATATACCGACCGGCGCATAATACTTATATATAACATAGACCATGAAAATCGTGATTATTATTTCCACCAAATTGATAAAAATTTAACAGAAAATATTCTAAGACCATTTTAAGAGAAAGAGATAAAAATGAAATAGAAAACTATCTATTTTGCAGTGCCAACTATTGAGAAATATCCATGAAAATGAGATTTTGAGAAAACTTTTACAAGAATTTTGTTAAATTATTTTTGTGGATTCCGTTTAACAACAAATCTTGTTGAAAATGAAAAGATTTTACGTGTATCCCTATGGCGATAGGGGTAGCCAAACATCTTGTTACTTTTCCATATAAATCGACTTATTTTACAATTTTTATACGAGATAGTATATGAAATTTTTCTGTGTCACTGGAGTGAATTCGCGGGTTTTTTTCCTCCCTGACAACCGGAATTTCCTGTAATTTCCCAGGAGCGGAATCTGAAATCCCATCAAATTTACATTTTATACAAATTATCTTTCACAAAAAGGTTTTCTGTTTTTTTTCCAAGACCTTTTCCGCTGCATTATTGTTCTATTTCTCATCACCTGTCACCAATCGATCCAGAAAAGTTTCTTCATCGTAGCATGTCAGAGGAAAATTGGCTATATTCCCTACATTCATATAGTTCCCCTTATTCCTTTCAGTAAAAATATGTGTCACTCTGCCACTCATGTATCGAGGTTCTAAATAAACGCCCAAATGCTTTCCCGTGGAAGTCCATCACTTGGACTTTTCCAAAATTCGCCTAACATTAAATGCTGCAAATGCACCTTTTGCTTATGTAATGCCTTATCATACAGTAATTTAGCTTCTCAATCTGTTTATTCAGCTAAATTATATCATGATAAGGCTCAATGTTATTTAAAAAATATGTGAGAAATCTTAATTTATAAGCTGTCCCACTTCCTCCTAATCGTTCTAACCATCCCCCTAATAAACATTTTCCTAATACGAATATTTTTTCTGAGGAAGTTGAATAATGGCCTCTACACATACACACTAGAGGAATTTATGTCCATATTGAAGCAAATTCCCTATACTTGTGTGAGGGCCGTAACGCTGGGAGGCATTAAGGGGTAATGCTCTACCTTAAAAGTACCAATGCCCTACCTTTAAATAAAATTTTAAAACTTTTCTGTAAAAAAACACTATCAAATTTCCGAAAATTATAGGATCAGCAAATAACTCCGCCAGTGTTGTGTCTAAAAATTTAACCTTTTGTTCATAATTTTGTCGTCAATCACAGCAAGGGACACTCAAATTAACCAGTTTTTTTTCGAAAAAAACCTGCCTCCACCTAGGATCGAACTAGACATTTGAAAATGTCATTACACATTTACTCATCACGTTTCTAAACTTTTTAAAAATCTGTAATATAAATAATGTGTAAAAATAGTTTTATACACATATATTAGTACTCATTTCTAAACAGTTTGGATATTTAGTTTCGAAATTCAATACAAACTATATTTAATATTGTAGTTTGTAAATAGTTTCGAATTCGAAACCTTTTAGAAACTTATTTTAGTTAACTTGTTTCATAAACATATTTTAGTACACATTTCTAAATAGTTTGAATATTTAGTATAAATTAAATATATTAGTTTGTAAATAGTTTCGAAAACTTTTAGAAACTTAGTTTTAGTTAACTTGTTTCATAAACTGTAGCCTAAATGTTTTGAAACCATTTCGAAATTTTTACTGTTATCAGTTTATGAAACAGAATTTCGAAATTTTGTAATACAAATAGGTCCTGGAGAAAACAAAATTGATGAAGGCCTAATTTTTGTTAAAAAAAACGCGTTTTTATGTCTTCCTCGAGGTTATCTTATTTTAAATATTTTTTCGGTTAATGAACAATGACGAGTATGCAATACGCGAATCAGTTTTAAAAGGCATGCTAGGGATATTCGTGTTCAACCGGGATGCGATAAGCATCAACAAGTTTATGGAAATCTTCCAAAAAATCTCAATTTCTCTGCAAAATGACCAATCTCAAGTTAAATTTGTGTGTGGCTGCTTGTGAGAATCTCGGAATTGGCATCCAGGGCAATCTTCCGTGGCATCTGAAGCAAGAATTGAAGCATTTCAACAAAGTAACCACAAGAGTCTCTGACCCGGCGAAGAAAAATGCTGCTATTATGGGCAGGAAGACTTATTTTGGCATCCCTGAGAAGAAAAGACCCCTCCCCGGACGTCTCAACATTGTCCTTTCGCGTCAGACTGACCTACAACTGCCCCCAGAGGTGATAGTCTGCAGTTCACTCCCGGAAGCTCTGAAGCTGCTTGAAAAGGACCAATATCGGGCAGAAATTGAAAATATCTGGATTGTCGGAGGGTATTCTGTCTACAAGGAAGCTATGGAGTCGGAAAATTGCCACAGGGTTTATTTCACGGACATCAAAAAGAAGTTTGATTGTGACGCCTTCTTCCCGGCCATTCCGGAGGACTTCAAAGTGGTGCCAAATGACGAAGACATTCCATCGGAAGTGCAGGAGGAGAATGGTATTCAGTATCAGTATCTTGTGTATGAGAAAATTCAGAAATAAATGCATTTTTTTGAGGAAAAAATTGTGTAAAAAAGCATGCGATGGAAAAGATGAAAAATGTTTGGTTAGGTTTTCTTCGTTAAGCGCCAAAATCATGTGATTTTTGTGCATCAGCTTAGCTGAGACACATTCGTTGAGAGAAATTTAAGAGGGAGTTTTGAATGAAAAAGCCGTTGGAGAAGACTTTTTAGAGAAAATGGAAATAAAAAATAGGTTTTATATTCCTTATGATGGTTTTTCTTTCAGAATTTTAGGGTAAAATATTTGAAAATTGATGTTGTTTATGTTGCGTTTTGGCTGTTGATGTTTTTATGATAACTTTGAGGATGTGGTCCAGAGAGATTGTTGGCGAAAATGCCAGGGAAGCTGAGTAGATGGAGAGGATACAATAGGATACAACTGCAGCAGTTGTTAGACATAACCAGTGAATCCTGACCCTTTTGAGTCTTTTCCAAAAACTCTTCCGGGGGGGGGGATGTTTGTCGAAATCTCTCTCTCTGTCTCTCCGGATGCTTTTGGGATGGTCAACAGAGCGAGGTAACAAACTCCGATGCACACCACATGAATATGATGTTTTAGAAAGGAGCCAAAATGCCGCCGAAAATGAACAACAAACCATCCCACAGAACAACATCCTCTCCCACCCAAAACAACAGCTTGGTGGAGAGACCATGGGAAATGTTTATGACTTGATGGCTTTATTAATTCAGCATGTCACTCGTTGATAAACCTGGGAAATGATACTGAATCCACGCCAGATGATTAAGCTCTCTCTCTTCTTTTTTTTTTGTCGGCCCACAAAACTAAACATTCCCATTCAGGCTGCGCGGGAGAAATTGATGGGGTGCAGAGGTATTTGGGGAGGAAAACTGGAGTGCTTCCTACTCGAGGAGAGTGGCTCGATTGTCAATTGATAATTGGTGCCCAATATCAATTAATATGCGTTAAATTGATTTATGTGCAAACATGCGTTCAAACATTTCGTGGTCAAAGCATCAATTTAACAGGCAAATGAAAATACCCTTTATTTACTCTCCATCTTTGCCACATTTCATCACTAGAACCGCCTGAAGAGCACTCCATTGGAGCCAGGGATTCCTGTGATACCCAAAGGGGTCGTGCATGGCTTCATTAATACTAATAAAAAAGATTTAAAACCATTCAAAAAAGACCTACTTTTGGTTATCAGAAAAGAGGTTATTTTTCAAAGTGAGGTTAGGTTACGCCTAACCTAAAAAATCATCCAGATGAAGAGGAGGCTGAAATCCTGATATTTCCTGCTTGAATGAGATTTTTCTACAGTGCCCGCTCTCTAATCCGGATCGCCGTAATCCGCGGTTATATTTAAAATAATTATGAGGTTATGTATGCATGTGTGTTCAGCAATGAAAATGAATTATCATGTGATGTTTTTGTTTAATAAATGAAGTATAATAGCATATAATTCTCTATGTCTTTTTAAGCTTCTTTAAAACTTTTATTCCATTTCTACAAAAAAAACCTTGTATATTATATTTTCGAGACGTTGAAAAAATTCAAAAAATCCATCCGGACTACGAAGCGTATACCCCGGATACCTGTCATTTTGTCTCCCAATCATCCGGATTACAAACGGGTACTGTAAAATAAATTATAACCTAAAATCAAGAACGGAGTTATGCGAATGACTCTTGACGGATTCCATTTAAAATATTTAAGTGAAAATGGATTAATTTTTGAAGTGTTCGTTTAATAAATGGTTCATAAAAATTAGAAATACAGTAGACTCTCAAATTCGGGCATTTAGGACCGAAATGTCAACCGAATTAGAGAGAAATTCGGGCAGCAAATTGTTTGAAATACAACGATTTTTTTTCATCTGCATATTCATATTGCGTTTACATTTACATGCTCATTGCTATTATAAATTGCATGAAAACCTCTTAATAATGCAAAAACACATCAGAACTAAGACAAATCATGGCAAATTAGAGCATATTTGCTTCATTTGATAATCATAATCCAACTTGAAAAATGTCAACAAATTTTAAAGGAATTTAAATTGCCGCCCGAATTAAAAAAAATAGCCCGATCTTAAAAGAGCCGAATTAGCGAGAGTCTACTGTACTCTAATAACTACAGTAGACTCTCTCTCAAATGGGCATTTGGGGCAAAATGTCGTCCGGTTTATCGATAGATTTGGGCGTCAAAGCCTTTGTAAATTCCACAAAAAGCGTTCAATTATAAAGAATCACGATAAAATAGGAAGAACTACAGCGAATTTGAGCAAATTTGCTTCATAATTAAATGTGAAAATTGTCAACAAAATTTTTTGCCCGATTGAAAAAGAGTCGATTGAGTGAAAGTCTACTGTAATGTCTTTTTAATAAATTCAAAACAGATAGGTTATCGATAAGATAGCCTAAAAAATATCCCATTGAGTTCATCAGCGGATATGATGATTTTTTATTTTAAATGAATTTTATCTATTTCTCAAATTGCGACGAATATTTATGTTGCACATAACCTTAAAAGTATATTTTGAATAAAGATATTTTGGAAAAAAAATATCACTGAAGAATCAAATAAAATGTTATTATGTCTGCTAAGCAATTTTGAACTTTTTGACCGGGTTTAGGAAGTTTTAAATCCTAACCACAATCTAAAAAAGTAATTTGAGGATAGATTTAAATTCGTCATACAACCGCAATTGTACAAAGAGCTGATGCCACGCCTAAATTCTCAGTAACTTCATAAAGAATTATATATTGGAGGTTAGGTTTAAGGTTAGGTTTATTAGAATTTTCTAGGTTATGACATTATTACTGTAAAATGCAGAAGCAAAATTTGAAAATACAAAGTAAAGAGGCTAACATAGAAAAGTGTCTAACATCTTATTTCTGAATAAGAAAAAATTCCTAACCTTTTCTAACCCCTAAATTTTCTATTTTTTTAGATTTTCTACCTCCTCTGGTTCATAAAAATTGAAAATTTCAAGGAAAGATAAAAATAGATCGGAGGCAGCCAAAATCTCGAATGTTCAAAATCCTGAAAGGGATGAAATTATATGGAGGATAATGTGTAGAATAGTTTCCCAAGACACAGAAAATTTCCCTTTGTCTCCAGCAAACGCGGGTGCAATCGTGGGAGTAGCTATGATACTTTTAAGAATTCGTGATTTTGGCTTTCGGAATTTTTTTATTCAGAATTGTAGATCTTTAATTTTAACTCAAAATATTTAGTAAAAGGCTTCAAAACACTGGGAGCAATATTCGTCAAAAATTGCTTTTTTGACAGGATTTTGACGTTTTCACCTACAGCATTGTACACAATTTCCTTCAAAAACGAAATTTTTGACGAAAATTGCTCCCAATGTGTAGAGGCATTAAATCTTGAAGTATTTTTATACAGTGGACTCTCTAAAATTCGGGCATATGGGATCGAAATGTCAGCCGAATTAAACAGAAATTCGGGCGACACTTTTTGAAATGCAACGATTTTTTATTCATCTGCATACACATATTGAGTTTACACACCCATATATATCGTAAATTGCATGAAAATCCCTTAATAATGCAAAATCACATCAAAAATAAGACAAACCATGCCAAATTTGAGCATATTTGATTCATTTGATAATCATAATCAAACTTGAAAAATGACAACAAACTTTTTCCAAATGTAACCGCTGCCCGAATTAAAAAGTAGCCCGATCTTAAAAGAGCCGAATTAGCGAGAGTCTACTGTATTATTTTTTTTTAAATTTATATTATGACTTTTTAACAATTTTTGTTTAGGTTTTGTTGTGCATAATTTATTTTATACAAGTGCTAATACAATACAAATTTTAAGTGCTCTAATTTCGTTTGAACCTCAATTTCGAGGTTCCTTAAAATTTACCATATCTATCTGACGCGAGTTCTTATAATGTTAATAGGTGTTCCTTTCACCTTATTTAAGTTATTCATTACATGACGATTTCATTGAAAATGCAAATTTTGAGGATCTTTTTTATAGCTCTAAAAGAGGGGTGAGCAAGAACCGTTTGAAACCGAAGAAACGTCAAAATAAGTTTGTCCAGGCAGCGTTTTGACCATTATTCACGTACAATTTTCATTTGACGTTTGTTTGGTTTCAGACGGTTCTTGATCACCTCTGCTCTAAAGTTATTAGGTGAGATTCTTAACAATCTCACCTACTATAATCCTAACAAAATTTCATGTCGTCCGATCGACCTCAAACTTGGCCAAAATGTGTTTCGCCACTTCCTGATCACGAATATATATGTGGCTATTTTACGTTCCCGGCCGGCCGGCTGGCCGGCCGGCCGGCCGCTCTTTGGAGCTTAATAGCTCCTAAACTAAAAAAGATATCGACTTGCGGTTTTCGGCAAAGGTTATATATCGGGTGAAAATTGCAACTTGGTGCATTGACCCCCACCCCCCACCCCTCCTTCCGCCATTTTGAAGACCCCCCTTTTTTGTTTTCTCAATAGCTCCGCCCCTATGGCATCGAGCGGGCTCAAATTTTAGTATGTTATAGCTGGGTTTTAGAGCTTTCCATAAATACCAAACTTAAGGTCCCCCGACACCCCTGACCCGAGCTATAAGGGTCCAAAAAAAATTTCTTAAAATGGCCATAACTCCGGTTCTAATTATCAGAATTTAAAAAGTGAGGGCTTTTTGGAAAGCTCTCGTGAAATGCCACTTCCCCTTCTAACATCGCAAGTTCATAAAACCACCGCTAGGGGCGCTATTATTAAAAAGAAAATTTTTAAATCTTAAAAGTTAAATAACTCAAAAATTCCATTGTGCATCGGGCTGAAAATTTAGTATGTTGTAGCCGTTGATTATACCTATCAAACAAAAAAAACCTTAAGTCGATCTAAAACCCCTGACCCGAGCTATAAGGGGTCAAAGTTCGAACATTGACCGGCCTATATCTCCGGTTCTAACTAACATAGCGACCTAAATTTTACCTTTTTGGTTTCGTCTCAATGAGCACTTTCAGATGGAAGTTCAAAAAGTCACCACAGGTGGCGCTGTGATAGCGTCAAAATTCATCGAAATTCAAAGTCACTTTTCTCAAAAACGGCATTGTGCAAGTTAATGAAATTTTAGTATGTTGTAGTCCAGTCTAGGACGTTTCCAAAATGGTGCGTATGTGCGCTGTGGTTTCAATAGAACCGGAGATATGAGGGGTCAAAGTTCACGAAATTCAAAAAATCATATCTCCGGTTCTATGTGACCGATTTTGGGCTTAAACGAAAGATCTCACCAAATGCTACAACTTTCTAGAATATTTGAACTTTGTGGGACCAACACCAGGGGCGCCACAGTCGAAAAACCAATTTCAATATCACATAACCTCAATTATCTCGACTGTCGCTGAACCGATTTTGATGATTACTTCGACATAATTGTAGAGCACATTTGTCTCTACATTTCGTCCATACATCATTTTCCGATCAGACTACGCTATCACTCCGATTTTTCCGTTTAAGTGTGAAAAAATTGATTTTTCCAATAATAACGCTTTGAAATCACTCAGATGCCAATTTGACTGCCTCTACTCCACCAAGACACTTAAAATAGGGGTTTAAATGGAAAGTCCCTCAAAATACAACAATTCTTTGATATAGTTGAAGTTCAACAAATGACTACTTGAGGCACTCTGGATGAAAAAACGAGTTAAGAAACAAAAAACCTCGCTTATCTTGGCTTCTGAGTTATCGATGAGTTCAAGTTCTATAGAAAAATTATAGATAACATTCTAGTCTACATTTCACCCATGTATCACTTTTCTGCCAGTTCATCCAAATCCTTGATATTTTGGTTTAAATATAAAATTTGTATAATTTCACGAATTTTATTCAAGATAACTGAATGGCGTCTCCCAACTTCAGCTCCAAATCGAATTTGCATGCACTCCGAGTTAGCTCACGTTAAGAATCTCACCTACATAAGCCGGTTAGGATTATCTGTCCCTTTTACAATGTGAGGTTATGTTGTGCATAACCAAACTATCACAAAACCTTTCAGACTAGAGAGATATCGCGACTTGCAATAGAATTGATTATTTTCAATTTGTCAAAGTTTTTTATTTCATAAAAAGTATCTCAGTATGAATTTACAATCTTTACTCGCGAAATTGGAGAAATATACCTATTTATGTAGGGCAAACTGGGGCACCACCAAACACGGAGTAGCACCAAACACTAATTTTTATTTCTAAACTACTTGGACTATCCGACCATTCCTTCAGTGGACAAGCATCCCTATAGGCTTATAAATTCCTATAGGGCTTATCCTCTGAAGTCGAATATCCGATTAAAAAATCGCAGTGTTTGGTGGTACCCCGTGTTTGGTGGTGCCCCAGTTTCCCCTATAGATTTTTTCAGTTCTTAAAAAAATAAATTCAATAGAATTTAGAAAGTATTGTATTTTTTAAATTAAACATATGAATTAAATTGAATAAAGTTGAATAATTTAATATCTAATTTCTCCATTTGAGAGATTAAATTAAGCAATTTTTGGATATCTTTTTTATTTTAAAATGCTTATTCATCAAATTATAAGAGTAAAATTATCGGTTTATTAGGTTATGTTGGATGTGTAACTGAGTTAATTAATAAATAGTATGTCCAGTTTTCTGAGTTTCCATTAGGAACCCTGTATTCCAACTTATAAACAAATTTAGCTAAAAGAGAAACTTGCATAAAAGTGAGGTTACTCAAAATTAACCTAAACGTAATAAGTAATTTGATTAGAGATAAGTTAATCATTTTATGTCGGATACGTAAGTTTTTCAATACTTTCTTTAACTTCAAAATTACTTCAATTTGAAACTTTAATTAAATAATAACTGATGAAAATTAGTCAATTTAAAATGTACTTGGTTCTGTAAATTGTCAGAATGATAGTATGCTTTGTTTGACTGTAAATTCGGTAAATTTATAAACATAGTTTGCAAGTGCAAACGTTACGCATAACTTTAATACGTTGCAACTAGTTGCATGAGATTAAGAAAAGTTACAAGGTCGATGAGGTGAATAAAAGACAATTCATTGAACATTTGAAACACAGAAAAATATTAGTCTTTGCCATTATTTTATCTTCTCCTTTTTGTAATACTGAAAATTCATCCAAATATTTATTATTAAAAAAAGTTTTTTTTTTTAAAAAATATTTCAATGGTTTTTCGTACAAAATACTGTCGGAAATATTTTCGGCAAATTATCCTGAATATATTGCAGAAATATATTAAAGATTATACTATAAATAAATTATGAAATTTAAAGGGAAAGGTGGGGCTATATTGATATACGATTTCTTCGCATATTTCCAAAGGAAACTGAACTTTAACGTTATGTAAGTTAGATAAAAAACAAATTGTGGAATTATGATAAAATAATTGCAATGCCCAATTCTCTCTAGAAATATACAAAAAAAATCGTATATCAATGTAACCTCACTTGCTCCTATTTCTGAATCTCACTAATGAAGATTATGCTATGAAAATCTTGAAATCCCTTTCTAATATGATTTTAAAATGTCAACCAGTTAACTTAGGTGTGTTATTTTATTTTCATTTATTCTCTTTCCAAATCTTTATATACTTTTTTTTCGTAAATTACGGTGTGTGAGTAATATTTACCATAACCTCACTTAGGTACTTAACCTTACTTTAAATTTAAACATAATTTTTTTGCTCTGTAATAAGTCTGAAGACGAGATAACAAAAGAATTTATAGAATTGACCGAATTTATCCGATTCTTATCTTTTGTGTACATATAATCTGCATTCAGATTTAACAATTCTTTGTGTTATGCTAGACAATATTGTCTACGAAAAAATATGTCTTGAGTTTCACCCCTTTGATTGCATGGTAAAATTGAACAATCACATGAACTCATCTGTTTTTGCTTCAGCCTTTCTCAGTTACATTTGCACACGGATTAGTATCACTTATTTGTCATTTTAAAAATTATTCATAATACCAAATAAATAAAAAGAAAATTGAATTAGATACAGCAAAAACTGCTTCAACATTCAACAACCTTTTTAATGCACTTTTGCATTTTTATTATGCTACAAATACTAAAACAGGAGTAAGATTATTCACCAAAACAAAACATAATATTTGCCCGATAGTACAGTTATTTACTATCTTAATAAAATTTTTGCAATGTTTGTTTTTCTGTTTAAATTAAATATTGAACTTAGTTATTTACTTACTCTCTTCCTCTTATGATTTTACACAAATTAGTTACATTTAAATCCGATCGTACTATTAAATTACTATTTTGTTGTCATGAAATTTTTTAAATTACTGTAAAATATTTTGTAAGAATTTGAAGACAGCAGAAGCTTTAAGAAAATGTGTGATGTAATTTTTTTATGGTAAACTGTGTGATTTGTGAGGAAAATCATTGATGAATTTTGTGTAAAATTGCACAGATTTTTGATAAATCGTGTAAAGCCACATAAATGTGTAGTAATACTCAATAATTACACATTTATGTAAATTTGCACGAAGATCATGGTAAAACAGACAATACATTTTTACTGTGTATATTTTATTATAATATTTTACACAATTGTTGTAAGGTTACACAAGTGCTTCAAGAATATATTTGATGTTAATTTCCAAAAATGGTAAACGATGTAATTACAGACAGTAAAGTCAGCAACTGATTACAGAGTTGTGTATATTCAGTTGCATAATTTGCGTAAAATTACACAGAATATAGACAAATAGTGTAAGAATTACATAAATGTGTAGCAATACATAAAAATTACACTTTTATGTGAATTTGTCACAAAGACCATGGTGAAATAATTAACATAATTGTTGTATGGTTACGCAGATACTTCAAAAAATGTTTAATACTTATTTGATGTAATGGTAAATTGTATAATTAAAGGGCAAAATCAGTGAATGATTACACAGTTGTGTACATTTTGTTACACAATTTGTGTAAAATTACAGATTCTAGATAAATAGTGTAAGAATTAAATAAATGTGTAGCAATACACAAAAATTACACATGTATGTTCATTTTTCTACGAAGACCATGGTATAAAATAGACAATATTTTTTTATTGTGTGTATTTTGTGGTATTTATTTATACAATTGTTGTAAGGTAACACAGATGCCTAAAAAATGTCTAATACTAATTAAATCTGACTGCAAAATATGAAATTAGACCGCAAAACCAACAACTGATTACACAGATTTGTACATTTTGTTACACAACATGTGTAAAATTGTACACATTCTGGAAAATTGTGTACGAATTATTTAAATGTGTAGCAATGCACAAGAATTTTACATTTAGCGTGGCGGCATTACTTGTGGCCTCTGTCTTTACTTATGGCTTCCTCGCAAAAACTTTATAATGTCACAAAATTATTTAAAAAAAACCTCAAAATTCAAAATATTTGGTTCATATTTTTTTTTGATTTTCGGAATTATTTTCTGACAAATATTGCGAAGAGGCCATAAGCAAAGACAGACCACAAGTAATGCCATCACCTTATGTAAATTTTCAACGAAGATCTTGGTAAAATAGTCAAAAAATGTGGACTGTATGTATTTTGTGATAATCATTTACATAATTGTAGTAATGTTACACAGATTTTTGAAGAAAATGTCACACGGAAAAATGTAATGTTAATTTGATAATGGTAAACTGTGCAACTTGACAGAAAAATCAGCAACTGATTACACAATTATGTACGTTTTGTGTAAAATCACACAGTTTTAGGCAAAGTGTGTAAAAGTCACATAAATGTATAGCAATACACAAGAATTTCTGACTTCTTACTTAAGTGGCTGCAACGTCCCTTTAAGGCGGGGGTATGCAAGAACCGTTTGAAACTGAATAAACGTCAAAATAAGGTTGTCCAGGTCGTGTTTTGACCATTGATGTACAATTTTCATTTGACGTGTCTTCTGTTTCAGACTGTTCACCTCTGCTTTAAGGGATTAACCGAGTCTCTCGCACTAACCATCTCCAGTCCTGGCGGCTCCCCATCAGCTCCCTCCAGCACTGTCAGTTAAAGGACTTTGTTACACATTTTGTGTGAAATTTACACAGCTTTTAGATAAATTGTGTAGAAATCACAAAATATTTCATTACACAAAAATTGCATATATACTTGTGTAAATTGATATCGGAAATTGTGGCTAATCAGCCAATATTTTTTCTGAGATATCTGTAACTGGATGTAAACGAATTAAGACCATAATTTACACACTATCGATTTCTTCTTCTATATGGTACACTTGGATCAAAATATTATCATATTATTGCTTTCTTTCACTGTGTTTTATGTTTGAAAAATTTTAAATTTTGTCAAAAAGCATTTCTATAAAAAAAACAGTTTTTCGTTTTATTATTATTAATCGTATCGAGATATTTATTACAAGGTAATCATTTTACAATGTCATATACCGTCTCTGTAGGTATACAAAACAGCCTTTTTAACCCCAAGGGGCTTCAAATGGCTTTAAAGGTTTTAAAAGTATTGTTAGTTTAATAAATAAATCAACCATTACAAAAAATTAAAGTTCAAAAATTCTAGTAGCTCAACTAAATAATAGCCTTTTGTATTTGTACTTCAAAGTACAAAACTTTTAATAATTTTATAAATTCATTTGATTAAAGGTTAAAGTTGGTTAACACTGTTGACCAAACTAAAATACTTTCAGAGAGAATTGTAGAAAAAGAACTATTATTGCGTTTAATTAAATAATTTGAGGTTACGTTTGTCCTAACCTTTATTACAGAAAAAATATTTATTTCCTTAATTTCTTGTCTCTGCCTTTCTTATCATTTTCAAATTGTGTGTAATTCAACGTAAACCTAAACAGATTTGGAGTAGATAGAGGATACGGAGCATACTTAATAATTGCATCGAAAGGTAACCAATCTTAGCAAAAAAATAACCTAAAAGACAATAAATTGCCCCTCAATTCAGCCGTATTTCGAGACATTAAAATTTACAATTAGATCCTCACAGGTACAGAATCTCAGAGGATTTACATTGAGATTACCCTTCCTTGCAAGGTTCCTGACAAAAACTCTCCCGAGAGAGCGAGAGAGGTTCACTTCCCCACCGTGTGCGACTGTGTGAGTTTCCCGCGCACCAACACCACCTAACCTCAAAAGTGTGCGAGGAGGGGGAGAGGCATTTATGTAAGTTGTGGAAATATTTAGCAAAACATTTGTGTGTGGCGATTTCAATTGGAATGCGAAAGAGTCGGATACTAAATGCACCGACACCTTTCCGGAGGGCGTGTCCAAAACAGCCACAGCCTTCTGATTCGCCAATAGGGGTAGGCAAGTTAATTTTGAGCCAATAGGGGCACTGGGTTTGGAGACGCATGCTCTGAGAATGGTGCTGTCTCTGTCTGATGGATGGGTGTCAATGGGGTGCGGTCTCGCTCTCATTTGGCGAATCGGACAGGGAGTGCGAAAGAGATGGATGGTGAAATGTGTGAAGTGGCAAGAGAAGAAACGTAATAATATCAATAAAATATAATGCAGAGTGGAAATGGAATTGTGAACCCACCTATTTTATTTGTTGGCTACAATTTCATGTATTGGTGTCTCTCTTTCTTCAATTGCTGTCTCTGTCTGGCTTGTGGATGGGGCCATTGAGCTGTCTCATTCCAACTTGTGGTACATTCTGGGCATTTTCTACACAACCCAGGAGAATGGTATTCTCGTATTGTCTCTATTTCTGTTATACCTCTTGTTTTATTTTCTTTTTTTTTTCTCTGCCTTCTTTTTTTTCTTCTGGGTGTCGTGCCAATGTCTCTCTTTCATCCCAGCAACTGTGCTTTTCTTATTTACACACGCCGTCAGTGTGACTGCAGACTGCGAAGGCTATAATAGAGTAGTATTTACCTGTGTCGGAGGTTTAGGAAAAATTAAAGAAATTCCCCCAAAGTTGCTAGTGAGAGGGGGAAATCATCTTTCTCACTCTACATGAGGAAAACAAACCATTTCCATTGGTTTGCATTGAACATTCGTACTTTGTCACTGGTACAACGCTCTATCTCGTCATAAGTCTGGCATTTGCCGTCGATTGTGAGGAAAAATCCGTTTATTGATATTTTCCGCGGTATCGTGTTAGTTTTTTTTTTGGCGCGGGCGGATCGACATAACCACAAAAGAGACTTTGAGTGCTTCACCCCTTCGTGGCGCTGCTATCGGACAGTTTGTGCGTGACTTCCGGACAGTGTGGGCGGTTAGACCTAAAGCGCGCCTAAAGGTTGTTCTGTGAAAAGTTTTCCACATTTTTTTTTTTTAAATTGTCACAAAGTGAGAAAATTCTGAAAAATTTAGTGAAAGACCAAATAAACTCAGTGCTGTGGAAAACAAAATCTTTAAAGAAAAAAACAGAAATAAAAAAAAACAGAAAAATCCGAAAAAAAGACCGTTAAAAAAATGGCGATGTCGCACGTGGTTTTTCTTTTGGTAGGAGAAAATTGTGCACTGTGGTGGGGAAATGGGGTATCTGTGCGCATTTGAAAAAGCCGTTTGTGTGTGAGAAAAGCACCCCCACAGTGTGAGCAGGAAAATTTCAGTTTTTCCCCCCTCGGGGTTGGGTGAAAAAAGCGAGATAGGGAAAAGAGGAGTATTAGCGCGCTGTCTCTGTCGGAAAAGGCAGTAGCAGTCCTAGGGCTTCTTTATCCGACCAGCCGTCGACCAATACCAATTGGAAGTAGTAAAAGCGCGCAATAGCAATCATATAAAGGATATTTCTGTGACTCCAAAATTGACGCCCCATTCGAATCACAGGGAATATTTTAGTTTTCACCCGAAATTCCGTGTGTGCGCGTGTGTGTGTTGATCCCGGAGGAAAATTTTTCCAGCATCCACCAAGGGTACTTCGACGTCTCTGAGTTCGGAACCGATTGATTTTCCGTGTGGAATGTGAGAGGGAAAATACATTTCTGTCTCATATGAAAAAAAAATATCATCCCTGAACTAAATTTTTTGGTAAGGGTACCCTAAGGGTTCCAATTGCGGTTTGGGGCTGCGATTGCATTTTCCATTTGTTATTTGATCAGTGTGGTGACGCTTTCCCGGAAAGGCATCTCTGATGAAGTGATTGCCCCCCTCTGATCTGACTATAAATTTTGTGACCGTTTTTAATAATTCCCTCCCCAAATAAAAAAAGTGCAAAGTGATTTTCCCGCGCAAAATTGTCGAGAAGTGGAATCAAGTGCCGGAAGGTGGACAGAGTGAGTCTGATTTGTCCAGTCAAATGAGCATGGACTCGGTGATGGACTCATTGTCGACACACAGTGAACACAGTATGTCCTCAACTGCTGAATCCCATCCAGCTGCGTCCGTGAAGACGCCTCAGAGCCCAGGAAATCACCATAGTAGTACATCTGGGCACAATTCATCTGGTAATCCACCAAGTGGCTCAAGTTCGGGCTCCAGTACAGCTCCTCAGATGCACATAAATCGCCGTACACCGACACCACATAGCCCAGGTAGTCGGCAGATGTCAAGTCCAATTGGGGCTGAACGTGGTGCCCCTGGACCACAGATGCTGGGTCTCCCACATCCTCTCAGTCCACCGCAAGTGTCCACACCCAATAGCATGGGTGCCATGGCACCGCGGATGGCCCAGAGCCTACCACATTTGCCCCCACACGGTCTGGGCCTCCTCAATTCCCTTCAGATGATGCATCACAATCCGCTAGAACTCATGGCAGCGGCTCATCACCATGTACCCCCAAGGAGCTACAACAGCCCCCCGCCAATATCCACCTCAGACCCAACTGCCAATGAGTGCAAATTGGTGGACTATCGTGGTCAGAAGGTGGCGGCATTTATCATAGCCGGGGACACAATGCTATGCCTGCCACAGGCTTTTGAATTGTTTCTCAAGCACCTCGTTGGCGGGCTCCATACCGTGTACACCAAACTAAAGCGCCTGGACATTGTGCCATTGGTGTGCAATGTGGAACAAGTACGCATCTTGAGGGGTCTTGGAGCCATTCAGCCCGGCGTCAATCGCTGCAAATTGCTGTCCTGCAAGGATTTCGACGTTCTCTATCGCGACTGCACCACTGCGAGGTACGTGTCCAAATCTCTCATCCAAATGCACTTTTGCCTCACGTTTTATTTCTTGGTGTTTCGATGCATTTTTGATAACAAATAATTTACAATAAGTTTTATTATTCTTTTCTGGGAAACAATTCTATCACCATTTCTCTTCTTGTACGATTTTTCTTTTTATACATTTTTGCAAGATTTTGGTTCTTCTTAGTTCAAATCCGATGTTGAGCTATTCACAATACAAGAATCTTTTAGGTGGAAAGTTTTAAATATTTTATGAACTGAATTTTATGCGCCACCTTGCGGGATGTTTAAGGACTTTAAAAATTTTAAACTAGAATTTTCGAAGTATCGTGTCTTAAAAAGTAAAACGTACCTTATGCCCACCCTAAATCTAAGTTTTTGTATAAATGCACTGAAGACTATTGGCAAGTTTTTTCCTAAAGAGAATTGACTTATCAGTCTGATATATTTCAAAATCGTGCATTAAAAGCTATCTAAAAATACACATATCATAATGTTCGCCAAAATTATACAAGAACTACGAGCAAATTTGTTTAAGTCGCGGTGCAATACCTGCAAAATTTTTACAAGGAAAAGTGAAAAATAGCTTCACTTTTTATTAGGCTTGATGGGCCCCTGTCTGAGGATTAGCCGAGAGACGGCTTAGTGTATTTTTATTCGAAATAAAGATTAAACTACATTTCCATCACTTTCCACTAAGGCATCTCTCGGCTTAAGTCGTAAGTCTGTCAAGGACCTAACTCTCGCGACTTTCTTCTGCAAAAAATATTTCAAGACCTATTTGAAGATTAAAAAATTATTAACAATTCTTACGGCGTTATCACACTTGCATATTGAAATTTTAATGTGATTCACATTAATTGTCGCTTGTGAGCGTCCAAATATGTTATTTGTGTCTTTGAGTCACTTAATATTTGGGGTTTTTCTATTTATTGATAAAGAACTGGACTTGGCCTGCAAAAATAAGTTTAAATTTACCTAAAGCATAAATATTTTTCACATTAAAAAATTAAAGAGAAAATCGCATTAATTTTTCGCATTAATGCTATAAATCAATTTGTATCAAATTTTGCGGGCCAAGTCTACCTTTTTATCAACAAATAGATCAAATTTTGAATATAAAATGATTCAAACACACAAATTACACATTTAGACTCTCACCAGCGACAATTAATGTGAATCATATGAAAATTTTAATGTGCAAGTGTGATAACACAGTTAGTCAGAACAGCGCTGTAGGTTTTTTAAAAGCATTTTTACTGAAATTTAGGGAAAAGTCTGAAGATTATGACCTTTCTAGACAACTTTCTTCTCGTTGGTATATCAGTCAGAGAAATTAACTTCTCAGAAAGTATTAGAAGTTTGTTGGATGGATGTGGATTTCTTTTTGATATCAATGACAATTTTAGGAAGTTTGACGTTTCCAATTTGACAGGAATATTGTGAAATTGAACACGTTTCATAAGAACACTATATTTTTATCTTTAAGATGTAAAAGAAATTTGTTGTCTAATACAGATTAGACTTTAAGAGCTTCATCTTAGAATGGGCAATAAACTACTAATTTTTTGGAAAGGTTATATTAGGTTATGTTAAAGGTTATTCTAAAATCAAATTTGTGCTGCATTAGGTCACGATGTGTTCAGAAATTTTACCATTTCTGTAATAAAGAGATTAAAATCCCAAAATATTAAACAGTCAGATGGAGAGGTTTAAAGTTATGCGTTTTTCGAAATTACTTAACCTAGAAAAAAGTGTAAAAACCTAAATTGTTCATCTGTTAACGAAATTTTATCCTTTAAAAAAGGACCTAATGTTCTCACAAATTTGGAAAAGTTTAAATATTTCTTGTGTTTACCAAAAAACATAACCAAGAAAGTTGGATTTTCAATTTGTAGTTGAGAATGCAATTAACTAGGAATTAACTAGGTTTTCTAGGTTATGTCTTTGTAAACAGAACCTCACTTTTGCGTTTTTTTATTTTTAAAAAACTCTCCATTTTATCAAAGAAGTTACACGAAATCATTTATTTTTCTTCTCATTGTTGAAGCTTACAGAAAGAATTTACTTGGAATTGAAAGTATGGATTTTTTGGGACTAAAAATGGTTTTATAGGTTAGGCTTTTGCCAACAAAACCTCACTTTTCTTAACGAACTTTTCTGTTTTTTTTTTTATTTCTAAAAACATTTTCAAAGTATCAACGAAGTTGTCTAAATTATTTCATTTTGCTTCTCATTTTTAAAGCTTACAGAAAACTCTACTTCTAATTGAAAGTGTAGATGTTTTGGGACAAAAAACGGCTTTCTAGGTTAGATTTTGTAAACAAAACCTCACTTTTCTTAATAAAATTTTTCTGTTTTTTTTTGTAATTTGTAAAAAACTTCTTCAATTTATCAACGAAGTTACACTAAATCATCGTTTACAGAAAAGTTTATTTCTATGTTTCTATGTTAATAAAAATGTAGATTTCTTGGGGCTAAAAACGGTTTTCTAGGTTATGTCTTTGTTAACAAAACCTCTCTCTTCTTAATGAAATCTTCTGGGTTTGAGATTTATCCTCTACCAATCTTACTAAAAACGTTCTGTTCTCTAGTTAGAAACTGAACGGAAGAAATTGTAAATTTTACATAAATTTTATGTTACATTAATTTTTACAAAATGTTTGTCAAGAAGTCACAGGCTTTTTCCTGAACGTTTCAGGAGATTCTTAAGTATTCGTAATAAATAATCGTGTTCAGATATTCTTTTGGGAATCTGTTATAAATTTCGCGACAAAATTGTAATTTTTAGCCCTGTCGATTAATGTTTGTCAAATTCTCCTAGGTTAGTATCATGAAATTTTTGATTCAGAATTGTATTTCCAAACCATTTAGTAAAATATTTCTAAAATAGGTAATAAAATTCTACTCGGACGAAGAGTCTTGAATTTTTCTTACCTAAAATATTCACAGTTACTTTTAGGTTAGGTTTAACATAACCTCACTTTGCAAAATAACCTCTAAAGTGCAAGTTTTTTAAAGGCATTTTTCTTAATAAATGTCAAATATTGTTACTGTTCTGGTGACAAGACTGTCTTACGAACAAGAATGTCTGTTATAAATTTCGTGGCAAAATTAAGATTTTTAGCCCTGTCGATTATTTTTTGGCAAATTTTCTTAGGTTAGAATCAACAAATTTTTGATTTAGAAAAGTAGTTCCAAAGAATTTAGTACAATATTCCTAAAATAGGTAATAAAATTCTACTCGCACGAAGAGTCTTGAATTTTTCTTGCCTAAAATATTCAAAGTTACTTTTAGGTTAGGTTTAGCATAACCTCACTTTGCAAAATAACCTCTAAAGTGCACGTTTTTTTTAAATACATTTTTCTTAATAAATTTTAAATATTGTTACTGCTCTGTTGACAAGAATGTCTTGGGAACAAGAATGTCTGTTATAAGTTTCGTGGAAAAATTAGATTTTTTAGCCCTTCCGATTAATTTTTAGAAAATTTTCCTTAGGTTAGGTTCATAAAATTTTTGATTCAGAAATTATTTCAAAACCGTTCAGTACAATATTCCTAAAATAGGCAATAAAATTCTACTCGGATGAAGAGTTTTGAATTTTTCTTGCCTAAAAAATTCGCAGTTACTTTTAGGTTAGGTTTAACATAACCTCACTTTGCAAAATAACCTCTAAAGTGCGTAATTTCGTAATAAATTTTAATTATTGTTACTACTCTGTTGACAAGAGTGTCTTGGGGGCTTTGGGGACAGAATCACACCTCTGTTTTTCAATAATTTCCTAATTTTCCTGCATTTTTTTCCGGGGGATCAGATACTCTAAATTCCAGGGGGGGCAAAAATGTCGCGGGGGGCTGATGAGCAACATCAAAAGTGAAAATTGGGGCGCGACAATGACAAATATTCCGTGGCATTTAAATGCCGGTGCATGGGCAAAAAGCAATTTTAATTGATTTTGCTCTATCAACAAGGCCTGGGTATTGTTCTTCTCGGGGAAAAGCGTACAATTAATTGAAAATGATTGTTGTGCCGAAAAAGGGGGGGCAAGAGGGGCCCTTTTTTGGCAACATGATACCCAAACCACTGAAAAATTCTCACTGTTTTGTGATTTTTGCACAGGGGTATGGGGGATTTGTGTTGTGGGGGTGGCTAAAATTTCGAAAGGGTGCTTTAACCCCAACACAAAAATTCCAAATAAAACCACCAAATTCGGGGGTCTATGTCAGGTTACAAGTGCATTTGATGTTGGATAACTTTTGCTGTTTTTCTCGACTTTCTTGAACGCATCGACATTCGCCAAATTTGCTTATAACATCGCGATCTTTTGCCGGCGCTAAATGTTCTTGGGATACCGGTGATAAATAAATTCTCGTGTGAGCCTCACAGGTGTTTTCTCATTCTCACAATCAGGAAAATATCAAATACAATAGATGAAATTTATTACTTCAGCACATACTGTATTGATAAGATTCACATTATTCATTTTTCTGATAATTCTACATGACATTTATAGACATTATTCCTACATAAATACCACCTATATCTATTAATTTTATTGCATTGGAGCATGGGGATAGGACTTTATCAAGTTGGATGTGCATTTATAGAAGTTTTCTTGGAATTTTTGTAGATTCTCTGATCATAAACTTTCAATAGCGCTGATAATTACAAAACTATTCAATTAAATATGGATGTGTTGATAATACTAAGTTAACTTAATTCCCCATAAGTTGACTTTTACAAATTATAAAAGTGTGCTTTAGAATAATATTCTTTTAGTATATATTTTTTTATAAGTTTCTATTTATTTTACTCTTCAAATAAAAGGTTATTCGAAAATTAAGGTTATATCGTACATAACCTAAAAATTAAAACTTGAGGGATATTTACCTATAGACTGCTTGTCCAGGTGACATTCTTAACAGTAGTTTAAGCATTAAAAACAAAAACAAAATTAAATAAATTTAATAACATGTTTCCACTAATTTAAAATAAAAGCAAATACTAAGCTTCAAACATAACCTCACTTCTAAGTTTTTAAATTTTAAGAAATGTTTCAAGTTACTAGAATTACAAGCAAAATGCAGTTATTTACTTTTTTTGTTAGATCAGCGATTAATGAATTGAATTCAAGCTTTTTTCAAATATTCTTTTATTTTTTTATTTATTTATTATTTTTTAATTTTTTTTTGAGGTTAAATGTAATAGAATCTTGGATTTTAAAACAGTTCCTCGAATATGTAATAATAGTAATTAAACTTATAATTCAGAAAATTCAAATTAAAAGACATTTCAGTTCCGTAGGCGGAAATAGGGGAAAGCGCGTTACCTTCTGACGACTTAAGCTTTGGAAAATTCAATTTTTTCTCTATGTTCCTTATGGATTTCATAAATAGTTCTTTTCTGAGCAGGATTGAGGCATTGGACTGTTTATTAAAATATAATATTAGAATTATCCAAATTCATTTATAAAACATAGAAAAAAATTATTTGTGCGAAGCATAAATCGTCCGAAGGTAGCGCGCTTTCCCCTAGGGTTACCTCTCTGCGAACACCATATGCTAACCGTTTTCAATTCAGCGGAAAGCATTTGTATTTTCAGCAGAATTTAGCTAAAACTTACAAACGACACTAGCGAGGTAGTACAATTTCCACATAATAGTTAGCATTTTTTTGTTAGAGAATTGCTGACCGGTTAGCATTTTTTTGCTGATCAATTCAGCAAAAATATGCTGAATTCGCTGCTTTTTTCAGCTAAATGTGCTCGCTGGGCTTTGAATTGAGGTATTTTTGAAATTGGATATTTTCTATTTCTTTGATATATTTTTGGATTAATTTTATTCCACGAATATTTGACTATTTTTATCAAGGGGCAAACAACTGACCAAAATTTCAATATTCATAAAATATTCACAATTTTATATGAGAAGAAGAAAATATTCGAATATTTCCCTAAATATTCGCAATATTCACAATATTCAGGAAATATTCGCGATATTCGTGAAAAAATGCTAATATTCGCGATATTCACGTTGGTAGATATTCTAGACTCGCGAGTTGTATCCCCCTTGATTTTTATTCTTTTACAATTTATGATTTCCTTTCTAATAGCTCCTGCACAGCTTTTTGACCAGGAAAATTTCATGTAATCGAAATTCACATCCCTTTCTATCCTAAAAGCTTTCCATATGTCTATCTCACTATTTCAGACTCTTCTTCTTTTGAACGTCATAGCAAATTCAAATAACTTTAGGGGATACTGGGGCAAAAAGTTGCAAATCGAAAATTTCAAAATTTAAGATCTTCGAAGATAAAAAAGATAGCGGCGTAAAATTTTTCTATAGCCGGCTTTGCTGTAAGTTTATCAGAATTCGAACAGGAAATTTAGAAAATAAAAAGTATTGAAATTTTTAGCCCAGTTTTTGAAATATTTTCTTCATAGCAGATATCAAATTATATTTAGTTATATTTCAAAATTGAGATGGATTAGTGATTATGTCTTAAATGATTTGGATTCTTTGAGTACGAAGCCACTATCCGTTTTAGAATTTTCTAAAGATTCTTTCCTCTAGATGTCCGTTTATTAAAAATGACCACTTGGGGTAAAAAGTAATACAGTAGAGTCTTCTAAATTCGAACGTTCAGGGGGTATTTTTGACATATCTCACTTCCCAAATTCGAACGATTTTTTTTTCAAAATTAACGAAATTTATGTGAGATAAAACTGTACTTTGAATCAAATTCCTGTACTTCACATGTCTTAGTGGTAACATATTTCCTTTTCATTTTATACGATCATAATGTATGTAAACATTCAGGAAGAAGCGCATAAATATTATTTTCGTTCATCATTTTTTAACATAACCCCACAATTGACATTTTGAAACGAAATGTCGTTCGAATTTGAGAGATTCAAATTTGAGAGACTCTACTGTATAAGGTATGGGGCAAAAAGTAACAAAAACCTAAGCAATTTCTGATGTTTCATGGCGAAAAGAAACGTCATTGCCATGTGACGCCGCTTGCAATTATTGACAGTGATGGTGATGAAGATCCGAAAAAATTAAATTAATTCGAACAGCCTAATGCATACTCTGAAGGAGAAAATTCTATCGAATTTTACTGAATCTAAGATACTTAGTTTAAAAAGAACACAAAATAATTCTTTTCACTATGTTTTTGTATTATTTTTATTCTGAACTTAAGTGACATTTACTTGGCAACTCTTCGGCAGATTTCGATAAATTCGTCTCGCCCAATTCGCCATTTTTGCCTTTTCAAAATGGTTGAATACTATTTTTTTGCCAAAAATTTGGGAAAATAAGTTGAAAAGCGATTTTCTCGTTCAGATAGAGAAAATGCCGTTTTACAAAGGTGTAGAAAAATAAATTTCCTGTGAAAATATGTTATCTTGGTATTTTTTAATTTACAAGGGGGCCCAGAATAAAGCTAAATAAAATGGGATAATTTTACTAAGGGGAGGTGATATTAGTTCTGAAAAATGCAACTAGTTTTAGTGTAATTTTTTTCCTTGGCTGTATGGACCTGAGAGAGTCCCACAGCCTTACATAAAATAGAAGAAGAAGAAGAATTTTTTTTCCTGTTTTCGTACATATTTCACGAGATAAATGGTCCAATAATGCTCAAAAATCCGTCATTTACTAAATCTAAGAGATACAGTTTTATCGATACTATCGATTCGATAGTATCGAAAGCTTATTATTCGATTTTAACTGGCCATTTTGACACTAATATCCTCAATTTTCTAGGGCTTTATTTAAATAATTTTGCGTAAATTACTTAGGCGTTTTTCTTAAAATTCAAATGAATAGGGCAAAGCTCCGAAGCTTCGCATGATGTAAGTTTCGTACCACTTGATTTTTCTGTGCTTCGTGCTTTATGAATTTGGTCGATAGCGTTTTATATTTATTTTTTTCAAAGCATCATGGGCCAAATTCATTAAAAAAAAACGGAATGAAACCGAGTGGAACTTGTGTCATCCAGAGCTTCCAAAATCTTTTTCCAATGCTGCAATATTGCTGTTGCATCTACTATCTGCTTCATACTTCAATCACAAACATGCACAAAAGTGATGATATTTTTTTGTCTTCAATGGTGTTCCCATCCATTTCAAAATACCTGCTATTTCAGCGTTTGTAAAAGCTTATTCCCCAAATGCCGAGGGTGTAAAAGCTTTTGTTGCAACAAAGGCTTTTAGCGCGCTTTTCCATCATATACATTCATACTCTCACTCAATCATTTCACTTGGTTCTTTTTCTCTGACTCGTGTTATGGATGGCTAAATGGGATGAAAATGGTCATATAGGATCGGACAAAGGAAATGGAAAATAAAATAAACAGAAGAGAAAATCATTTGTGTGGGGTAGCTGTGAAAGCATAAAGTGAAAAGATTTTAAATAGCAAAAAGGGGTGACAAATAATATTTACACCTTCAGCTTCTTTTTTTTTCCTCTGGTTTTGTACGCTCCATGAGAGCTGGAGGAATTATATTGTGTGTGGTGGCAAATGAACTGTGAAAGTCCATGTCAAAGGGTCTTTTGGTTAATTTTTACACATAGAGCCCCACTTTTTTTTCCTTGGGCGCACAAATCACTCTCCCAAAGATACACAGAGTGATATACATATTGTACAAATGTTGCAGGAGGGAACTTAGAGAAGGATTCATCTGCATACATATTAATACGCCACAGGAATTCTCATTTATTCTTTTTCTCACACTCTCCCCCGCATCATTGACTACACAGTTAAAAAAGTTCATCAATAATCTTTGGTTCTTTTTTTGTTGTATCAAGGGTATCACAGCAGTGTAAAACACAAATGTCACGTTTTCAATATAAGTGGAACAAAAAGTTAATAGTTGCAATCAGCGTGTGTTGTTACGTAATTAAAAGAAATGTATAATCCGTTTTGTGTAAAAAATTATTGTGTATTGTTTTTGTGTAAATGATAAACACGAATCATGCAAGATAAAATTGTTATTAATTGATTTTCCTTCATTTCCGTTGTAAATTTACACAAATAATGTAATTTTTGTGTATTCTTTAATTTTTACACATTTTTCCTGAAATCTGTGTAATTTTACACAAAATGTACATAATTGTACAATCAGTTGATAATTTTGCCGTCCGTTTACTCAGTTTATCATCGTGTCAAATCTACATTACACACTTTCTTGAAGTATATTTTTGTGTACCTTTATATACAGTAATTGTGTAAATTATAAATAAAAATATACGAATAAAAAAAGTTGGCTGATTTGCCACGATCTTCGTTGTAAATTTACACAAACAATATAATTTTTGTGTAATCTGTAATTTCTACACATTTTTCCTAAAATCTGTTTAATTTTACATAAAACGTACACAATTGTGCAATCAGTTGATAATTTTGCCGTCTGATTATTCAGTTTATCACCGTATCACATTTACATAACACGCTTTCTTGGAATACATTTTTGTGTAACTTTATAAACAATAATTGTGGATATTATAAATACGAAATATACATAGTAATAAAGCCACATTTTTAATAGAAGTTGCACTAAAAGTTAACAGTATTGCACTTTGTATTGTAAAAGAGAGAACTGCTTAAAATGTGTAATCCGTTTTGTATAAAAATATACTGTGCATTGTTTTTGTGTAATTGATAAACAAAAAATATACAAAGTAAGAAATTATTGGCTGATTTGCCATGACTTTTGTTGTAAATTTACACAGTTATGTAATTTTTATGTAATACTACAATCCTGTGATTTATACACAATTTATCTAAAACCCATGAAATTTTACACAAAATGTACACAATTGTGCAACCAGTTTAAAAATATATACACACTTTCTTGAAGTGCATTTTTGTGTAACTTTGTTAACAAAAATTGTGTAAAGGATAAATACAAAATGTGCACAGAAAAAAGTTATTGGCTGGTTAATATTCATTTTTGTTATGAATATACATGAATGTGTAAAGTAATATTTGTCTACTTCTACACGTTTGTGTAATTTCTAACTGTGTAATAATTTACGAATTTTGCCGTATAATTATGAAGTTTGCTTGAAACAAAATCTATATTACACATTTGTTTAAAGTATATTTTTGTGTAACTTTATATGAACAATTTGTAGTAGTCTACAAAGCATTAACTTTGTAAACTTTCTGTCTGTCTATTTTTTATTTTCTTCACATTTTGTCATATTTCGTATTTGTCACGTTTTACACAAAATGTGTAATAAAATGTGCGCAATTGTGCATCAGTGGCTAATTTTGCCTGTCTGATGAAGTAATTTACCATTAAATAAAATTTAGATTACACATCTTATTACACGTTATTTCATATTTTTCGATTACATAGTTTCTTATACGTGATTGCACATTTTTAGATTACACACTTTAGCATTCATGCAAATATTTGTGTAACTTTACAACAATAATTGTAGTGAAAGAGCAAAGTTACGATTTATCATTCTTATCTATCGTACTGTGCAGTTTATTAGATTCTACCACCAAAGAGGTACTGAAATTTTGAGATTTTCCGAATTTCGGAATTTCGGGAATTTCGGATCCCGTTCTTGAGATCAATATAACACCGAGATTGTTTACGAATGCAATAAACAGCGGGTCCCTGGTATTCGTGGCCCTTGGTTGTGGTCTGACGGTTTTCGGAGTTTGTGAATATTTTCGTAATCCCGGTTTTTGTGTAAATCTACAATGAAAATCGTGTAAAAAATTGTGTAATCCTCAAAGTTCTTTTTTTCTGTACACTGTCAGTTCAGTGGGCGTCAAAAGGATTCCAAATGGCTGGGAAACTCTTTTTAATTTTCGTACCTGCATTGGCATTTCCATCCCCGCAGAATATGGGTCTTTTCTGTGAGTGGAAATGAGAGATGAATTGACTGTCTCATTTTCTCTCAACACACACATCATCCATAACACCAGAGGAATATTTTATATTGTGTTTGCACAGACTTCTGTTTACTCGAATGTTTGTTTATTTTGCTGACCATTGCAAAGCTTTTCCGACAATTAACTGGAAAACACATTTCCCACTTTGCCTCTCAAAAGGATGCCAGGAGGCGTCACCCACAGTTTCTCTCCACAATGCAACTTTTACGCAAATGACTGGCTCCTGTGGGTGGAATGTAGTCTTCTTTTAGTGCTCAAGATACGAATTTAATGTTGATCAGGGGAGTAAGCATGAATTGCACATGATGAGAAAACCATCAGTAGTTTCTTTAGAATTAAGTATCTCAAAAAAAAAATCAGAGAAAAAATCAAGTCTCATTTCTGGTTGCAGTATTTGTATTGGAGAAGAATTCCAAAGAAAGAAACTGAAATTTGTTACAGTGCAGTGTTAAAAATAGTGCACCTTTTGATAAAAAGTGTATTTAATTTGAAATTATAGTGCATCGTGCATAGTTAAAAAAAACCAATTTTGTTCAGTTAAAAATTGATCGTGGTCAGTAAAAAATTATTGCTTGTCAGTAAAACATAAAGTTTGGTCAGTAGAAAAATCGATTTTGCACAGTGAAACAATCAATTTTGTTCAGTTAAAATTGTCGTGGTCAGTAAAAATTTAAAAATGGTCAGTAGAACATAGTTTCGGTTAGAAAAGAAAATCAATTTGGTTCAGTAGAACAATTAATTTTGTTCAGTTAAAAATTGATCGCGGACAGTAAAAAAATTTAACGATGGTCAGTAAAATTAAATTTCGGCCAGTAAAAAATCAATTTTGTCCAGCAAAATACGAATTCTGGTTAGTTGAAAAATTGATTTTGATCAGTAAAAAAATCAATTTTAACCAGTAAAAATTCAATTTTGTCCCGTGGAAAATGAATTTTTTGTTAAGATAGTTTTTGCCAGTAACTAATAAAATTTTGGTCAGTAAAAAATCAATTAAGGTGACTAAAAAAAATTAATTTTGGCTAGTAAAAAGTCAATTTTGTTTAGTAAGATAATCAATTTTGTTCAGATAAAAACATTTGTGGCTATTAAAAAAATTAATGATGGTCAGTAAAACATAAATTTCGGCCAGTAAAAAATCAATAATGTTCAATAAAACAATCAATTTTGTTGAGTAAAAAATAGATTGTGGCCAGTAAAATTTATGATGGTAAGTAGAATATTAATTTAGGTCAGTAAAAAATCAATTTTACTCAGCAAAATATCAATTTTGATAAGATAAAAAATTGATTTCCATCAGTAAAAAATCAATTTTGACCAGTAAAAATTCAATTTTGTCCTATTAAAAATTTGTAAAAAAAATCAATTTTGACCAGTAAAAAATCAATTTTGGTTACTAAAAAGTCAATTACAGTTAGGAAACAATTTAATTTTGGTCAGCATAATTGTCAATATTGGTCAGTTAATAATCAACTTTGGTCAGTAAAGAAAAATCAATTTTCAATTAAGCAAATTTGGGCAGTAAGAATCGATTTTGGTTAATAGAAAAATCATCATTCAAATCGTTGAATAACATGTGTATAATGTTTAATTTAAATTCAATTTACACTAAACGAAAATATTAATCTTTGCGATTGTATTCAAAGTTAGCGACACCAGCGCCAACTAGCCATGAAATATAAAAGCCTCAGTGATCTCAAGGTTTAGTTCTTGTTTTTTTTTATGGCTCCGTTACACCTTTTAGATCAGGAAAATTTCATGAAATCGAAATTCAAATCTCTTTCTTTCTCAGAAGATTTGCATAAGTCTATCTCATTCTTTCGCACTCTTCTTCTTATATTGAACGTCAGAACAAATTCAATTTGGCTCAAATGGAGTGTTAATAAAGTCTAAATCAGAGGCGTGCAGGAACCATTGAAACCGAATAAACGTCAAATGAAACATGTACGTCAATGATCAAAACCGCTACCAGAACAAACTTATTTTGACGTTTATTCGGTTAATTTCGGTTAATTTATTTAAGTTAAGTCGATTAAGTCGGTTAAGTTATTCGGTTAATTTAGACCTCTGGTCTAAATTATTAAAGTTTAGCTAAATGACAACTTTTGTTCAATTTGCATCACTATGTAGTGCACAGTACTGCTTATGTTTCTTCCGAATCATTCCGACATATCGATATGGGATCTTTTGAGAAACAGAAGCGCGGGTGAAAGGCAATAAATTATATCTGAAATCGTGTCTGATGCCTTCCCTTGGCGGCTGCCAACAAAATCACTTTCAGAGATTGATATTTTTGGTTGGTTAATATCTTTTCTATTCATATCATCACACATTTCTTCACCAATTCCACTGTTTTCTCTCACTGCAGACAAACGTTAATTTGCCTCTTTCCAAGGTGGAATGGTACCAGGTAGAAGATATCCGCCTTCCTTTCCATCTTGAGATTCTCCTAAGATTTAAGTCAAGAAAAAAGTAGTAGTTTTTGTCTGTGTGATTGAACCTGTGAGAATATTTTGCATAGTCACTAAATGAGGGGCTGCTTCTCATCTCCTGACTGCATCATTTTATTTTTAAACAACCAAAATAGTTGAAATTTTATTGTCACAGCCAAAGAGAGAAGTAAAAAAGGATTTTGATCTTGGAATTTCATCTCAATAAAATGGGTTATAGAAAATGCAGAATGCAGTTTGCATGGGGAATTTCTCGACACCTCCATCGAACAGATAAACACTTTTAATGGTTCTCCACCATATCTTTTCTCTCTCTGCTCTTTTAACTCCTTTTTATTATTTTCTTTTCAACGCCATAAAATCAAATTTATGAGTTGAGAATTACTTTGATGATTTGTCTGTTATTAACAACATTCAGTTGATGGAGTTACAATTTGATCTCTCTTGCACACTTTTTATTTTATATTTTTTAATATTTATTTCATCTCATGGAGGAGGGTGAAAGTATATTGGAGGATCATTTGATTTTATTTTAAATTTATTCCAGTGATCACAAGGCACAACCAATTGAGCAGAAGTGCTATTTTAGCGTTTGGAAGGAAAAACAAAAAAAAAACATTTTTGACTAGTTTTTCTTCGGTAGGAAAAATAAATAAATATAAATCGTGAAAAAACATTCAATTGATCCACTTCACTTCGTATAAAATATTTCATTTCTAAAAGCAATCTTTTTTATATGCGGCGTTTGTTAAGACAATTTTATTGCTCGTAGTCAGAGAGACTGCGATACTATAATTGATCAATTTTGATAAGATTTTGCGAATATTAATTAAAACTTTTCGGCTCCAAAAATAATTTTTTTTTGAAAATATCAAATCTTTACCAAACCTTTTCAAACCCTCTTGTCAAAGGAGGCTTGTAAATTTTGGAAATAGCAAAGTTTGTTTGTTAATATTAACCTCTCTTAGCAAGCAATTAAAGTAGGCGTAGCGATTTACAAACCTTTTGTAATTTTTCATATGATTGCTTTTGACACATTTTCGACAGGACATTTTGTACGTTTTAAAGGTAGACTACTGTGAAAAAAATCTTGTCAAATTAACAAAAAAAAGTTTGTCAAAAGATGTTCTTCCATACTAAATACGGAAAGGTTTTTTCAGATCGACGACCAACTGGATTTTGTTAAAAGTCTGTCAAAAGGATGTTAGTCCATATTAAATATGAGAAAAGGTTTTGTTAAATTGGTAAATAACATCCTTTTGACAAAATTTAAACAAGATCTGTTTGTTCGTTAAATACAAAGTTTTTTTCAGAGTAGGATGACATTTCATACATAAGTCAGCTTTTCATTAGAAAGAGTATATTACTATCAGTAAATAATAATAGTAATAGAAAAAAAGATTAGTCCACTTATACATTTTTTCTAGCAGTATTTTCCTAGATATTAACCTTAACTACAAATTTTATCGACTAGGTTTACTTGCTTCTCTGGTTTGTTTGCAAATAAATAAATTGGCAGTGGCTCATTTAATCTTTTCGATCCGAACTCGATCGGCTCAAACGGTGTACACAACTTATCGAGGAGTATTCCCATCGTTTAGCTCGAAAGGTTAGTTATTAATTGTAAGACGGCGGTGGACTCTAACTGTTTCTGTGATCGTTTATAATTTTTTCTGTGCTTTTAAAGGATTCATGATCATCGCCGCACAGTTTTTAATAAAGAGTAAGAAAATAAAGAATAAATTTTAATTTCAATTTATTAGTACAGTAGACTCTCTCTCAATCGGGAATAGGGGGCAAAATGTCATCCGGTTTAGCGATAGAATTGAACGTCAAAGCCTTTGTAAATTCCACAAAAAGCGCTCAATTATAAAGAATCACGATAAAATAGGAAGAACTACAGCGAATTTGAGCGAATTAGCTTCATAATTAAACGTGAAAATTGTCAACAAAATTTGTAGCCCGATTGAAAAAGAGCCGATTGAGTGAGAGTCTACTGTAATATATAAATCGTTTTTGAGCTAGTATACACTAGTCCCGGCATTATACACATTTTCGGGACCGAAAAGAACGCGCGAAATCGCATTACGCATCGAGAAAATTTGAATACCCCCAGGGGCTTTCTTTTGAGTAAATCGGCCGTAGAACGAATTTCGCGCGGAGTAAAAGTAGTTCAAACAAAAAGATTCAACCGTTTAATAGAAATGCATTAACAAACAGTACTTTTCGGTCAGAGTTTTTCAATAAATTGTTAGAATATTTAAAAAATTTACTTTAATAAAAGAAATTAAAGTTTTATCCTGAAAAAGTAGCAAAATGTTTTCAAATTTCACGCGTATACATTCAGGCGTATTTCAAAAAAGATTTCGTAAATTGACACCAAAGGGTAGACAAACTTGCATAATTGTATGTGCATAATTCCGTCAGGTGCATAATCCCGAAGGACCTAATGCCGGCACTGAGTGTACTCGTAAAAGTATATTTCAGAGATACATGGATCTTAATTAACTTCATATTTGAGTAATAGCGACCATCGCCGTCTTAGCGTTAGTGACCAGCTTTCAGAGTAAAAACGATGGAAAGCTTAAAAAAAATAAATAAGGAATTAAAATACAGAAAGAGAGAGGAAATTAATACATAATATTAGATTATCACCGATAATTTTATTTAATTTACTAAACAATATTTTTTTCTATCTAATTTGATTAAATTACTTTTTTTGAACCAGTAAAACTAATATTCACTTGTTTTACGCATGACACAATAAGTCTCGAGGGTGAATTCAATGCAAAATTGGGAGATTTGTATTGAATTTAGCCTCAGGACTTGTTGATTTATGTGTTATTTATACCCTTAAAATTTTCATGGAGTTATCTAGGTTGAAGGTCAAATTTTAGGCTTTCAGGCTTTAAACACTTTATATTTTTCTCATATTTTTTTTTAACCAATCTGACTTAATTACTTTCAGCAAAAAATATAAAGTGTTCGAAGCTAGAGTGTGAACTAAGCCTGAAAGCCTTCCCCTATACAATGCATTCGAAAGGTCTTGGAAAAGTCAATTAAATCTGAATCAATTCCTACTGGAAAATCATCGGGAGATTTTTTTTTGTTAAGTTCGAGCACTTTGCGAATTTTTCTTTGCCATTTTTTGGCACTTCTTTGTATATCTCTTTGGGTTAATCTCATGAGGAGACTGTATCAAAGAGAAATTGTGTTCAATTCAACAGGCTAGAGATTTATTGCTTCGTTTTTCCCTCTAAATGCTGAGCTCCTTCCTCTGGGAATCCGATAAAATTTTCACACAGGATTTATCATTGTGCGTCTTCTCCCCCGGTAACACTGGTGTCAGAATTGGGGTTGGGGTTGGGACGAGAATGGGAATTCTATGAGGGCGGTTTCCCAATAAGATTTGTCATTTATTTATGTGACAATGCAGATTGCTAGTCCCCCCATTTTTTGTCCTACTTAGGCCAATTGTTCTTGCGTGTTTTTGTGATTCTTGGGGAAAACATGGTGATGTGCAAATTGACAAAAATGTTGTCTTCTCTCCCTCCTCCACAACAAAATTGTGCCCCTAGAAATTAGCAAATGAACATATTCTTGTTCTCATGATATGTTGTGATATTGACCGAATATTATGCCAAGTCAAACATGAATGCAATT
Source organism: Phlebotomus papatasi (assembly GCF_024763615.1). Classification (NCBI taxonomy): domain Eukaryota; kingdom Metazoa; phylum Arthropoda; class Insecta; order Diptera; family Psychodidae; genus Phlebotomus; species Phlebotomus papatasi. The sequence continues at coordinate 82,544,675 of NC_077224.1, read as the reverse complement.
CGGTTATGTAAACGGTCTGTTGGATGTGCAATGGGTGAAAAAAGAACACGTCGGCGCCGCTTATCGTGGATTCTTTCTTGGTGGTGTACAAATTCACCAAACAAGAAAAGGGGGCCCTCCACAAACAAGAAGAAGAAGTAGCAGATAAAAAAAATAAGAGACGAGCACCAAAAGAAGACTTGAAGACAAATTAGTGTTGTTGCAAGAAGTCCCAATGTCGTCCAATGTCTGGGGTGTTTGAAATGGAGAAAAACCTTCACAATTATCCTGTCACCGAATGGGGAAACAATGGGACTTTGGGGAATTAATTGAAAAACAAGAACGGATGAAGAGAAAAGTGGAAGAATAAAAAATATACATATCTAGGCAGATAATAAAAATAATGTTAAAGTTGTAATGGGAAATTAGCAGAAACCACGCGATAATTGGTGTTTCATACTTAATGATGAATATGCGTCGTCCCTTAAAGATTGAAAAATCTTGAGCCATTCTTTTAAATGTACCTTACACGGAGGGGAAGACATGAGTCGCTGGGACGGTTTTAGTAGCGGAGGAAAATTCGCTGTGTGC